>NC_087355.1:91632500-91932500 GCF_030014295.1 Loxodonta africana | reverse complement strand
TAGAGAACCCAGCCCAAGACAGTCCTTAAAGTGACATCTTTGCTTTTTAACACTTTAAAGAGATTTTTTGCAGCAGATTTGCTCAATGCAATGTGTTGTTTGATTTCTTGACTGCTGCTTCCGTGGGTGTTGATTGTGGATCCAAGTAAAATGAAATCCTTGACAACTTCAATCTTTTCTCCATTTATCATGACGCTGTTTATTGGTCCAGTTGTGAGGATTTTTGTTTTCTTTATGTTGAGGTGTGATCCATACTGAAGGCTGTGGTCTTTGATCTTCATTAGTAAGTGCTTCAAGTCCTCTTCACTTTCAGCAAGCAAGATTGTGTCATCTGCATAACGCAGGTTGTTAATGAGTTTTCCTCCAATCCATTCTCTTCATATAGTCCAGTTTCTCAGATTATTTGCTCAGCATACAGATTGAATAAGTGTGGTGAAAGGATACAACCCTGACACACACCTTTCCTGACTTTAAACCGTGTAATATCCCCTTGTTCTGTTCAAATGACTGCCTCTTTGTCTATGTACAGGCTCCTCATGAGCATAATTAAGTGTTCGGGAATTCCCATTCTTTGCAATGTTATCTATAATTTATTATGATACACACAGTGGAATGTCTTTGCGTAGTCAATAAAACACAGGTAGACATCCTTCTGGTATTCTCTGCTTTCAGCCATCCTGGTGCTATCTCATTGTGGTTTTTATTTGCGTTTCCTTGAAGAAGACCTTCAAGACTGTTAAAGAATAATTTTCAGAATAGAGTAAAATCACGGCTGTCATACAGACATAAAATGAACATGTGTCAAAGGTTCTATTAAAATTATTAATTAATGCTAGCCAGAGAAGTCGTCCTCCAATGGTCTGAGCTGTCCCAAGTGCTTCAAGGAGGGAACAGAGAGGGCTTGGGTGTCTGCACTCCCTCAGTTGTGAGCCACAGAAAGAAACTGTCATGTATTGAACTATGTCCCCCCCCCCTCAAATGTGTATATTAACTTGGTTAGGCCACGATTCTCAGTATTCTGTGGTTGTTTTCCATTTTGTGATTTTCTTATGTGTCATAATCTCTGCCTGTGGTTAAAAGGATTAGGGTGGGATTGTACCCTCATCCTCACTCAGGTCGCCTCTCCGATCCAAGGTAAAGGGAGTTTCCCTGGGGTGTGGCCTGCACCACCTTTTGTTCCTCAAGAGATAAAAGGGAAGGAAGCAGAGAGTTGGGGACCTCATGCCACCAAGAAAGCAGCACCAAGAGCAGAGCGCATTCTTTGGACCTGGGATCCCTGCACCTGAGAAGCTCCTCAACCAGGGAAAGATTGAGGACAAAGACCTTTATCCAGAGCCAACAGAGAAAGCCTTTCCCTGGAGCTGACACCCTGAATTTGGACTTTTAGCCTACTTTACTCTGAGAAAATAAATTTCTCTTTGTTAAAGCCATCCACTTGCAGTATTTCTGTTATAGTTGCGCTAGATGACTAAAACAGAAACCAACTCACATTTGCTTAAACAAATAAGGAGATTTGTGATCCACATAACTGGCAAGTCCAGCGCTGTCTAGTTTCAGACACAGTTGGATTCAGGCGATGCCAGGATGCTCTGTGTCCCTCCACCTCTTGGCTCTGCTAGCCTCTGAGCTGCCAGCTTCTCAGGTAGGCTTCCTGAGAAGTTAGTTTTTACAGCTTTTAAGCCTGACAACCATTGACAGATACCTGGGGAACTCTAATTAGCTCTGGAGGGCTCACTGCCCACCCAGCTCAGTCACTGTGAGCAGGGAGCATGGGCACCAAGACTGGCCATCCATATGGGGGGGAGGCAGGGGCAGGGGGGGTCCTGTAATTGACAACCCCACCAGAAGCCTAGTGACCTCTGAGCCCCTGGAAGGTGCAGTGGGGAGAATGAGGCCAGAGCTTTGAGTGGGGGAGGCCAAAGTGGCCCTATGGGAGTGGGCAGCAAACTCCCCCAAGATGGGCATAGAAGTGGCCAGTGTAGCTGATTCCGGAATCGCTTATGACCTGTACCTACCCCTCAACATTACCAGAGAGGTCTAAACCAGCAGCTCCCACATCCCTGTTTTCTGGCACCACAGAACCTGGGTCGCCTCTGAATTCCATTAAGGGGAGGGAGCCCTTTGAAAACCATTGTCCTGACAGGCAGTGGGCTCTGAGCAGATGTGCCTACATAAAGGTACATGACTGTTCTTTCACCAGGCGTTGTCACACCTGCAGCCACATCAGACCCCACACCTGCCTGGGATTCCAATGGGCTGAGGGCATGGGACTGGAGGGAACAGAGGCCCTCTACCTTCAGTCATTCAGCCAGGTGAGCCTTCCTTGCCTTTGTGGGCTCAGTCTGGGGGTGACATAGCCACACTGGAGAAGAGGTTGGTTACCTGTGGCAGGCCACAGCCTGGGTGGCCCCTTTCCAGTTCAAGGAACCAAAAGAGCCCTGTTCCTTGTGGCAGGGCAGTGGGTGGCTTCAGGGGTCGGGCCTTGCCCAACTTGGGGACTGCCCTCTGGAGAACGTCAGGCACTGTAGGTCACGTCTCGCCCGCTGCCTGCCCTCTGGGTCTTCTAACTACCCCAGTCCCACAGCACTGAGAGGCCCCGCGGGAAGGCTGTGAGCATTGGAGGCCACTGGCCACCCTGCTGTCCTGCCGGAGGTTGGGGGCCCTGCCCAGCTAGCCAGCAGGTGCTTGGATCCAAGGGGGTGGCGCTATGGCAGTGGGCTCTCCTGCCTCTGAGGGGCTCTGTGGGGCCTGGTGGCCTGGCCCAGGGAGTCGCTGTCAAGGCCCTGGCTTTTCCTCATCTTCCTCCCCTTGTTATTCTGACCCTACCCTGTTTCCTGCCGGGTACCAACAGGAAGGCCTGTGGGGACTTCAAAGGGCAGTGCCTTCCTCCCACAGCCCTCCTGCTGCCCCTAGAGCTGTCCAGCCCCAGCCCCAGCCCCACTCCCAGGGTCAGGGCCACCTGCCTTTCCCGTCCAGGAGAGCAGACCGTTTGGTCCTCAGGTGGCCCACACCTATCTGCTCAACGCCCACACAGTACAGAGGACCCATACCCACAGGGCTGGACAGGAGGGTACTGGGAGATGGATCTGCCAGGCCCCATCCCAGGGTGGGCAGGGACAACAGCCCCCAAATGACTGGGGTGCCAGCTCAGCGAGGGAACTGAGGCCCCACTGCTCGAGACCAGTGCCAGTGACTCCACCCCTAGTCTTTCTGCCTCTGACTTTCTCCTTGCTCACCACCGGGGGCTGCTTTCAAAGCCCACCCTCCAAAAGGAAGAAAACTCAGTCTCGTCAAGCTGCCCCAGCCCTTCCGCCCATGTGCGGAACATCCTGAGAGGAGGTGGTCCGGAGGCCTCCCACCCAGAGCTGGGCTGTGTCTGAGCCAGCTCAGAGCCCAGCCTGCCCCAGACCAGAGCTCCTATGGTCATAGCCTAGGAGAACCCTCCCGCAGGAGCTGCCTCCTGCTCGCTGGTCCTGCCCAGACAGGGAGGCAGGGACAAGGGGAGGAAGAGGAAGCCTTTCAAAGGCCCATGTGCTGCCAAAGTCAAGGCCAGGTCTCTGAAGTTCAGGACAAGCATCCGGAGACCAGAACAACCTGGGGAGGACCATGGACAGCCAGGGCAGGAGACACCTCCCTTAGCATCTCCTCCACTCGCAGCAGCTGAGGCTGCAAGGCCACCTCCCTCATCTGTGGAGACTGGGTGCCATGCCAGATCAAAACCTGGGTCTGTCCTGCCTCCTCTGGGACTCTCTCCTTCTTACCTGCCTCTCACGAGGCCAAAAGGAGGCAACAGTGCCCAGCCCCTGCCCGCGCCCCCAGCATATGCCCCCCCAAGACCCTCCTAGCTCTGCCTGCCCAGTTCAGGCACACACCTCTGCCAGGTGTTTCCAGTCCATGCAGGAGCACCAGGCCACCTGCCCAGGACAGCTGTGGCCAGTGCTGAGGCCCCTGGTAGACGCCAAAATTCAAAGGGTCTGACTGCTGACCCCAGGGCTGGAGCCAGGGATGGGTCTCCTGGGGCCAGAGGCCACCTGCCCAGGGAGAAGGCAGCTGAGTTTGCCAGAGTAAAGGGTTTGAGGACTTGATTGTGGAAGCTGGAAAGGCTGGTGGCCCCGGAGAGGGGAATGCTCTTGGGCAGGAGGGTCCTGGGATGGGTGGCTGGCACCATAGGACCCGGTCTCTTTTGAGTACCACTCGCCCATCTCCTAGCACAGCTCCATCTCACACCAAACCCTAGCCGAAATCACCAGAGGTAAGCATCCATTCCCAAGTGCCATGTGAGACAAGGACCCCAAGTGAAATAGTCCCATTGTTACGGATTGAATTATGCCCCTCAAAAATGTGTGTCAGCTTCGCTAGGCCCTGATTTCCGGTATTGTGTAATTGTCCACCATTTTCTCATTTGATGTGATTCTCCTGTGTTGTAAATCCTATCTTTACGATGTTAACGAGGCAGGATTAGAGACAGTTATGCTAACGAGGCAGAACCCATCTACAAGATTGTATTTTGAGTCAAACTGAGATGCAAAACAGAGCAGAGAGACAAGGGAATCTCCTACCACCAAGAATGAAGAAGCGAGAGGGGAGCATATCCTTTGGACCAGGGATCCCTGAGCTGAGAAGCTCCTTGACCAGGGAAGATAGATGACAAGGACCTTTCACCAGAGCCAACATACAAAGCCCTCCCCTGGAGCTGGCACCCTGAATTTGAACTTCTAGTCTCCTAGACTATGAAAGAATAAATTTCTCTTTGTTAAAGCCAAGCACTCGTGGTATTCCTGTTACAGCAGCACTAGGCAACTGATACATCCATACTATATGATCCTCATCCCCAGCTGGCTCTGCCCCCACCACCTTCCAGAGCCACCTGTGGAGGAGATACCCAGTGGGGGGGGGGAGCTTCTGAAAAACTCTTCAGAAGACTAACTCTGTGTTCTGGGAGCTGGCCTCCGGCCCACCTCCAGGCAGTTCTCCATTGGGCGGCTCCAAGGAAAAGAAAGTGGTCCTGGGCTCAGGCAGTGGGCCGGGACCTCTAAGAGCAGCCTGGGGGTGGCTGGGAACCTTGGCTGGGCCCCGCCCAGGTTCCCCAGAGGTTGTCCCAGGGTCCTGGGAAATGGGGAGGCTGGGGGTTCCTGCTGGACAGACAGGGCCACTACTCCCAGTATACGTGCAAACATTTGTTTATCTGTTTCTCTCTCATAATAACTCCTTCTCCAGAAACAAAAGGCTTTATTGTGCACATTTCATAGCACGTCCCTAGTGTGGGGAGGGAGACAGACCCACAGCCAGGGCTGTCCTGACCTTGCCTGCTCTTTGGTCCCCACCCTGGCCTGAGTGCCAGGATCGCCAGAGAAGTGTGCAGGTATTCAGAGTGTGGTGGTGTGGGGTCGCAGGCACTGAGGCACTGAGGCAACTGGAAGGTGAAGGCAGTGGGTGGGTGAGGACCCCATCCATCCAGCTCAGGGGTCACACATATCCACACAGTCCTTCCCACTGTGGAACACTTGGTAGATGCTGGTGGGAAGGAACATGGCCACAGCGCCGAGCAGGGAGCCCACCTGGATGGCCACACCTGCTGCCAGCAGTGCTGGTCGGCCCCCACCGTGCAGCAGTGAGCTCGCTGCCACCTTCACATAGGAGAACAAGCCCAGACACAGCACCCAGGACACCACCTGAGGGTGGGCACAGCAGGAGCCTGAGCAGGGATGCCCCCTCCCCTCTCCTCCTGCCACCCTCCTCGATTCAGTGTGGGGTAGCACTCACCACAAGGACCACCCCTGCAGAGGTGTCCACCAGGGGTGGGCAGGGACTTAGGATCGCCAGTGCCATCAGGTAGGCCCCAAAGAACACACCCAGGAGACAGAGGCTGGCCAGGCTTGCCAGGGACCTGTAAAGGAGCGGAGACTCAAGGGTGGCCTCACCAACACCTACCCCCAGCCCCATGTTCCATTCTCAAGGGGACTGGGGCCCCTTTCTCACCTGCACAGCACGCCCATGGCCAAGAAGCAGGCAAGAGGATTGGCAGCGCTGCCCAGCACGACAGCCAGGTGGTAAGCCAGGTGCCCATAGGGCAGGCAGGAGAAACTCTGCACAGCAGGCAGCACGCCATTGGTCAGTGCATTGGTGACAGTCAGCAGGCCTAGTAGGCAGGCACTGTGGGCTGACAGCAGCCTGTGTGCCTTGGGGTCAGTGCTAGAGGTGGTGTCTGCTGCCTGGCTTGGTGGCTCCTGCAGGGGTAAAGCCGCCTCCTCCTCCTCCTCCCCCTCCTCAGGACCAGCTTGTGGGGCCCCCACCCGACGGTGAGAACCTGGCCCCCCTGTGGGTGCCAGGGGCAGGGATGGCGACAGCAGCAGGAGACTCTGGAAGGCAGCAGCTGAGATGACCAGAAGGGCAGTCAGTGCCCAGAAGAAGGAACTGGCCGAGAAGCGTTCCGGGAAGTAGTGGGGAGGCCCCATCGTGCCGTTGGAGGTAGCCGGTGGGCACTCAAGGCGACCGACGCCCTGAGCCAGGGCCAGCATGCAGGGCAGCAGGGCGCTGAGGCCTTGACCCAGGAAGAAAGACCGCAGGAAGGGAGGTGGCAGGTGGCTCAAGAAGGGGAGGAAAGTGATATTAGAGGCACAGCAGGCCAGGGCCAGCAGCAAGGTCAATGTTAGGAAGGCCACTGAGTGGGGCTGCCCTGCCACAGGGGACACTCGGTGCCACAGGGGGGCCAGCAGGGCCGTGCCCATCACGCTCAGCGCCTGCACAGCCCTGATAGGGGCCTGCTCGCCCTTGTCTGGGGCCAGCCGCCTCCACAGGGTCACCACCAACAGTCCCAGGTTCCCCAGTGCCACCAGCACAGAGAGGTATGAGGGGAGGCTCCAACCTGCAGGGAACGGGGGACTGTCAGGGGCAAGGTGGCCAAAGGTCCTGGAGCAGCCTTCAAGGCGCACCTGCCCGCTTCCCTCCGAGGCCCACTCACCCTCAGGGAGGTCCTTCACCACCACAGGCAGCTCCACCCAAATCCCATTGATGGCAGCCCAGGAGCCCATGCCGAAGAGGGCCACCAGCAGGTGGGCCAGCACCAGGAGGCCCAGCGGGGGTGCTGCCATGCAGTTCAAGGCTGGACCTTTCGGTGCAGAGCCCAGTTCACCTCTCCGCCTCTCCTGGGAGCTGAAGGTCTCTTCCAGCTTGAAACAAGAGGACACGTGACTGGGGTCAGGGAAGAGCTCAGATTTACAAGAACTGAAGGTAGCACAGGGAAGAGAAGACTGAAGCATACCAAGAAACGCCGCCTGCCTGAGGGATTCGACACAGCAACGCCCGCAGGTGCGGGAGCAGGAAGTCGCACCGCAGGCGTCACAGCCCCAGGACAGGATGGTGGGGAGCCGCTCCTCCTACTCACGGATCTGCACCGCCAAAGCCGCCACCACCACCCTCACCCCGAAAGAGACACGGAATAAGGACCCCGAGAGAGGGGCGCCTCCCAGGCGCCACGCACACCCCCAGGGCTTCCGCGCCCACCTGTGAGTCCGTGGCTTCGGCAACACCCACGCCGGCAGGACGCCAGGCAGGGGGGAGGAGGGCGTGGCAGCGGCGGCTCTGCCCCGAGCAGCGCCCCGGGCACCGTCCGCTTGCCGGCGTCAGGAGGGCGACGCGACCGCGCCGAGCGCGCCGAAACCCTGCGCCTCTGGGTCCAGGAGCCCGCGCGCTCCTGACCAGCCGCCGGCCGTTCCGCGGCGCTGCGAGGGGCGCTGTCCCCGTCCACTGCCCGCCCGGCAGGGGAGGCGGCCCGGCACCAGGACGCGCGTGAGCTCACCCGCCGCGACCCGCCGAGGCCGCCGGCCGCCACCCCGGACCCGCCCCTGCGCGGCCCGCGCGCCGGAAGTCCCGCCCCGGAAGTGAGCCCGCGGGAAGGGGCGCGGGCGGGAGGAGGCCCGGCCGGCGGTCCCGGCTGCTCCTCGCCTCGCGGTCCCGCCAGTGCCCCGCGCCCCGGCCCTCCCGCCGAGCGCGGCGCGTGGCATGGCGCCAGGGACGGCCCGCCGGGCGCGGCGCAGGCCCCGGAGCGCGCCGCCGGCCCGGGCGCGCTCGGCAGAGGACTGGTGGTGGGAGCGGCTGGCGCCGAGCGGCTCGGGGCTCCACCTGCTGCCGTCGGACAGCATGCTGCTGGTGCTGCCCGGCCCAGGCCCCGCCCGAGCCCGCGCGCAGAGGCGCGCCGCCCGCCGTGCGCGGCGCCAGCCGCTCCCGGGACCCCGCGCCGCCGCGGCCAAGGCCAGACCCAGGCCGGAGCCGGAGCCCGAGCCCGAGCCCGAGCCCGAGCGGGGGCCCGACCCGGGCTGGGGCGACCGCCTCCCCTTGGAAATCCTGGTGCAGATTTTCGGGCTGCTGGTGGCGGCCGAGGGGCCCATGCCCTTCCTCGGCAGGTACCACAACACCCCATGCCTTGGGGACGGCGGGCGGCTTCACGGCGGCGCCCCGGGCTGACCTGTTGTTTACCGAGCGGGTGGACGGGGCGGGGGACAGTGAGAATGTCTGAATGGCACACACTTGTACCCGGGGATCCAGCCGCAAGGCGCCTTCTCTCAGGTGGTTCAGTTGGAGCCCAGGTGCCTGGCTTTGAAGCTGGGGTGTCCGTTGCACTCCGAGACTTGGGGGAGTAGGACCCCCTCCTGGGAAACCCTACAGCGGCAGCTGGTGGCGGGCATCGCCCAGGAGGGACCCAGCCCCTCAGCAGAGCTGTTTCTTTCCAGGGCTGCGCGCGTGTGCCGCCGCTGGCACGAGGCCGCTTCCCAGCCCTTACTCTGGCACACGGTGACCCTGTCGCCCCCTCTGGCCGGCCGTCCCACCAAGGGCGGAGCCAAGGGAGAAAAGAAGCTCCTTGCTTCCCTGGAATGGCTTATACCCAACAGGTGAGGAGTTTCCCTTTTTCTTTATCTTCTCACTCTACCTTTGTGGGGTGTAGAAAGCCTGAGGACCCCTTCTGTTTCCCTGCACTGAGGCGTTGGGTGGGGAGGACAATGGGGCAGTTCTGGTTCTGCTTTTGCCCCAGGTTCTCCCAGCTCCAGAGGCTGACCCTCCTCCACTGGAAGTGCCAGGTGCACCCCGTGTTGAAGGTGAGCATGGAGACTGCACACCAGTGTGAGCCTCTGGGGTTACTCAGCACTTCCAGGAGTGGGTCAGGTACTGCAGGAGTCCAGCGCAGGCTGCTGGCATCTTCTTCAGCAGCATCTGCCCTGCACCCAGCAGGGTGGTGTCAGGGGTGGGAGTCCAGGTATGGGCAGAAGAGACATCACATCACCTTTGTGGACCACAGCCTGCCCTCCCCACTCTTGGCTGGCCCCCTGTATTCCACAGCTGGCTAGTGAGTCCTGTCCTCGGCTCACCTTCCTCAAGCTTGCTGACTGCCATGGGCTGACCCCTGACACTTTGGTCATGCTGGCCAAAGCCTGCCCCCAGCTCCACAGCCTGGATCTACAGCACTCCATGGTGAGATCCGTGTCCCCAGGGGCCCTGGAGAAGACGGGCTGAGGTGACAGGCACTCTTGTGCTGGATCCGTAGGTGGAGTCCACAGCTTTGGTGAGCTTCTTGGAGGAGGCGGGGCCCCGAATGCTCAGGCTGTGGCTGACATATAGCTCCCAGACTACAGCCATCTTGGGCGCACTGCTGGTAGGTTGATGGTGGGTGAGGCACTTACAGATGCTGAGCCCAGCCCCAGCCAGGCCACTGATCCCGTTTTCCCTGTCCCTGCAGGGCAGCTGCTGCCCCCAGCTCCGGATCCTGGCGGTGAGCACCGGCATCAGCCGCAACACCACCCCTCTCCAGCTGCCGGTCGAGGCCCTGCAGAAAGCCTGCCCCCAGCTGCAGGTACCTGATACCCCACCCCCCACGCCTGCCACCCCAGTCCCCATCTGCAGCTTGGGCCTCATCCCCAGGTGCTGCGGCTACTGAACCTGATGTGGCTGCCCAAGCCTTTGGGGCATGGGGTGGCCCCAGGCCCAGGCTTCCCTGACCTGGAGGAGCTCTGCCTCGCCAGCTCCACCTGCAACTTCGTGAGTAACGAGGTCCTGGGCCGCCTTCTGCACAGCTCCCCCCGCCTGCGCCTACTGGATCTTCGCGGCTGTGCCCGCATCACACCTGCCGGCCTGCACCATCTGCCCTGTCAGGGTCAGCTGACCTGGGTGGTGGGTGGTGGGGCAAGTGGGTTTTGGAGGCCCTCCACAACCCCGGTTCATGCTGCCCCTCCCGCTTCCAGCGTTGGAGCATCTGTACCTGGGCCTGTATGGCATGTCCGACAGGCTGTCTCTCGCCAAGGAGGGCAGCCCCCTGCTGACCCAGAAGTGGTACTGCACCCTGCGGGAACTGGACTTGAGCGGCCAGGGCTTCAGTGAGAAGGACCTGGAGCAGGCACTAGCGGCCTTCTCGGGTGTCCCTCGGGGCTCACACCCGGTCCTGTGCTCCCTCAACCTCAGGGGCACACGGGTCACAGCCAGCACAGTCAGGTCAGCACCCACCCCCAGTCCCTGGAGCAAGTATGGCTTGCTACCTTGCTTGTCTGGTGTGTGCAGCCTGTCACGCTACCTCTAGGGGGGCCAGAGAGGGGAGCACACACTGGACAAGCACCTGCTTGGGGTTGGCTCTCAGGTGGTGCTTGGCTCCGGTATGGTAAGGGTACTGGGCTGTGGGTGACAGGCAGGCTTGGAGCTTAGAGACTCCAGAGTCTGGGCCAGGTTGGCTGGGGGCTGTGACTCTGGGCAGGATTCAATCCCATGGCCCTGTCACACCTTCACAGCTCTGTGATAAGCAGCTGCCCAGGCCTGGTGTACCTCAACCTGGAATGCTGCCGCTGCCTTCCCCGGGGCCTGAAGCGGGCCTACCGGAGCCCAGAGGAGGTCCAGTGGTGCCTGGAGCAACTGCTCACCAGCCCCCTGTTCCCCAGCTAGGCAGCTTCAGGCCTCAGACCCCTCAGCCAGCCCTGCTCTGTTCCTCTTAACCAGTGTCGGATGTTTGAGTATTTTGTTACAATAAAAAACTTTTAGGAACTCTGTGTAATCCGTGGGGTAGGGGTGAGGGGTAGGGGCACACCTGAGGGAACTAACCACTGAGGTCCTAGTGCCAGCCCAGTGGAGGGGGTGCTCATGGGCCCAGTGGTACTGTACCTTTACATCTCTACTGGGCTTCTGTTTAGGACCAAATGTGTGGTGGGTGAGGCACAGACAGATGCTGAGCCCAGGACACTGAGGTGGGCTATTCCTGGTGGCAGGAGGCTCTGGCTCCAGCAGGAGGTAGTGTCCTGCTCCACCTTGGGGTTTGGGGTGGCCTGTAGATTTCTCTCCAGCTAAGGCCTGGATGCCAAGTTCAACCATCCCACTCTTCAGGTGAGGACTCTGAGGTGGGCTGTACTGGGCAGGGGGAGGTGGGCAAGGAAGTGCACACCTACCGCGGGGTCTGACGCCGGGACCCAGAAGAAAGGAGGTCAACAGAGTGGGCCCCTTCTAGAACGTGCAGCCCAGAACTTCTAGAACCTATGCTCGGCCTGGTTTGGACAGCCACCTGGCCTTGCACCTGTCGCCCCTGTGGTCTTTCGCGAGCCGCAGCCCTGGACACGCTCCTCCCCCAGGTAGGAGCGAGACTGCGGGCAGCGGGTGGCGGTCGCAGGTGACCCGGCCCCACTGACCACCTGTGCCTGACCAGGTCCCCAAGGGCCAGATCAGCGGCCTGCCCACTATCTTCAGCGGGAACCACTTCCAGCTGTGGGCACTGGGTTGCTTCTGCACCGAGCGCCACCTGGCCAAGCGCCTCAAAAACAACAGCTTCTACCCGTTCTCGCGGCAGCAGCCCAACGGTGCGCGCCGGAAGGGCGGGGCTGAGGGCGCGGGCGAAGCGGGGACCGATGGGCTGCAGAGACCTCACGCAAGATGCAGGCTGCAGCCCCGAGTGCTTGCGTGGGGCGGGCGGGGACCGGCCATCCTCACCCGCCGCCCCGCCCGCAGTCTTCGTGCTCGAGTACTACCTGGACACGCTGTGGAAGGGGACGCTGCTTTTCGTCGTTTGCCTCGCACTAGTCAGCTGCGGCTTCCTGAGCAAGGTCTGCGCGGGTGGGCGGGACCCCCACGGCCTTCCTCCACAGGGGGCGGGACCCCGTCGTCCGGCGCCCCGCCCATGAAAGCCCGCCCACCTGGGCGCCCGGTCCTAATTGCCCCTCCCAACCCGGCGCTCCGCCCCCGAGCCCTCCGGGGCCGCACAGACCGACTCCTCGCGTGCCCCGCAGGTGCAGGACCAGGAGACCTGGGGCTTCCCCACGTACGGCGTGGGCGTGGGTCTGTGGCTTATGGTCTCGTCGCTGCCGCGGCGCCGCCTGGTGCTGAACCACACGCGCGGCCTATACCACTTCTCCATCCAGGGCCGCACCGTGTATCAGGGCCCCATGCACCTGGTCTACGTGCGCCTGGCGCTCAGCTCTGACGGTGAGGCTTCTTGGGATGGGCGGGGCGGGGCGCGGGAAGCGGGCCCGGGGCGGCCTAGGCCTGAGCCCCGCTCGCCCCGCTCACCCCTCCAGCCTACGGAAGGTACTTCTTCCAGCTGGTCCTGTGCGGCCACAAGCTGGAACCGCTGGTGCTGGTGCAGCTGTCTGAGCACTACGAGGTGGGTGCCGCCCTGCCGCCCCCGACACGACCCCTCGTGGGGCGCCGCCTGCCTTCCTTGGGACAAAATTAGGCTTGACAGTGTTCACGGTCTTAGAACCGGCCGTTTAGAAGGCCGACAGTAGGTGAAACGGGACAGGAGCCGCCTGGCCATAGCGGCCCCCAGCGAGGGGCTGGCTGGCCACGGCTGAGGCCCTCGTCCTGGCAGGGGGCGGTGGTGACACCTGGAGAGCTCTTTCCTGACTGGGCAAGAGCTGACACCGCCGCTCCCACAGCAAATGGAATTCCTGGGCCGTCGTATCGCCCGGAAGCTCAACATCAACTACTTCGACTACCTGACCACGTCCTACCGGCACGTGATCCGCCACTGGCCGCTGGGGGCCACCTGCAGCCCAGGCGTTGTGCTTGGCAAGAACCGCACATACGACAAGACCAACCGCTCTCTGTCCGACCTGGACGTGTGACAGCATGTGCCTGCACCCTAGCCCTTACCCCACTCCCTTTTCCTCCACCCCCACCCAGCCCATGAGCCCTTCCACCCCACCCTAGGGTGGACAGCGTGGTAGTCTCACCCACCGACCTCCCTTCCATAAAGCTACCTTTCTGCTCTGGACCCAAGGTTGGGTCTCCCTCTGCTGGGGATGGGGATGGGAAGGGCTGCCCTCCAGGGTCTTCCCCTAGCACACACCTCTAAGGGCTTTAGGGAGCCTGTTCTGGGTGGCCTTTCCAGATGGAATACCGATGTAGAGTGGGAACCAAGGGCAGTGGGGGTCTTAGAGGTTGGACTCACCATGGGACAGGTGCAAGACCCAGTGCCCCTCTTAGCCACTAGTACTTCTCTCCTACCCTGGGCTCCCACCCACTCCCCTTGAAATTGGTGGCCAGAACTGGGCCTACCAAGTGCACAGGCATGACCAATAAGTAGAGCTCTAGGAGTTGGAATCTGATTAGTCTATGCTGGGTTAGGTGTCTGTTCCTTGTCCAATCAGCAATGGGATGGGGCAGGGCCCTGGACAAGCCTCGTGCGTGGGGGTTCATTCTGAGCTAGACACATCCCAAAGTTGCTTCTGCCCAAACCCTAGGGTGTAGACTACCTAGAGATGCAGGCCAGGGCACAAAGCCTGCTGGATCCGTTGACTTGGGTGTCCATGTTCCCTCACCTGAGGAGCTCCCCAAATCTCACTCCAGCACCTGCAGCAGCCTGGGGGCCAGGACCTCCTGTGGGAGCAGGGAAGACAATGGGCCACAGGGTCCAGGGAGTGGGTGGCATCTGGCACAGTTAACTGACTCTCCCAGGTCAGCATGGCCTCAGGGCCAGGCTGATGACCAAGGCCATCAGGGACTCAGTCAGCCGAGTGTCCCTAGAACCAGGACCAGCTACATAATTTGCCAGGCCCAATGCAAAATGATAGTCTGGAGGCCCTTATTCTCAAATTGCCAAGAGTTTCAACACGGCTACAGCAGGGCAATAACCAGGCATGGGACTGGTTGGCTGCCCAGATCATACCCTGTAGCCTGTGACTGTGGCTCAGCATCAGGGTCAACTCCAGGTCTAGAGGCTGGCCAGCCCCACGGGGGCACTAGCACTCTGCCTATCTCTAGGGCAGGGCCTGGCTGTCACAATTGCTGTAGGGACAAGGGCAGGACCCCGCCCCCCAGAAGATGGGGGCCAGGGTGGCTACAGAGCGACAGAGCCCAGCTTCTACCAAAGGGGCAGTCTTGAGGTGGTGGTCAGGTGCCAGCGCCTGAAGAGTTGGGGCAGGTTGGAAAGCAGAGTGCAGCAGGTGGAGACAAGGAGTGTGAGGGGTGGGCCGAGGGTATAGACTGGTTGGGTGACAACTGTGGGTGAGCCAGGCCTGGGATGTCCAGGCTGCTGGTCGGCATTGATGGAGGTCTGAAGGGCACACACCACCCCCTTGGGCTCCGGGAGACTGCTCGGCTTGGCCAGCCGGGGCTCATGCCTGACCACATCTTGAAGGCACGGGAGCAGGATTTGCTGGTGGGCTGCAAGGAGGAAAGCCGCTCAGGGTGTGCTGGCTTTCTGATACCCATATCAGCTTGCACATTCCTACCCTCCTGGGTGATCTCGGTTTGCCGCAGTGAAAGTTCTAACAACTTTCAGCACCACAGACGCCACTGACGGGTCCTTACCAACAACAGCCAGTACCCTCCAGCCCCCAAACCTCTACTGCCCAACTCCTTGGACACTCCTGGCCTCAACTGCAGCAGTTTTGTGTTCTCCAGGAAGGATAATCTGAGCCAGAGTCTCCCACAGCGCCTGTAGGATGGAGGAGGAGGAAGCAGGGTGAGCAGAGAGAGAAGCTAAGCTGGGTGCCAGGCCCGCTGGCCACAACCACCCATCAGGAGCTCTGGAGTTGGAACAGCTGGTCAGAGAGGTCCTTCATGGGGCCGAAGTGGCCAGATCTTTGGCTCTTCCGTGCATCAGTCATTGCAGGACACGGGCCGCCCCTAGGAGGATGTGGCCTTGGGCTAGACACTCTCCACAGCCTAGGTGTCCACTCTGAGCGCCCCAGCAGTGGGGCTAAAGTCCTTCCTGGGAGAGCAAGCATGGACGTTGCCATGGGGCCCAGAAAGAGGCCCCACATCTGGGCTCTGGGCTGCCTGGGGTGGAGGATGCGAAGGAAGTGCAGTATTCAGGGCGGCAGGGCTCCTGTGAGAGTGGAAAGGTGAAGGGGCAACCAGAGAGGAGGCTGCTGATGGCCACCATGACCTTGGGCAGGGATGGGGATGGTGCCGGGGTGAGGGTGGGGAGGCTGTTCGTGTGGACACTCACAAGTCTCCCACAAAGGGGTGGAAAGCAGGAGGACAGACCTGGAGGGGTCTGGGTGTGAGGCTATGGGCCAGGTGGGTGCCCAAGGAGGGGAGGGGGAAGCCCATGCTGGGTAAGGAGCTGAGGGGTGGCTCTGCCCAAAGCAAGGAGGTGGCAGGCCCGACCACATGTTCAGTGCCCCACCTGGCTGGGCCAACCCAGGGCAGCCACCCCCTAGCTGCCCACTTGCCTGGCCCTGGCTGCACTTCTCGCGTCTTTGCTTATTTATTAACAGAAAAATGGGATTTTACGATAAGATATCTTGGGTTTGTCCAAAAGGATGAGGGGAGGCAGTGAGGGTAGAGAGGAGAGCAGGCTGGCTATGCGCTGGTCTGAGGGAGGGTGGGCACGGTGCCTAGGGGCACCTTACTGTGCTGTAGGTTTCATATTTTCTCCACTTTTGTGTAGTTTTGATATTTTCTATAATATATATATATTTTTTAACCCTGAAACCCGTGTTTTGTTGTTTCAATTTGTTTTTCTTTGGTTCCTCGTGAGGTGTCTCATTTCTTGTGTGGATTGTCTGGTAGCCCCTTGGGAGTCTCAGTATTGTTTTCTTCTATAAGTAATTTCTCTTTATAATCAGAATATTAGCCCTTTGTTGTGTCCAGTTCACATATTTTCTAATCTTTTGGTATTGCCTCTGTTTTTGCTTGTCTCTTTTGTGTGGAAATTTTCAGTTGTCTGGTGACCCAGGCTCCCTACCCCCAGCAGGGACGGGCTCTCTGGGCTGGCCTGACCGGCCATTACCCAGCTACTCAGGCCCTGTCCCCATGAGCTTCTCTACATAGAATAGGCAATACCCTTTGGGATACAGACCCAGCTCCGAGGCCTGCCCCCAGCCCTGGGGCTCTGCCCTTGTGCCTTACCACCATGCTGCTGCCTCTCTCTCTGAGGTAGCTTTTTCTCTTCCACACTTCAGCACCCTTGCCCAGAGGTGAGTCTCCACTTCCCAGTTTCTCTCTACTGACTGCAGACCACGCCCCGCAACGAGTCCCAGCTGTGACACTTGGGCTATGACTGTACCAACCACCCCACAACACCCCTTGCTGAGGGCATCACCCCTTTTTCTGCAGATATCTGCTCTGGCTCCCACCCTCACCCTGGGCTCATATCTTCAGTCCTGGGAGTCTCAATATCCTCCTGGGCCACCGTTCAACTCCCAGCCCCTCACATCCTTGAACTTTGTCCCACCAGTGACCTTGTCCTCTGCCCCACCACGCCCACCGACTCCATGACTGTGCCCTGACCCCATCATTACCAATGACTTCTCCATCTCAATTCCAAGCCCATTTCTCTGCCCATCACCTCCTCTTCCCAGCTCACTCCAGCAAAGCCTGACCCCCACTCCAGGGACTTCCCGCCCCATCCTCATGCCATTCCCCACCCCCTCCACTCTGTAGAGTCCACAATCACCACCATCCCTTTCTTGCACAGCCCTTTGACTGAACTGCCCCTCTCTGTAGCTCACCTGGCAAAACCCCAAAACTGGATAACCCAACCCCTCCACTTAGCCCACTGCACCTGGGCAGCTGAACGTGGCTGGAGAAAACCCACACCTGCATTTAAGTTCATGTCCTCTCATCTTACATGCCTCGGTGCTGCCAAGCGATCCTGTCACATTGCCTAGGTCATCCACTGCTTCTTCTGGGGGACTGTTGCCAGCCTCTTTTCCTCCTCTGACCTCACTCTCAACCGAAGCCCTTGCTTCCCACTTCACTGAAGAAATAGAACCAAGCAGAAGAGAACATCCTGGGATGCCCACCACTCCAGCGTCTACCCTAGCACCTGGCCACAGGCCCTGCTGCCCACCTGTCCCCAGGATGAACACCTGTGCTCATAGCCCTCACATGGCCACTAGAACCCCACCCTCACTCACTCAAGGCATTGGCCTGCAAGGCCCTGCAGTCCAGCTTCATCCATCATCCCCACTGCCCTTCTGGCCTCATCTCACACCAGGCACCCCCTCAGTTGCTCACTGGTTCCAGCCCCACTGGCCACCTGGCTGCTCCTCAAAAACACAGACTTGCTGTGATCCTGCCCATCTTCAAGAAACACCCTCCTTGGCCCCGGCCTCACCTCCAGCTGCTGTTCCACCTCTTTCTTTAAAAGAAAACCTCCCAACAGGGTCATCCACACTGGCTATCTCTGACTTCTCCCATTTCTTTTGTCCCCACATGCCACTTCAACAGCCCCTCTCGTGGTCACCAAGACCCTCCTGTGGTCCACTCCTCCCCAACCCCTCTGGCTTCCAGCCCCACACTCTCTCACACCTCCTCCTGCTCTGACCACCTCCTCCCAGCCCCCTCTGCCGGCTCCTCTGCTGGCCCAGGCCTGCCCCTCTCCTCTTCTCTTGCCATACTCTCTTCTCCTGGTGATGCCACCTGGCATCTTGGCCAGGCTGAAAGTGCTGACCACATGCTGACGACTCCCCAGAGTCTGCAGCTGTGGTATCTCTCCCCAGAACTGCCAAGTCCACACCTCCACAAGAAGGTCAAGCGTCTCAAAATTAACAGGTCAAAAACCAAGCTCTGGTAAAATGGTGCAGCGACCTTTGGAAACAGTTTGGTGGTTCCTCAAAAAGTTAAACAGAATCATCATATATATGACCCAGCAATTCTGCTCCTAGGTATATATCCAAGAGAGCTGAAAGCAGGGATTCAAACAGATGCTTGTATGACTGTTCATTGCTGTACTATTCACAATAGCCAAAAGGTGGAAACAACCCAAGTGTCTATCAGCAGAGCTTCAGACACTTTAAATGTGATGTCAGAGCATGTCCCTCCTTCACCAAAACTCCCCTGGATCCTACCTCACCTAGAATTGGCCCAGATCCCCCCAGCCTCCGCTCTGGGACCTGGCCCAGCAGAATCTGCCCCTTCGTCCTCTCCTGCCTCAATCTGATGCTACTGTCCACCTCACACACCTCTTTCTCTTGGCAGTTGGCTTTGCTCACACATCTCCCACTCTAGCCTCAGGGCCTTGGGACAGTAATCTTCTCTGTTGAGGCTCACTGCCCCTCCACTGCTCATCTCCAGCTTCAATGCCCCCCACCCCTCCTGCTTTCACCTCTTTCTAGTTAGCACCTGTGTCTTCCACAGGAACGTGGGCTCCAGGATGGCAAGGTTAGGGTTAGGATTAGGGCAGAGCACAGGTTGGTTCTCAATACAGGTGTGTGGAATGAAGGCAGAAATGGTTCTAGACCCACCCAGGCCTCCCAAGCTCTCAGTTAGCTCCACCCACACCAACCCAGCCTGTTCTCTCAGGAAGCCCCCAGACAGGCAGGTTCTGCTGTGGCCCAGGGGGGCAAGGTCCCAGGTATTGAGGGCCTTGAAGGGTGGCCAGTGCAGGTGGAGGAGGCGCTGCTTAGAGCTTGTGAGCCTATTGCATGTCTGGAAACTGAGGGCTGAGGCTTGAGTGGAGGTGAGCAGAGCCAGCAGATCAGGGTTAAACTGCTCTGCATGCAGGACCCTATCTACATGGATTCTGGAAAGGGAACAACGCCCTCCATTCTGCAGTAGAAGAGAAGGCTGAGGGGGTGCCAGGGTGCCAAGGAGTCAGACCAGAGGAGGCTCCTACCCAGGGTGCGGTCTCAGCAGTCAAGTAGAGGGATGTCCAAAAAAAGAGAGAGGTGATCCTTTGAGGCTAGGCTGTATACCAGCTGACAAAAAAAGGTAGGCTGGAAGGAGTCTGCTGCACCCGAGAACAGAAGGGGTGGAGCCACTAGGGTGGAAGTGGCTGTGAGCAGGACACACACAGGCTCCTTACCCAGCTCACCTGGGGACAGAGGGCTGCTGGGGACAGCAGTGGGAGCCCTGCCATGAACCAGGCCCTTTGGGGCAACTTCGGACTCTTCAGGATTTGGAGTGGCAGACCCAGAAGCAGATGGAAGCCACAGAACCAACACCGTATTCCCTCCCACCACCACGGTTAAGGGGCTGGACAGAGTAAACCGGTACTGCCTGGGTGGGGAGGCCAAGAGCAGTTGGAGCCTGGATCTCCTGGGAAGACTGCAGCATCCCATGGGGGTCAAGGAGGCGGCCTCCAGACTGTCTCCTCTCCTGCAACAAGGCCCCGCACGCCCCTAGCTCTCCGTGGGAGAGACTGAGAGCAGTCTCCAGTAGAGGAAGGTAAAACTTTTCAAGTTCGTGGTGAGAATCCTCAACTGTCCTTCCCTAGCCTGTCTTGACCGGCCCGGACTGGGTCAGGGTGGCAACCTCCGGAAGCGAGCAGGATCCGGTTGCCTGAAAAGAGGCGAGGCACGGAGGCCCAAGGGATTGCTCCCGGGCCACATGTGCGCTCCGCACCCGGGACGCTGTGGCCATCAGGCTGATGCCTGGGCGCAGCTGCCACTCCCAGTCGGGCGTCCCGGGGGGCTGTGGGATCCACCGGAGGGCTAGCAAGGGCCGTCGGAATGGTCCCCTGGGGAGCGCACGACCGCCGGACACGTGTCTGTGCTCTGACTCCTGGTCCGTCAAGGGGGGTGGGGGCCAGGAGAGCGGGGAAATCGACAGAGGAAAGGACGCGGGCAGAGAGACGGGAGATGGAGGGATGGTGACACGAGGGAAAAGTAAAGAGAGTGAGAGGAATGGGATCGGTGAAGAGAGAGGGACAAAAGGACGGGACGGGGTCCTGGGATAGAGGAACGAAAGAATGAGGTTAGAGAATGAGGGAAAAGGACAGAGATGGGGGCCGAAGGAACAAAAGGACAAGGACAGAGCGACAGGGTGACTGGACTGAGGGAGGAGGACAGAGGGATGGAGTTAGAGGGACAGAGAGACGGTGGCGGAGACAGAAGGTCCGGGAGGAAGTAGGCGAGAGAGCTGGGCGAGGGGACCGCGCCTGGCACGTCTCGCCAGCTCCCCGAGGGTCCGCCGGGTAATTAGGCCTCGGTCCAGATGGGCCCCCCCAGTCCTGCAATCAAAATGCTAATTGGCCCCGAGCTTCCGGCTGCGCCTCGGCCCTGCCCTCCTGGGAGGGAGCAGGGGGCGAGTGGCAGGCCTAGAAGACCCCCGCCCCGGCGCCCCCACTGCGGCCTCGCCGGCTGCCGCTCAGCGATAAGGGGGCGGCCGCGCCGCGCCCCGCCCCTCGGGAGCGCCTGCCAGGAGAGATGGATGACCCGCCGCTGCCGTGCGGCGCCGCCGCACAAAAACTGCCCGCAGTCTGCTCCGCGCCCTAAGCGCCCACCCTAGCTGTTCCGCCCGCACGGAATGCAGGACGAGCCGGCGCCGAGGCACAGCCGGCCCGGGTGGGCCGCCGAGGCGCCGAGCTCAGCCCCCGCGGCGCGCGCCCGGCCTGTGTCCACGGGGCCACCACGCGCAAGGTCAAGCCTCGCAGCCACGACCACGAGCGCGCGCCCCCCGCTTCGGGCGCGCCCCCGGCGAAGCTCCGCCCAGAGCCACCCTACGACCCTGGTCCCCAGCGACAGCGGGCTGGGTGGGGGCTTTCTAGGAGCGCGAAGAGCCGAACGTCCGGGCAGGGCCGGGTGAAGGGACAATGGTGGCGTCGGCCCCTAACTGGGGACATATGTCCCCGAGCGCGGTCATTGTGCGCCCGGGAGCCCACCGAGCCCCGCTATTGGCCGCTGGGCCTGACGTCATGGGGGCTGCAAACTCGGGGCGGGCGGCCGCGAGAAGGGTTATCCGCCTGGTTGCGGAGCCGCCGGGGGGAACTGCAGCTGCGCGGAAGGGCGCAAAATCACCGATGAAGCTGAATTTCGGGAGCATGGGCATGGCAACGCCTCTCACCCTCCACATCCGGCTCGCTGCATCGCCTCCGCGCCCGACATCCACCCCACGGGAGGGGGACGCCTGGGAGGACCCTACAGCGGGCATGGGGTCAGCCCGGGTAACCAGGTGGCAGGGAGACACTGCGCCACCGGGCGAGCGCGGCACTCCACACTGCATTTCCGCTGCCTCAGCGTTCGCTCTTCGCCTCCCGCCCCCACCCCCCCCTTGCAGAGCCCGCGCCTCCAGACCCGCAGCGAGGCAGGCCGGGACCCGGCTGGGACCCGCCCTGCGTTCCTCCCCCAAATATCCCAAATCCGGGGCGCATGGGTCCCAGGCCTGTTTTCATCTCTTTCCCCAAGTCTGAAAAGGCCGCCGACCACTGGGCCTTCTTTGCATCCTGAGCCGCGGGAGGGAACTCCCTACGCGCGGGGCGGTGGTATTCCCGCGACCCCTCCCAGGAGAGTAGGGCCGGCCGGGCCCTGCGCAGCCATTTCCGCCGGCCTCTCCTCCTCCCTCCTCCCCCCGCCCCCAGATCCTGGGCTTTAAAAGCCAGAGGCTGGGCCCGGCCTCTGGCAGAGGCGGCCACGGGCGCGGAGGCCTGCCCAGGAGCTGTCCGAACGCCGAGCTCCGCCCCCGGAGCCCCGGCCCTCCCTCCCTCCTTCGGCCCGCCCTCCCTGCGCACCCCTCCCCCCAGGACCCCCGCCCCCCGCCCGCTGCCGCCGCCGCTCGCTCCGGCTGCAGAACAATAAAGCAAGCCTCCCAGAGACCCCCGCCGAGGACCCCCGCCCCGCGGCCGAGCCCTCGCAGCCCGCCCCTCGCCGCCCGCGCCGGCCGAGCGCGCCCGGGCGCTGGCCGCGGTGCTGCCCGGGCCGGCGCTGGCCGCGGTGCTGAAGCTGCCGGCGCTGCCGTCGCCGCCGCGTTCTCCCGGCCCGGCACCGCCGTCCCCGGAGGCATGGGGGGCCGCTGACTGAGGCTCCGCCGCGGTGGCGGGGGGGAGGGGAAGGGGGCCGCGGAGCCGGGCCAGCCCTGCACCCACTCGCAGCCTCCGGGCCCGGGACGGAGCCGCTCCCCCCTCCCCGCCCCCCAGCCTCCTCCCCCGCCTGTCCAGGGGCGGCATTGCGGGCTGGGAAGCCGGGACCAGAGGAGGAAAGGAAGGAAGAAGGAAGGAAGGAAGGAAAAGAACAGCAGTGAATAGACAAGAAAATAAGGGAAGGAAGGAGAAGGAGCAGAAGGATCCGGAAGAGCCGAGGCTGAGACGCAGAGCAAGGAGGAGAGAGAACGCACTCTCAGGGTAGCCTCTGAAGGCCAGAGTGGGGACTGTGCTGCCTCCGCCACTCCTCGGATGGTGACGAGGCCCCGCCGCGGCCGCAGCCCCCCCGCGCCCCGGCTCCGCAGGCCCTCAGCGCCGGAGCCCCGCAGGAACCATGCCCAGGTCCTTCCTGGTCAAGAAGGTCAAACTTGACACGTTCTCCTCCTCGGCAGACCTCGAGAGCTCCTACGGGCGCACCCGCAGCGACCTCGGCGTGCGATTGCACGAGAAAGGTGCGAGCTGGGCAGATTCCCAGCCTCAGCTGAGGCTGGGGCCGAGGTGCCAGGGCATTGCTGGAAGGAGTGGAGGGCAGAGTGTGGGGGTGGAGGGAGCAGGGGCCAGAAAATAGACCCAAGGGAGCCAGAAACAGCAGGAGGCGGTGGCTGGAGCCAGGACTGTGGATGGAGATGGGGGATGGGGAAGGGGAATGCAAAGGCAGCCCAGAACCGGGCCAAAGCAGAGCAGGGAGAGTGTCGACCCGGAGAAATGGAGGGGAGTAGGGGGACTGGAGCGGAAGGTGCCCACATCCTGCCCCTTGCCCAGACAAACACAGCCTCATGGACACCTGCTGCCAGGACAGGACCTAGTGAGCTGGCACAGGCAGACTCACACACACCAAGGAACCTGGGCCGCCGCAGTACCCTTGTCCCTTTTTTGGCTGCCCCACCAGGACCCCTGCTAGGGCCAGCCGGGAAGTGCTAGGAGCTCCAGGGAGTAGGCATGGGGTCCAGCGGGGGCCGCCCACCTGTAAACTCTATGGTGCCGGCAGAGGCAGCAGCAGTATCTTGCCTGAAGCCAGGGTCAGAGAGAAGGGTGAGGGCAGGGAAAGCCCAAAGTGCTGGAGGCAGGGGAAGGCTCTTTGTGTAAGCGTGCCCAAGTTCAAGGACAACTGTTAGCATGCAGGCAAGGGGGCAGGGAGTGCCAGCAGCATGGGGTGGCAGAACAAGTGTGACCTGCAGGAGTGTGAGCCTGTGTGTGCCCATGTGACTGCGTGTGGCCATGTGACTGTGTTTGCTTGTGTGTGACCCTGTGTGAGTGTGTGCCTGCCTGTGTGCCACTACATGGAACCATGTGACTCAGGCCGGCTGTGCAACCATGTGACTGGCGACCCTGGCTGAGAGTGTGGCTGGGGTGGCTGCATGTGTGACCCTTGGAGTGTGCTGACCCTGTGAGGAGTCTCTGGGTCTGACAGGCTGGGTGGCTGGGTGTAAGCTTGAAGGAGCCAGAGCCTGCAGCATGAGGGGCGTGCGTTTGTGACTTTCAGGTTGTGAGATCCATCATATACCTTGGGCACGACTGCAGTTACTGGCATGAATGACACTGCTCGCCTACGGTTCATCCCCGGGGAGGTGTCCTCTGGTGGCCCTGGCACTCTCCCTGCTGCAGAGTCTCCCTAGTCACCTGCCAGGGCTTGGAAAGGCCCCTGCAAGGCTTAGGGCCTGGGGGAAGAGAGCAAGGTGGAACAGGGTACTATCCAAGGGTGGGGATGCCAGCAGAGAGTAGGAGAGAAGCAGACTTGCTGGAGATGGCGCTGGAGTCGGAAGAGTAGGGGTCAAGCCCAGTTAGCAGTGGGGACTTGGAACATCAGAGACGGTGCTAGTGAGGGCCAGAGGGAGTGGGGGTAGCAGACCAGTGGACCGCAACATCAATGGTGGGCGCGGGTGCTGGGGGCGGGGACAAAGCCGGCGGGCACCCTGGCGGGCAGATCCCGGGTCCCCGAGCCCGGCGGGCCTGGCTTTGTGCGGCTGCGGGTCTGCAGTGTGTTGCATAATCAGGGAAAACTGCTGAAGTGGGGAGAACCCGAGGGGGAGGGGAGGGCGGAAGGGGGAGGAGGGCGAGTGAAGCGCCGCCCCTCCCCCCTGACCTTGAGATTCCTCGGAAGGGGGTAGCCGCACCCAAAGATGCACCTCCCCCCCGCAAGGGAGGGGCGAGCGGAGGCGGAGCCGGGGTCTGCCCCTGTCTCATCTCTTCTTTCCTCTCTTCCCCCTCCCCCCCCCGCCCCGCGTCTCCATCCTCCCTGCCCCACTCTCCCTCGGTCCCTTCTTCTTTGTCCTTCTTGGTGTTTGCCTCCCGGATCCCCGTATATCCGGCCTGTGTCTGCTCTGTCTCCCGCCGCCCGTCCCGTGTGTGTCTCACCCGCTGCCCCGTTCCCCTCCCGCTGTCTGTCCGCCTCGGCCCCGCAGGATACCTCAGCGACTACTCGGGGCCCGCGTCCGTCTACGATGGCGACGCCGAGGCGGCGTTGCTCAAAGGGCCGTCGCCGGAGCCCATGTACGCTGCGGCTGTGCGGGGAGAGCTGGGCCCGGCGGCCGCTGGCTCGGCACCGCCGCCTACCCCGCGCCCGGAGCTGGCCACTGCTGCGGGCGGCTACATCAACGGCGACGCGGCGGTCAGCGAGGGCTATGCGGCCGACGCTTTCTTCATCACTGACGGCCGCTCGCGCCGTAAGGCAGCCAATGTCAACGCCACCGCCGCCCCCTCCACGGTCTCGGCGGCGGCTCCGGACGGCGACAGCGGCGGGGCCGGGGCGGGTGCACGCAGCACGGGGGCGGGGGCCGGAGGCCGGGGTGGCACGCGATCGGGGGCGGGCCCGGAGGCGCGCGCGGGGCCCGGGGCTGGCGGCGCGGGGGGCCGGCACGCGTGCGGCGAGTGCGGCAAGACGTACGCCACGTCGTCGAACCTGAGCCGCCACAAGCAGACGCACCGCAGCCTAGACAGCCAACTGGCGCGGCGTTGCCCGACGTGCGGCAAGGTGTACGTGTCCATGCCGGCCATGGCCATGCACCTGCTCACGCACGACCTGCGCCACAAGTGCGGCGTGTGCGGCAAGGCCTTCTCGCGGCCCTGGCTCCTGCAGGGCCACATGCGCTCGCACACCGGCGAGAAGCCCTTTGGCTGTGCGCACTGCGGCAAGGCCTTCGCCGACCGCTCCAACCTGCGCGCGCACATGCAGACGCACTCGGCCTTTAAGCACTTCCAGTGCAAGCGCTGCAAGAAGAGCTTCGCGCTCAAGTCCTATCTCAACAAGCACTACGAGTCGGCCTGCTTTAAGGGCGGCGGCGGCGGCACCGACGGTCCCGCAGCCCCCGCGCCCGCTGCGCCGCCGCAGCTCAGCCCGGTGCAGGCCTAGGGCAGCGGCGCCTTCGCCAGCCGGGTCTGCTCTCAGCAATATGGGCCCCTAGGGAAGTCTCCGCCGGCGCCGGGGCTGAGGGGCTGGAGGACGGGCCCCTCCTCGCAGCAATAGGGGGAGGGGTTCGGCCCCGCCCCGCCCGCCAGGGGCCTTGTCGGCCCTTTCAAGCAATAGGGTCCCGAGGGGAGACCCACCCCGAGCCCCTCCCCTCCCGTCCAGGGTGCCCCTAGGCTTTCTCCCAGCAATAGGGTCGACGAGACCCAGTACCGAACCTCATCTCCGAGTTAAGTCTCTGAAGACGGGGCCAGGTAGGGGAGGGGCGCCCTCCTCCTCCTTCCTCTGCATCCCGGCATCGCGTCGCAGAGACTCAGGACTTCCCCACCCTCCCCAAGCCTTCCAGGGTCGGGCCTGGGCCCAGACGTCCAGGGAGCCAGCCCACAGAGGGAGGAGGAGGGGGGGAGCGGGCCTGCAGAGGCATTCCTGCCCTGCAGCCTTGGCCAACCCCCCAGGAGGGTTAGACGCGTTGGGAATTGGGGAGGGGGGCGGACGGCGGCACCCTCTCCCTCGGGTCCCTTCTGGGGCCTCATCGAAGTCGCCCTGCTACCCTTGCCTCGTATCCTCTGCCAAATCCGAATTCTTCCAGCCCAGCTTCCCAGGCTCTGTCCTCCATAACGAATAATAATGACGCACATCGAATAGCATGAACTTATCCGACCTCCTCAGACCCGGCTCTCGCCCTGCCCCGGGGCCCCCACCCTCGTACCCCGGGCATTCGGTGTTGGAGGACGGACACCCGGGGCTGGCAGGCAGGTCTGGGCACTGCCCTCTACACACCTCTCTGTATTTGCTTTGCGGGTAAAGCCCCCCGGGGGGGGGTCGCGGACGCGTCGGGTTTCTTTCTTTCTGTATTTGTACGTTTTGTTTATGAACGGATTGCACTCGGGTCAGGGAGGGGGCGCTGAGCCCCTCATCCTTCCCGCCGACGCCAGGGGTTTGGGATGTCCGGGATCATTTTCCCCACCCCAAGCCCCACCCCCACCTGGGCTCCGCCTCCCGGGAGCCTCGGGCCCCGCCTCTCGGAGGCCGGCCCTTCCCCGAGCCCCGCCCCACGCGGTTGCCAACTTCGCCCGTCTATGCCAAAGCCTCGGCGGCGACCCCGCCCCAAGGGCCCGCCCCTCTGGCCGCCGCCGTGAGACGTCACTGCATGCAGCCCCACCCCCTCCTGTCCCTTCCCGGGGCTGCCGGCTCCCGGCCCCCTTAGTTAGTCAGATGCCGACCATAGAGCAATAATGCGCACTGCATGCGAAGCTGCCGCCGCCTCTAGTTACTGAGAATCAGGTACCCCCTGCCCTTCCCGCCCCACAGGCCCCTAGATCAGGGACGCTGCGCGGGGCCGGACGCGCAGACTTTCTTCCCCGCCTTCCCCCTCCCCCCACGGCGGAGCCCGGCGGGTGTAGCGGTTCTGGGGCGGGGCGGGGCGGTTGCACCCCACACCCCTTCTTCACTCGTCCATCACTCACCGACGGCTCGCTGGGCGCCTGCTAAGTGCCAGGCTCGCTGCTGAGTCCGTGAGGGATGCAGCGCCCTGGGGGGGGCGTGTCCACGACGTGATCTCAGCGACCTGGGCCCGACCGGCGTGGGTGGGCCAGGGAGGGCTGCACATGCAGAGACCCGGACCCAGACCAAGACAGTGCCCACTCTGCTCCCAGCCCCGGTCCGTGTTGGCGCAGCCAGGCTCTACCCTTGACTTGGGCCTTGCGTTCCAGCTCCTACCGGACAGACTCAGGGCCCCGGCTGCCGGGGGGGGCCTCTGCGGAGGTCCACACCGGCCGGCGGCCAATTCTCAGAGCCCCGCGGCTCTGCACAGGCCAGGACTGGGCGAGAGGAGGGCAGCTGGAGCTTAGACCCGGCCAGCCCACCCCGGCGAGCACGCCCCGCCTGCCCCCGCAGGGGCGAGCGGGGGCCCAGCGCAGCGGTGCCCACGCCCAGAACGCCCCGCGGCCCCGGGCGCGGTGCCCACAGCTCCGGACAGGGGCCTGCTCCTCTAGGCTGGGCATCCCGCATGCACACGTCCACACAGGCGCCCCCCCGCCCGCACGCGCCTGTCCGCCTGCCTGAGGAGAAGGCCGGAGGGCCGTGGGCTGGCCAGGGCCTCCCCCTTACCCCACCCGCCGCCGTGGAAAGCCATGGCCCCCTTCCGCCCCTAACGAAGCAGCACAATAACCGACTAGCGAATTCAGGTAGAAGGAACGTTTAGGTAGCACCTATTTTGTACTGAGTCTACGAGGAGGCCCCGAGGTGCAGGGGCCCTCCGGTGGGGGCTGCGGCCGCCGGCCCGCTCCGCCCCCCGCCCCGCCTGCGCCCCGCCGCCTTGTACATACTCCCACCCGGAACAGGCCGGGATTTTTACTCGGGCCGCGCCCTTCTTCCGCCCCCGTTTGGGGCCGGGCCGGCCGGACAGACGGACGGACGGACAGACCTCCTTCCTAAGCACAATAGCACCAGCTCCCCGGAGCGCCGCGCCTCCATGAGGAGAATAAATGCCACTCTTGATAGAACTGGTGTCTCAGGTTGATGTGTGCAGGGCCGGGCCGGCTCCGCAGGGGGCGCTGAGGCGGCCGGTGAGAGTTTGGGGGCGTCTTCCGGGCCCCGCTAGCACTCGAGATGGCTGGCCCACCTTGGGCTCATCCAGCCGCGGGGTGATTCCGCAGCCTTTGGCAAGGGAGCACTTTTTCTTCCGCCAGAAGGGCCGACTTCAGGGGCGTGGCCACAGGAGCACCGGTCCAAATGTAGAGCACTTGGTATCTCCCATCTCCCCTGGGGCAGGTGAACCCACCCTCCACCAGGAATTGGGGATGGTAAGGGAAGTCAGATCCAGCCCAAGGCCGACCTGGAATGGCCAGAGTAGGCACAGCAGGGCCTGTAGCCACAGCCCTCCGCCTGGCCTCCCACCGACCCTGTGTGGGCCTGGGAGCCACCTGCAAGCCCTCAGGGCAACCTTTGGAAGGATCGGGGATGGCAGAGGATGTGAGACCTGGCCCTTTCCTGCAGCCTGCTGCCCATATCCTGACCCCCAGACTCCTCCAGTGCCTGAGGAGGCCCCATGGACAGCTGGCCCGGGCCGGTTCCCAGGAGGAGGTGCCCAGTAGGCAGAGAAGCTTCTGCAGCTGCCCACAACCCTCAGGTTCCTGGCAGGATGAGCCCGGTTGGGGATATAAGGGGCAGGGCTGTGCTGGCTAGGAAAGCCTGGTGGCAAAGACCCCTGCCCACAGTCCCCCCTGGTGACCAGGTAAGCAGGCATGAGCTGAGAGGCCTAAAGTGTTGGGGGCATATAAGGTGTAAAAGTGGTAATGGTGGGGGAATCTGACCTCTAACTTCATGAGCGGGAGAAGCATTATCAGGTCAATAGCCCAAAGCTGATTGCTATGAAGTGGTGGTCAGATATGCCTCCTCTATCCAGTCCTGGTGGCGCAGTGGTTAAGTGCTATCGCTGCTAACCAAAGGGTCAGCAGTTCGAATCCACCAGGCGCTCCTTGGAAACTCTATGGGGGCAGTCCTACTCTGTCCTATAGGGTCACTATGAGTCGGAATCGACTCGACGGCACTGGGTTTGGTTTTTGGTTTTTTTATCCAGTCTTTTTTACCAGTTGTGGCACCAGCTGTCCCTTCCACAGCACTCTCGGCTTCTCTGTTGGGTTTGTTTATTCCTTGCAAGGACCACACAGAACTCACAGATAATAATCAACGATTATGGGATTTATTAAGGAAGTAACAGGTTACAATTCAGCATCAGGAACAATTCAGGATACAGTTGTTTGGTCAAGACAGATTCTTGGCCATGCCCACAGGCAGGCCTCACCCTGGCCCTGGGTCTCTCGGCTCCTCTGTCCAGCCCAACCTCTTCCCTGCTCGGGCAAGTGTTACAAAGCTCTTTAGCTGCACCGATAAGTGCCCAGAGGTACCCCAGTCTGCCAGTAAACCCTCGCTTGGAGGCACCCAGCTGTCTAGTTCCGTGGGACAGCAAGCCTAACTCCACCAATGAGTGCCTGGCGGCACCTCACTCTATCAGCAAACCTCCAGTGAAGGCACTCTGTGGGCAGGGAAGCCCACTGTGCCGGCTCCTGCTGGTCTCCTGGTTCTGCTGCTGCCAGCTTTCTGCCGCTCTTGCCTCTGCTTCTCGCTGTCTTGTGGCATCTCTGGCGTTGTAACTGTCTGTCTCCTGGGTCTAGGAAGTTCTCAGTGCAGGGACCCTGGGCCCAAAGGACATGCTCCACTCTTGGTACTTTCTTCTTGGTGGTAGTGAGGTCCCCCCTTGCTGCCTCTTGGATGGCTCATTTTGAGCCTAGTGGGATGGCAAAGCTGACCAATTCCTTCATTAGGGTTCCAAACACCTTATTTGTATAGAACCACCCCCACGAGGGCATGCACCTTATTTGCATTATTAGCAAGCTGTCCAATGTCCTTGGGTGGGCCACAAGCACCTTATTTGCATGGTCCCACCCAATCATTTGGTGGTAGTTACAAGACCATGGCTAGAAAGTCTATATAAAAGCAATTCATTGCACTGCATGAGGTCAAAGTAGGTCATCAGTAGCCCCAGGGTCACTATGGCCACCAGCACCCTGGCAGGGGCAAGGAACAGGCCGCACAGACATCACGTCCCCCAGACTTAAGCGAAGTGAATGGCAGTCGAGCTGTGGGCCTGATGCTTGGCGAGGCCTCCAGTGGAGGAGACCATCCCTTCTAGTGAGCACTACCAGCAGCAGCAGACACAGTGGGGGAAGGTGCACCTGACACAGTGAGGGAAGGTGCACCTGGTGTCAGCAGGGGTCATAGTGCCTAGGCCCTCCCACCCAGGCTCCCCACCTAGCCTGGCAGGTGTGAGTGGTGGTGTGTAGAGGGTGACCTCACACTAGGGTAGCCCCAAGAGGTAGTGTGCGCCTCCCATGGCCAGACTAGAGAGCCACGCGGTGTTGGCCAGGCCCTGAGTGACTCTTCACTTTTGCTCTCCCCGGTCGGGTAGGTGTCATCTACCCTATTCACAGGTGAAGAATCTGATCCTCAGTGAGCTGAACAGCTTGTTCAAGGTCACAAACCCTCGGCTGCCTGTGACATAAACCCTGGCCCAATAGTCCACCCACCCTACACCTGAATCTACACTTGGATGGGTGCCAGTCGCAGGGTGGCTCTGGCTGCCCACTCCTTTCCCACAAGGCTTCTCAGCCTGGGAGTCCCCACTCAAGGTTCAGTCTCCTAGCAAAGACTCTGACTGGGGGTGGGGGAAGGATGGAGGCGGCCTCCTTAAGGCCTGGGATAAGTCTTCAGAGAGCCCCCACCTGCCCGTGGACACGACATTCCCTCCCAGAGACTAGGCAACACCGGCGCTGACCATCACTTCCCATGAACCCCACCCTGTTGGCCACACTTCTCACTTGGCCCGCAGCCCCTCTGCCCCAGAGTCAGCCCGAGGCCCTTCCTAAGCTCTGACCCATCCCGGCCTTTATTCCCCCAGGCTTCGAGGCTCCCCCACACCCGTCAGGCTGTGCACACTTTGACCGCAACCCCTGCTCACCCTGACTTTGCCCTCTCCCCTAGCGCCCTGGGCTCGTCCTCGACCCCCGGGGCGCTGGGGCTGTCCGGGAGATTCAGGTCCTGCGCTCTTCCCCTGCGCAAGGGCGGCCAGGAACCGGCGCCCACAGCCCCTGGCGCGCCCCGCCCTCTTGCTTCGCAGTCCCGCTTCCCTCTCCCGGGCCCCGGCCACGGGCCCACCTCCCTTCCTGGGCTCCCCTGCCCCCAGCCGGGCCGGCCCTCCCCCGTAGCCCCCGGCCCACCCTCTAGTCACCTCACTCCTGCGGCCACATTCAGGCCGACAGCTTGAGGTCGGGACAGGAGCGCGGGCAGCCGCCTCCAACGCGACGTGTCACTCCTCATTGGCCGCTGCCGTCAGCCTCTCGGTTTTACTGGCAGGCTTAGCCGTCAATCTTGTCCTCCGCCAATCGGCAGGCGGGACCCGGGCAGGCCCGCACGCTGTGGTTCCTGGTTCTTAGGGTCGGCGCCCGGCGTGAGCGCGCGGGGACACGTGCACGCGTGTGTCAGGGCTCCCGTGGCTCACACGATGCGCCGCGCTCTCTCCTTTTGGGGTGAATAGTCAGGAAAGCCCAGCTCTGCCTGGCCCCTGACTCCTGCAGTGTGCTCAGCCGGGGGAGGGGGGTGCTGCCCTGGCGGCCTAGTGGTTAAGAGGTCTGCTGTAACCCATAGGTCGGCGGCTGGAAACCACCAGCAGTTCTGCTCTGCAGAAGAAAACTGTGGCAGTCTGCTTCTGTAAAGACTTACAGCCTTGGAAACATTGTGGGCAGTTCTACTCTGTCACAGTGGGTCTCTATGAGACGGCAATGGGGTTTACTAGGGAAGGCCTAGGTTTGCCTGCCCCCGGAAGCCTGCAGTGTACTCGGCCAGGGGCGATGGGATACATGGATGAATGTTCTGGGAGGCCCAGACTAGGTGGGAGACAGGGCTTGCCCTGACTGAGGCCAGCTGCCATGGACAGGCATGAGGGGCTCTCGGCCCTATCAGGGAGGACACCTCACCAGGTTACATCAAGACGGCTACCTACAGGGTAGCCTAACCCACCAGGCTGGCATCAGCGCAAGAACATGGTGGTGGGGGTGTGCCACTTGTCAGTGGTGGTGGTGGGGCAGAAGGTTGAGCCAGCAGGAGGCCTATAGCCAGTGGATAGGGAAGACAGCTGGCCTCAGGTTGAGCCCTTTGCTTTGTTTGTACCCAGAAGGTGCTCCTGGAGTCCCTGCTCACTGCAGGGTGAAGGCTGTCTGCTTCCAGAGGAGTTTCTTGGGTAAACCAGGCCCCGCACCCCAGTTAGCCCTGGAACCCGAGATCCAGGACGCTCTGCTCCATGCCCTGTGCAAGCAAGATGCGTGTCAGGCCGAGTGGGACTCCAACTGTCTTAAAGGTGGGCTGCACTGGGAGGCTGTTAGGTTTCACTGAATGACCTGCCAATCACCTCTGGGGTCCTGAGCGATCGGGCACCCCAGGCCCTACCATGCTTTCATGAGGTTGCCCTGGTAGGACACTGGGAGGCCCTGCAAGGACTTGCTCCTGGAAACCCACAGGGGAGGCTTCCAGGTGGGCGCTCTCCCTCACCCCTGCGACCAAGGATGTCGCCTAAGGAGAAGCCCCCCCAGGGCAGGACCTGGGAAGAGGGTTGTGAATAGGGTGGTGGGCCCGGGTGGAACGTGCCAAGTGCAGCCACGAGTCACTCTAGAGGGAATCTTTTTATGAAGAATTTCTGGCAGGAGCAAGCCAGGGCCGAGTGAGAATTCACAGAGTCGCTGGTAAGGTTATCTCTGGTCGCCGACCCCAGGAAATTTCCAACCTTGTACTTTACGCAGGTACACACGCAGCCCGGGACAAGGCAGGCGCTCCCTCGCCGGAGGCCTGGGTGAGGGCTGCAGTGACCTGGGCAGCTGCGTGGGACTGCTGGCGCAAGGCTGCCCGAGAACCTGTGCCCTCGCCCTACTCCCTGCTGGCCCTACAGGGTGAGACTTGGCGAGCCTGCAAGAGGTGGAGGACCAGCTTCCCGGGTGATGCGGGGGCCTGGGCCTTTTCCCTGCACGATCCTCTGACCCGGCCGCTGTCGGGTCTCCCTAAGCTGGAGAAAAACGGGTCCCACCAGTGTTAAATGGGGGGTGGGGGAGGCTGATGTAACGAGACTGCGCTGAGACGCGTTCCCGCAGGTACGCGCTCGACATGAACGCGCACGCCCTGGAAGGGGGGCGATTCGAGACCACCCTGCACTGCGCCCCTAGTCTGAAGCGTGACCTGCCCGTGCTCGTATACTCGCGGACCTGGGCCGCTGGGTGGCAGCACAAGAGGCGTTTCATTAACCTAGATCCCAAAAACCGGTCTCCTGGGCCGAGAGTAATGAAATATGTTTCTAGAACTGGGACAAGGGGCAGACAGGACGCGCGACGCCTCGCCCCTCCCGGAGCCCCGCCTCAGCTCCCGGCCTGCGGGCCCCAAAGGCGCGCGGGTGTCGCTGGAGAGAAGCGGCCCCGGTGAGGAGCGACGGCCCGGGGAGGAGGAGCGGCGGCCCCCGGGGAGGAGGAGCGGCCCCCGGGGAGGAGGAGCGGCCCCGGGGAGGAGGAGCGGCGACCCGGGGAGGAGGAGGAGCGGCGGCCCCCGGGGAGGAGGAGCGGCGACCCGGAGAGGAGGCGCGGCGGCCCCGGGGAGGAGGAGCGGCCCCGGGGAGGAGGAGGAGCGGCGGCCCCCGGGGAGGAGGAGCGGCCCCGGGGAGGAGGAGGAGCGGCGGCCCCCGGGGAGGAGGAGCGGCGGCCCCCGGGGAGGAGGAGGAGCGGCGGCCCGGGGAGGCCGGTGACGCGCGTGGGCGGAGCGCGGAGGGCGGGCTCGGGCGCCCGGGCTACGGCGGCCGGCAGGGGGCGGCGGCGGCCGTTGGCGGCGGAGCGGAGGCGGGGCCGCGGCCTTGCGCGCGGGGAGGCGGCGGGCGCGAGCACTTGGCCGCGGCGAGGAGCGGCGAGGCCATGGGGGACCGCGGAGGCGCGGGCGGCTCCCGGCGCCGGAGGACGGGTCCGCGGCCCTCGAGCCAGGCGGCGGAAGAGGCGGTGCGGGGAGCGCCCGCGGGCCCCGACGTGGGCGCCGGGGGGGACGCGCCGGCCCCGAATCCGGACAAGGACGGGGACGCAGCGGGGGGCAGCCCCCGGGAGCTGAGGTAACGGTGTGCCTGACCCCTAAATTCGGAACTGCCCCCGGCGCCCCGGCTTCCGCGACCCTCTCCGGTCCCCCAGGAGTGGCGGGAGCCGCGCGTGCTCTAGTCCGAGAGCCTGATCCCAGACTTCGCTTGGACCGCGCGGGTCCCCGCGGGGAAACTGAGACTTAGGGAAGGGCGACCTGCCAAGGTCACTCAGGCGCGGGCGCGGAGCTGAAGGGACCCCGGTGCCAGCCCCACCCGCAGACCCCCCCGTCTGTGCATTCTCAGGTGTGCGGGTGGGGGGCTCCTCCTTGAGCCTTGGTGGGCTTGCTCAGCGCCGTGCAGAAGTCTCTGCTGTCTGGCAGGAGAGAGATGGGATTGGGGCCCCTTCTGAGATCTAGGAGAAGTGCCTTGGCGGTTAAGGAAGGCTTCCAGAGGAGGGCAGGGCAGGCAGGTGGGGAGGGGGCCGGCAGGAGCCCGGGACTGTGTACAGGAACGCTGGTGTCCGTGTGTTTCTGCCCAGGGCCAGCGGCAGTGCAGAAAAATAAGTTCTCATTCCTGCAGACCCACCAGAGGGTGGTCTTCACAGGGGTCCCTTCCTTCCTGTCTTGGACACCCTTACCGAGTGGCTGCCCAGCCAGGGTCCTGCTCATGTGACAGAAAGACAGAGTTGGGTCTGGTAGAGGGACTCTGGTAGCTGTGGTTCAGGAGACAGGCTTGGAGTGGACATCCCACAGGTGGGTGCCCTGCTTAGCTGATGACGGATGGTGTGCCTGGGGGTGCAAGCTTGGGCATCGGTTCTCCCCTCTAAGCTGACCCTGGTGGTCCCTTTGCCTTTCTTACCCCACTTCTGGCCTTCACCCTGGCCTAGGGGCCCTTGAGGCTCTGGTTTAGGGAGCAGCTGAAGGGATAGAGATTATCAAGGAGGAAGTGGGTGATTGGTCAACTGGTTGACAAGGGTTTCTTCTCTGAGTAAGCAAGAACTGAGGATGTCTTCATCAGACACTGTGGGTGGGGCTTGGGGGGTACACCCTGGAGCCAGGGTGCAGGCACTGCCCCTGTCCTTGGGGTGCTCACAGTCCACCTGGGAGATAAGATAGCCTCAGAGCTAGGCAGGCATGGAACAGGGAGCAGTGTGAGCAAAGGTCAGGAGGCACCATGGGGCCAGAGATGTGGATCTACCCAGAGGGGGCTTCCTTCCTGTGGACCAGGGCTGGGGGTGCTGAGGGGGCTGGCCCAGTACCTCCTGCCTGGAACGGAGGTTCCTGGTGCTCATCTCTGCTAACTAACCAAGTTCTCTCCTGGAGGCAGGGGGACGGTCTGTGTGATCTCTGGCGGGGATGGGAATTGGGGTCGTTTGTGTGAGATGGGGGTTCCAGCGCTGGGCAGAGCTGACCCCTGGGAGAGGTAGGCAGAGCAGTCACTTTCCTGCTTTGCTCCGACCAGATGGCCAGCAAACCTCTTCTGTACTTCTGCTGGTTTGGGGCTGGGGTGAGGCCAGGAAGCGGGAGCCCTGGGGAGGATACGGTGGGACCCTGCTGAGGGTCTAGAGACATGCCGGCTCTGTGTACTTGTCCCTGGAGCCTTGCTTTGGCTGCCCTCTTGGATGTGGCCAAGCCACTCCTTTTGTCACCCTCCCACACCTGCCCCCCTGGCCCTTCCTCATGATTCCCTGTGCTCTGGGCCTCTTCCCCTCCCCCAGACTTCCTGCTCACTTTGGGCTGAACAGGGGTTCAGCCTGAGTGTGAGCTCCTTTCTTCTGGCTGTGGCAAGGTGAGGCTGTGGGGTGAAACCAAGGGGACTCCTTTTTGCTCTGCCCCTCAGCCCACCACTTCCAGGCTCTATGCATCATCCCCAGTGCCCAGGACCCCTGCAGGCCCTCAGACATGGCCTCTAGGCAGGGCCTTCAGGGGTGTTTGTCCCAGGATGCCTTCTCAGTCTACCTGTGGCCCAGAGGCTGTCGGGCAGGAAGTATACAGGACGCGGCTGCTGGCGGGGAGGCTGAATTCTGTCTGCCGCTGTGCTGTGCTGCGTCCTGGCCCCGACGGACTCGTCTCCACACTCGGGCAGTCTTCGAACCCTGACAAGCCTCTGCGTGCCCTGGTGTGCATGGGGGACAGTTATGCCTGCTCACAGTGTTAACTTGGGATCGGGAGAGACAATAGGGGAAGTCAGTGCAGGGCTGGCTGGTGGCCTGGGATCTGGGTGAGCTCAGAGCGCGATCATGAAGGCAGTCCTGATCCCTGTCCTCCGGGCTAGGCCCTGTGGGAGGTGGGGTCTGGGAGTGGGTGGGGGAGAGGGTGGCAGTGAGGGCTCTGGCATGCTGGCACCGTCACCTGCTGCCCCCTGTGCCACTTGCAGCTGACCACACCGCAGGGCTGGGCCTTTGGACCTAGTGGGAAGTGGGCATCCTCCTGGGGCAGGGGACCCCTGACCTGTGGGGTTGGGGTTGGGGGTGGCCAGGAGGCCTGTGGAGGCACCCCAGAAGGTAGGCATGGGTGGGTGGGGGAAGGTGTGGAAAGCCTGGCTCAAGGTTTTACATGGAGAGCGATCTGGGGCTTTCAAGGGAGGGGGGACGTGAAAAATGCTTTCATGAGATTGTCTAATGTCAGATTCGCTGTTTTGTTTGAGACTGCCACAGATAAAGTCAGTACGGCCTGGTGGCCCAGGGGGTAGGGGTCACCACTTGTGTGAGCCATATAAGCCCAAGGAGACTGGGCAGGGTCTTTGGGGATAGTTTTGATGAGCACAAATGGGCTTGAAACTTGGTGGGGGAGGCAGTGGGGATGAAAGATAAGGGACAGCTGTGGGTTCAGGGAGACTGTCCTCGCAGGAAAGGTGGGCCTTGCACCTGCTCGCCTCCAGGTGCTGGTGGACAGGCACAGACCCAGCCTCCTGCTTGCATTGGGAAGGGCACCCAGTGGCCAGTTGGAGGTGCAGCTTCAGTGGGAGGGGGAGGGTTCAGGTTCAGGGTGGGGCTCGTCTGATCCAGGTGGAGGTTACAGCCCCACTGTGTGGCCCAGGACAGGCCTGGGGGAGGGGGCAAGGGAGAGCCCTGGAGGAGCTGCCCCAGGTTGGTGCTTAGAGAGGTGCCTGCTGGCACGTGGCACTGGGGGTCAGGCCAGAGTGGGGTGGGCCAGGCAAGGTGGCAGACCTTGATCTGGGCAGGCAGAGGTCAGCCTGTTGCCACTGCCCTGGCGAAGGCTTGGGGGAGCAGCCCCTCCTGGAGCCCAGTGCTCACCTCCAGCACTCGCTTCTGGTGCACTGAGCCTCACTTCAGTGCTCCTGACCCATGCCCCCAGCATCCTCCGGTACGTCCTACCCTGTACTCCCAGCCCTGTGCCCCCATCCAGAGCGGAAGAGGGGCCCTGCCCTCTCCTCTTACAAAACGGAGTAGCCCTTGATCAAGGCCTCAGTGGGGCTCCCCTGCCAGGCTTCCTGGGGAGAAACAGCTGTGGGCTGGAGGCACCAGGGGCACAGCCGTGTGGGCTCTAGGGCTCTGGTTCCAGGGAGGCCCTGGGGTACACCCTCCTCTGGGCCAGGCACCCCTCCCCTACCTGCTTCGTTCAAACGGGCAGAGACTGGAGGGTCTGTAGCAGTGGAAGTTTCCTCTGCCCCGGGCCTATCTTTGTCGGGGGCATGAGAGGTGGCCTTTGGCCTGAGCCCTAGCCCAGCCCCTGGGTGCACAGGTGGGGGCTGGGCTCCTGCCTGAGCCCTCCTCATGGTTGGGTTTGTTCCCCAAGGGGGTTTTTCAGCCCTGGAAGGATACAGGACCCCTGAGTTAACGGCCAGGCTGTGATTTTTCAGAAACTTGAGAAAAGCAAGGAGGCCAGGTCCCACCCAGGGAGGTGTTGGTCAGGCCAGGGCTCAGGCCTGGGATCCTTCCCCACATGACTTGCATGGCCAGTGAGGGGACAGAGGTGCAGCTGGGTGTGGGGTTTTGCAGGGCGCTGGATGAGCGACTGAGTGAGGCCAGCCTCAGTGCCCTGCCCTGCATCCTGTGGACGCCCAGGGTGGACTCTTTCTATGGCTCCAATGTCTCTGTGTAGCCAGGGCATGGCAGCAGCCAGAGGCCCTGGAACAATGCTGGGGATCCTTGCCTGGGAGTGCCCGCCTCCACGAAGCTGAGCCCCTCCAGCAGCCCAAGGGGCAGGCCTGTCAGTGGTCCCCGAAGCTCTGCCCGCTATAGGCCAAGTGGCCCTTCTCAATTGCATACCACTGTCTTCTTCCAGCTGTAAGTGGGGCCCTGGGCATGTGGGGCGGAGAGTGTTTAGGGTAGGTGTGTGTATCAGGACTGGTGGGTCAGGACAAAGGGCTCAGCTCAGATGGAGGGGCTGGGTTTGGCCTCACTCCGGCCAAATCTTCCGGTCCCTGCTGGTGAGCTCTTGGGCTTGGTGGCAGCCACATGTGCTGTGGCCCTGCCCTAGCTCCCTGTGAAGTCCTCAATGCCTGGGGTCAAGGCAGCCCAGGGGGCCCAGGCCGCTGGCTGCCTGCTCTGCTCATGGGCCTCACCAGGTGTCTCATCTCCTGCCCTGCCAGCTGCCACCGCCTTCAGGAGTCCTTGTTCAGCTCTGACAGTGGCTTCAGCAACTACCGTGGCATCTTGAACTGGTGTGTGGTGATGCTGGTGAGTGGGGCTCCACTGACTGTGGCGCTGGCCACCTGGCCCAGGTTCTGTTAAGGCACTGGTGGGCCCAAGGTACGGGCCCAGGAGCACATGTGGGGCTGGTGTGGGGAGGGCTCAGCAGCTGTCCCTGCAGCGGCCACAAGTGGGCTCTGTGGGCCAACACATGGTGTGCCTCCTACTTAAACCCAACAGTCCAGAGGGTGATGGGGGCGCTGCTGACTGGGTGTTGGGGGCTTGCCTGAGTTTGGGGTGGTGACACCGGGACAGAAAACCTTTGTGCTGTGAGCTGGGCCTACAGAGTAGAGGACTTTCTCTGGAGGCTTTGCCGGACGGGTGTCGGCCCATGGAGACAGGGAGGGGACAGGCTGGGTGACCACTGGGCAGGTGGCCCTGGGCTGTGGAGGGCCTTGGGGCTGTGGCTGGGGGCACAGGGTGGATATAAAGCCTCCCTGGAAAGGTGTCTGAGGGGCGTCTATGGGGCCCTCGTGGGCGTGGCTGGGGCCCAGTCCGCCAGCTGGGAGAGAGCAGCGCTGAGAGGTTGGCTTGTGGTACTTACTGCTGGAGCCTGGATTTTGGCTAGGCCACCCAGGCCCCAACTCTGTCCCCAGCCCCTACCTCCCTATCCTGGGGGTAGGAGGCTCCCTGTAAGGTGAGTCGGCAGCACCTCTGCCTTACCCTGTGGCCTATGCACCATGGTGAGTGTCTTGTAGAGGGGCCCACTGCCTCTTAGCAAGCAGCCTCTTTCAGGCTGGCCCTTGATGGTGCCAGGACCAGGCCGCCCTGCCCTGGAAGCAGTTGGCATCCAGGGCTCTGAGGGGCAGGGAGAGTCAGGCCTCTCTGGGCTGACCCTCTGCTGTTCAGGGCTGATCTGGCCTGTGGTCCTGACCCCTGACCCCTGCCCAGATGTATTGCACCTGCTCTTGGGCAGGGTGCCTGTGGGGAAAAGGCTCTATACACCATACCCTGCCTGCAGTCTCAGCCACCTGTAGTGGGGGTCATACAGCCTGGTGGCAGGAAGCAGGGGGCAGTGATGTGTTCTTGGCCCTCCAGAGGCCATTTCTGGCCACGGGGTGGCTCTGTCAGGAGGCACTGTTTGTCTCCCAGCAGTCCTATGGGCCAGCCAGGCCCTATGAGCAGCCCCAGAACCTTTCCCTTCTTGTGGCCATCTTGTCCCTGTGGAAGATTGCAGTCTATGTGCTGGGCTCCCGCTGCCCCACGGTGGTCTGGACCTCGAGGTGGGCGCCATGGGTGCCACCATTGGCAACTACAGCTCCCGCCTGCTGTGGGTCCTGACAGGATAGGCCACTACCAGGTGGTGACTGTAGGCCCCTGTGTGTGTCTGGCAGAGGCAGGCAGAGCAGCCCTGCAGTTGGCCCTGTGTCTTCTGCTGCTGCCTTCCTTGGGCCCCCCAGTGAGGGCCACCCACCAGTGACCCCTTGGCTGCACTGCCTGTCACAGTACTCATCATGGGCTGGGCTCTAGGGATAGGCGGGCTTACGGAAGTGCCAGAGGTGCCCGTGGGCCGGTGAGGAGGTCCCTGTCCCCTCAGAGGCCAGGCACCCCCAGCCCCAGGCTGGAATCAGGATCCACTTTGGATGAGGGCTCAGGTCCTTGGAAGCTGCTTTGGGGCTAGGCACCTGGGGTGTGGGTGCTGCTGGCAGCAGCTGAGCAGGGCAGGGGACACAAGCAGCTCTCTCCATCCCTTCGCCTGGTCCCTCACTGTCCCCCAGTGCCTGGGCTCCTTTGCTGCAGCCTCTTGCCACATGGCTGGAGGGGGCAGGTGCTGATCATGCTGTCCCACCTCTGCCCAGCGTGCCCTGGGCAGGGGAGGTGCCCTTCCACTCCTCAGCTTGTATCACCAGGAGGGACTGTCCCCTGGTACACTGCTTCTCTGGGGGGCAGTCTTGGGCTTTGGGCCTGTATGCCCTCACCAGTTTAGGGGCAGGCAAGGGCTTTGGAACAGCTCGTGGGTGCTGGTGCTAGGGCTGTTCCCTCTGTGGTTGGGACCCTTCCTGTGGACAGAATGGCAGTCACCTCTGCTTGCTCCAGCACTGACGTGGGGAGAGGTGGGTAGGCAGCCAGCAAGGGGTCCTCCTGCAGGACTGGTGCTGCACCACCCTGTCCCTGGCTTTACCTGACAAATGCTGGGGGTGCCTCTTGGCCGGGGCTAACGGGGGTGTAACCCCTGCCCTCTCTCTTTCAGATTTTGAGCAACGCTCGGTTGTTTTTAGAGAACCTCATCAAGTGAGTCCCTCACAGCCCCTCCTCGCGTGGTCTGCCCCAGGCAGGTCCTACCCCCTGTGGCCCCACCTACAGGGCTCAGGCCCCACCCACCATCCCTCCACTCCCCCAGGTACGGCATCCTGGTGGATCCCATCCAAGTGGTGTCTCTGTTTCTGAAGGACCCCTACAGCTGGCCCGCCCTGTGCTTGGTTATTGGTGAGCTGGGCACTGGGGAGGGGCTTTGGGTGGGGACGTTTAGACACTCCGGTCTTGAACCTACCATTGGCGTTTTTGTCCCCAGTGGCCAACGTCTTTGCTCTGGTTGGATTCCAGGTTGAGAAACGTTTGGCAGTGGTAAGAAGTGCCCCTTGCCGCCTACCATGGTCCCCACTTACCTGTCTAGCTGTCCCCACCAGTGCGGGGGCTCCGAGCCAGGACTGCATGTACTTTTCATCAGAGGCCCGAGGGGACTGAGTGCCCTGGCTGAGCTCCTGCCCCCTCCCTGCCACAGGGGGCCCTGACGGAGCGGGCAGGGCTGCTGCTGCACGTGGCCAACCTGGTCACCATTCTCTGCCTGCCAGCGGCAGTGGCCTGCCTGGTGGAGTCCATCACTCCAGGTGTGCCCCGTCCCATCCCCTCCCCGTTCTGGGTGTCCGCAGGAGAGCCCTGGCCAGCGGTGGCTCCTTTGGGCCGGGGCTCCCTGGAGGATAGGACTGCGCTCCCAGCCTGCCTCTCTCCTGCAGTGGGCTCCGTGTTGGCGCTGTTCGTGTATACCAACCTCTTCCTTAAGCTTTTCTCCTACCGCGACGTGAACCTGTGGTGCCGTGAGCTCAGGGCCGGGGCCAAGGCTGGTGAGAGGCAGCCAGGGGCTGGGGCCCGCACGGTCAGCCTGAGGGCCCAGCTCGGGGCCTCTGCAGACAAGAAGGCCAACGGGGCTGCAGCACAGCCCTCCGTGAGCTACCCAGACAACCTGACCTACGGAGGTGAGCGCTTCGGGGCGGGGCTTAGAGGAGGCGGGGTCCAGACGGCAGGGGTCTGGAGGAAGGTGGGGCCTGTGGGGCGGGGCCAAACGGAAGGTGGACCCCCCGGGGGGTGAGGCTAAGGGGAAGGTAGACACGGAGGAGCGGGACTACGGGAAAGGCAGGTCTTGGGGATCGGGGTAAGGGGCAGGCGGGGCCAGGCCGAGAGGAAGGTGAGCTCCCCTGAGGGCAGGACTAGAAGGCAGCCGGAGGGTCATGACCGTACCGGCGGGTCCCGGTGCCAGCCCACCTGTCCCCCTTTCAGACCTGTACTACTTCCTCTTTGCCCCTACCCTGTGCTACGAGCTCAACTTTCCCCGCTCGCCCCGGATCCGGAAGCGCTTCCTGCTGCGGCGGCTCCTGGAGATGGTGAGCGGGGCCGCGGGAGGCTGGGTGAGCGCCCGGGAGGCACTCGGCGGCCTGCGGCTCAGCGGGCTGCTCTGCTTCCCTCCTCAGCTGTTCTTCACGCAGCTTCAGGTGGGGCTGATCCAGCAGGTACGGGGCGGAGGGGGGCGGGGCGGGGCGGCGAGGGGCGGGGCTCGGGGCGGGGCTCGGGGCGGGATGGCGAGGGGCTCGGGGCGGGGCGGGGCGGAGAGGGGCTCGGGGCGGGGCGGCGAGGGGCGCGGGGCGGGGCGGGGTGGCGAGGGGCGCGGGGCGGGGCGGGGTGGCGAGGGGCTCGGGGCGGGGTGGCGAGGGGCGCGGGGCGGGGCGGGGTGGCGAGGGGCGCGGGGCGGGGTGGCGAGGGGCGCGGGGCGGGGCGGGGTGGCGAGGGGCGCGGGGCGGGGTGGCGAGGGGCGCGGGGCGGGGCGGGGTGGCGAGGGGCTCGGGGCGGGGTGGCGAGGGGCGCGGGGCGGGGCGGGGTGGCGAGGGGCTCGGGGCGGGGTGGCGAGGGGCGCGGGGCGGGGCGGGGTGGCGAGGGGCTCGGGGCGGGGTGGCGAGGGGCGCGGGGCGGGGCGGCGAGGGGCGCGGGGCGGGGCGGCGAGGGGCTCGGGGCGGGGCGGAGGGGCGCGGGCCGACGCTGTGCCCCCTCCCTTGCAGTGGATGGTCCCCACCATCCAGAACTCCATGAAGCCCTTTAAGGTGAGCGGCTGGGGCCGTCCTGGGCCGGGCGGTGGGGGTCCGGCGGCCGAGGGCCGGCTGACCGCTGTCTCCGCCGCAGGACATGGACTACTCCCGTATCATCGAGCGCCTCCTGAAGCTGGCAGTGAGCGGGCCGGGCGGGGGCCGGGCGGGGGCCGGGCGGGGGCCGGGCGGGCCGGGCGGGCCGGGGGCGTTCTGGAACCCACAGCTGCCCTCGCGCAGGTCCCCAATCACTTCATCTGGCTCATCTTCTTCTACTGGCTCTTCCACTCCTGCCTGAACGCCGTGGCTGAGCTTATGCGGTTTGGAGACCGGGAGTTCTACCGGGACTGGTGGTGGGTGGCCTTGGCCCGGCCGGGGGCTGGGGGCGGGCATGGTCGTGCGCACGGGGCACTCCTGTTCTGTCATCCCCAGGAACTCGGAGTCGGTCAGCTACTTCTGGCAGAACTGGAACATCCCTGTCCACAAGTGGTGCCTCAGGTGGGTGGAGTGTGTGCACAGGTGCACTTGAGTGCAGGAGTGTGGTGTGCAAAATTATGTACACCTGTGTGGTCACGTGCTAGGGTGGGCACCCTTGGGTGTGCTGTTTGTGTACATCTGTGTGGTCATGTGGTAGGGTGGGCACCCTTGGGTGTGCTGTGTGTACCTGTGTGCTCATGTGCTAGGGTGGGCACCCTTGGGTGTGCTGTGTGTACACCTGTGTGCTCACATGCTAGGATGGGCACCCTTGGGTGTGCTGTGTGTACACCTGTGTGCTCACATGCTAGGATGGGCACCCTTGGGTGTGCTTTGTGTGTACACCTGTGTGCTCATATGCTAGGGTGGGCACCCTTGGGTGTGCTGTGTACACCTGTGTGCTCACGTGCTAGGGTGGACACCCTTGGGTGTGCTGTGTGTGTACATCTGTGTGCTCACGTGCTAGGGTGGGCACCCTTGGGTGTGCTGTGTGTGTACACCTGTGTGCTCACGTGCTAGGGTGGGCACCCTTGGGTGTGCTGTGTGTACACCTGTGTGCTCACGTGTTAGGGTGGGCACCCTTGGGTGTGCTGTGTGTACACCTGTGTGCTCACGTGCTAGGGTGGGCACCCTTGGGTGTGCTGTGTGTACACTTGTGTGCTCACATGCTAGGATGGGCACCCTTGGGTGTGCTGTGTACACCTGTGTGCTCACGTGCTAGGGTGGACACCCTTGGGTGTGTTTTGTGTGTACACCTGTGTGCTCACGTGCTAGGGTGGACACCCTTGGGTGTGCTGTGTGTGTACATCTGTGTGCTCATGTGCTAGGGTGGGCACCCTTGGGTGTGCTGTGTGTGTACACCTGTGTGCTCACGTGCTAGGGTGGGCACCCTTGGGTGTGCTGTGTGTACACTTGTGTGCTCACGTGCTAGGATGGGCACCCTTGGGTGTGCTTTGTGTGTACACCTGTGTGCTCACATGCTAGGATGGGCACCCTTGGGTGTGCTGTTTGTGTACACCTGTGTGCTCATATGCTAGGGTGGGCACCCTTGGGTGTGCTGTGTACACCTGTGTGCTCACGTGCTAGGGTGGGCATCCTTGGGTGTACTGTGTGTTTGCAGATGTGTACGTATGGATCTAGGTTTCCATCCCATCGTGGTCCCTTCTGTCTGCAGACACTTCTACAAGCCCATGCTCCGAAAGGGCGTCAGCCCAGGGATGGCAAGGATAGGGGTGTTCCTAGCCTCTGCTTTCTTCCACGAGGTCAGTGCAGGCGGGCCGCCTCCATCTGCGGCCACGGGAGTGTCCCCCCCGGCGCGGGGTGTGAGGCCTGCTGACGAGCTCCCCCTCTCTCCGCAGTACCTGGTGAGCATCCCCCTGCGGATGTTCCGTCTCTGGGCGTTCACGGGCATGATGGCTCAGGTGAGTGTCCCGCCCTCCCTCCTCCCACCCACCATCCACCCCCGGGCCAAGTGAAAGTCTAATTTTGGCCGCCTACCCCCAGGTCCCGCTGGCTTGGATCACTGGCCGCTTCCTCCAGGGCAACTATGGCAACGCTGCCGTGTGGCTAACGCTGATCATTGGGCAGCCGGTGGCGGTGCTCATGTACGTCCATGACTACTACGTGCTCCACCATGAGGCTGCGACGACGGGCGCCTGAGCCTTCCGGCTGCCCACTCCTGCCCACCACCCACCGCCCAGAGCTGGGGTGGGGATGGGGGCGACTCCCCGCAGGCCTCCTGTCCTCCTCCCTGCCAGGAGGCCTCTGCCAGTACGGGACCCCCGTCCCACTCAGGAATCACACTGTAGCAGGGGGCGGGTGGGTAGGGCCACCGCCTGCGGTTTCTACAGATTGTGCTCACTGGGCTGCGTGTGTTATTAAAGCGCTGTCTGGAGCGAGTCCCTTGCCTGCTGGGGGCAGCTGCCTGTCGGGTCAGGAGTCAGGGGCCATCAGCCTCACCCCGCTTGCTGTGCCCCACCACGGAACTCTCTGGAGAGTTTGAGCTCCACAGCGCCCCTCGCTACCTGGCAGGGACCGCGCAGCACCGCCTGGCTGAGCCCCTGCAGGGAGCGCGGAGGGCGGCTGGCAGGGGGTGACACAGCCTGCCCCGCATCAACCGGTTTCATAGGGGCGCTGCCCCTGCTGGTCCCCCACGGGTTGGGTAGGCGCACTCCACTGCGGGAGCCCCAAACGGGCTCAGTGGGCTTTTAGGAAGTGGACCTGTGGTTTGCGGGTGATGCGGAGCTGGGGCAGACATAGCAACTCTCCGTGTCCACTCTCCACTCAGTGTCTGACGGGCAGGGACTCCCCACAATGAAGACTGATCCCAATAGGTGGGCCTACTGGCTGAGGCACTCACCTAGGGGCAGATGGTGCCTTCACCCTGGACACCCGGGGGGCTCCCGGAATGGGGCTTGTCACCCCCCTCTCCAGGAACAGGCTCTCTGCCCTCCTGCCCTGTGCTGGGCCGAGTGGTCCTCTGATGGGGGTCTTGTTCCCCAGGCCCTGACACCCACCCAGCTAGATGTGAGGCTGCGACCTTGGTGGTGGAGGGAGATGGGGACAGCCTTGGCCCCAGGTGCCCTGACCCTTCAACTGTGGCTGGACAAGGCTTAAGGGAGGGCTGGGTGCGTGCAGGTGGCAGGCACCCTCAGGACTTGGCTACCCCAGCTCCATCCTGCATCTGTGACCCCAGGGTCATCTCTGCTCTGGGCCACTGAGGTGAGGACCACCTCCCACTCTGTCTTGGCCACCCTCCTTGAGGCTGGCACCAAGTCCTCTCTTTGCCCCACGGCAGAGGCTCGCCTGCTGACCCTGGGGGCCGTCCAGGTGGCCAGCACCTCAGTATGTGGGGAGGGCTCTTCTTGGGTGTCCTCAGGCCAGAGTGACATCAGGGCCTGGAGGAAAGTGCAGGGTGGCACCTCAGCCATCCTGTTGGTGGGGTCAAGACCTGGCCACCTCCCTTCTGCTTGTTCTGTCCCTGGCCTTGGTAAGAGTGAACTCCCAAGGACTCTTGTCTCCAGGCCACTGCCCTCCCTCTGGAGCCTACTCTGAGCCCTCAATAAAGACCCTGGGCAAACACTACCCTGGCCATCTGGCCGCTCAGTGTGCGGGGGGCATCTACCCCCCGTGGCCACCATGGCCTAGCCTCTGGGCCCCTCCCAGGCCACCCCTCCTCACTGTACCCACTTCCCACCTCCTCAGCTTGGGGTGGGAGGAAGCACACAGACATGGGGGCCTTAAGCGTAGAGCATGTTGTTTATAGATCTCCGTCCGTGTGTGTCTGTGAATCTCTACAGAAGGGAGTGGGACTTCTCTGTAAAAATTCAAAATACAACTCTGACTATGAACAACAGCAGGGCCAGTCCAAAGTGTGGCTGCCAAGCCCCCCCTTAGATCAGGGGGCTCACAGGGCTGGAAGTGAAGGCACCGGGCTGGGCAGGTCCCGGGACTGCGTCACCCTGACCCAGGTGGGGTTGCGGCGGGGCTGCCAATTGGCCGCTCCCAGCCTGCCCCGCAGGTCCTCTTTCTGCCCCAGGACCCTGGTCCTGGGCCCTCGGCCAGCCCTGAGCTGGGGGGAGGGTGGGTGGCCCCACCTGGCTCCTCCTTGGGCCTCTAGGAGACGGTGGGGTCCTTGGCTTTGGGGGGCTCAGAGCCTGTCAGCAGGGAGATGGTGGGGTCTTCTGCGTAGTCATCCCCCTCAGAGAAGTAGGAGCCCTCCCCCAGCTCGAAGAGCACGGGCAGGTCGCTGCCACCCACATCCATCGGCCCAGGGTCCACCAGGAACAGGGGCTGCGCTGTGTAGTGCACCAGCTGCTTCCCTGTGGGGGGGTCCATGGGTCAGGGTGTGGGTAGGGTCAGAGTGGGGCCAGGGGTGGGGGCGGGGCAGCAGGGGAAGCCGCTCACCTGAGTCCAGGCTGCTGCTCTCTGCCTCCAGAGGCCGTGGTGGCTCCTGGGGGGATAGGAGCTCCTGGATCTGCCAGCCGCAGGGAGGGGGCACATGAGGGCTCTTACTGCCTTGCTCCTCACCCACTCCACCCTGCTCCCCCACTCTTCCCCCAACCCTGCCCCCACACACGCTGGCCAGGCTGCTGTCCAGGTCTGGCAGGCTCATGTCCGGCACGGTCACCGAGGGGTTGAACAGCTGTGGGAAAAGGGCAGTTAGGGGCTGTGCCCAGAATGGGGTGGGGTGGGGAAGGCAGGCACTCACGTCCATCAGGGCGCTGGTGTCCACACTGAACCCGTGGCTGCTCAGCATGGTCTGCAGGTTGTCGAGGTTGGAGTCCATGGCATCTAGGTGGTCACTGAGCTCGTTCCTGGCCCAGGTGAGCAGGAGGTGGGTGAAGTGTAGCCCAGGCACCCCGGACAGCCCTCAGAGCATAGCCTCCCTTGCCACAGTAGCCTGCTGGCTCGGGCGGTTGGAGTCCCTGGTGCATGGTGGGCTCACCAGGAGCCCCTGCACTGGTGGGGGCCAGGCAGGGCTGTGGGGCAGTGTGTGGTGGACCTGCCTGTCGCCATGAGGCCAGCAGGCCCCTCAGTGGTTTTGTTCCGGGGACAGGCTGGACAAGGCCTCGCCTTTGCACTTGGGACAAATTTCGGACAGAGGACAACGAAGACTTATGTTAGGTACAGGGCTGTGGGCGACCCGTTTCACTGGATTGCCTGGCTCACCTGGGCCCTGTGACAGCCCCAGTAGCCCAGAGCAGGGGCACTGGCCCCAGCACAACAGCCTGGGTGCCAAGCAAGGGCGTCAGGTTAGAGGGCTCATCCCCAGAACAGCACTGACTTAGACGGCTGGCTTCTGCCCAGGGGTCAGCGCAGATGCAGACCCGAGGCCACTCCCTTGACAGAGGGCCCAGGATGCCTGCCCGCCACTGGGCAGGGCTGAGTACCCGAGCACAGGCCAGGCTCTGGTGAGGGAGGACCGGAACTCTGGTGGAGCCCTCCTCCCTCCCGGGTGGGGCGGCGCTAACCCTGGCTGGACTCGGCCATGCAGAGAGGAAGAGGAGGGGCAGGGGAAGAGGCGGGCGACCCCAGACATCTGTGGAGCGCGAGCCCAACTGCAAGATACAAAGACAAGAACCCCCGATTGCAGGGGGCCGGGCAGCTCCGCCCCACCCTCGCTCACCCAGTCCGGGTAGCCGGGGTGAGGCCGGCTCGCTCACCATCTTCTGCCCGGTCTAAGGCCAGGGCTGGGCAGCACACAAAGGCGAGGACACGAGGGAGGATGCAAGGGAGGGCCTGTCGTGGGGTGGCCTGCCACATGCCCTGGCTCCTGCACAATGGGGGCTGCGGCTGATCTGGTTAGTGTCTGCACCCTCCTTGGCTACAAGCTCAGAGGCCGGCAAGGGCCCTCTCACCACCCAGCAGCCCTGCACCCACAGGCCCTGGGGGCGGCCTGAGGCTGGGCGGGTGTCCAGGTCCTGGACATCCTGCTGGAGCCACCTCCCCCTGCTCCCAGGGGCTTAGTGGCAGGGGTAGGGGCCACTCACTTGTCCAGGCAGGCCACACTGAGGCACTTCTCCGGGGCGGTGGCGGACAGGGGCGTGGGCTGGGTGGCCGAGGGGGCGGTGGTGGGCTCGCTCTCCCGCAGGATGGAGTCGATGAGGGCAGTTGGGGACAAGGGCGTCTCCACCTCAGAGGAAGGCTGCCCGAGGCTCACCTCCTCCACCTGGGGGCTCTGAGGGGGGCTGGACGGCTCCTCCTTGACACACACCCGGGGGCTGCTGGACAGAGGCCTGGAAGGGCACGTGGATGCTCAGGGTGGGGGCACGACCTCAGCAAGTCTTCCTGGCCAGGGCCCTACCCCACCCCCACCTCTGTCCCAGGTGGGGACTGGAGGACTGGGGAGGGTGACGTGGCCCCCACCTCTCGTCGATGCTCCCGCCTGGGGAGGCCGAGGGGCTGGCTGGAGCCAACTCAGTGATGTCGGAGATGATGGGGCCGGAGCTGGCCACGGTGTCTGGGGAGAAGAGGCTGGAGCCGCTGTAGGTGGGGGATGAGGCCTGCAAGGGAAGCCGGCTGGCGGCATGCACGCGCGGGGCCACCCCGCGCAACCTGCCTGCCCTGTGCCCACCCCACTGGTGAGGCCCAGCGCTCACCGCGAATGGGGCAGCACTGTGCACATGTTCCAGCGAGTACTGCCGGCCATACTTGGGCATGGGGTGCGCCGTGCCGCTGTCACTGAGCATCAGGGGGCTGCGGGGGAGGGGGGGTTAGTGAGGGCCTGCGCTGCGGGGCCCTTCCATGGGCAGGTGTCCCCGGGCCTCACATCTTTCTCTTCACCCCCAGGATCCGGTTTGACTGCACCAGGGAGATCAGGAACTGGATGAGCTGTCGGCAGAGAGGACCCAGTCACCTGGACGCTTGGCTAGTCTGCCCTCCCCCACCCTCCCTACCTGCCGCCAGCCCGCACCTTGTTGACGACTTTCTGTTGCTGGGCATGTTTCTGCCGCAGGCTGGCCACCTCCCTCCACAGGGCCTCGTTCTCACTGCAATGACTCAGGGTCAGCGAGGCCCTGCACTCTGCCAGGCAGGGGCTGACCATGTCTGAGCCCAGCCAAAGCCCCCAGGCAGGCTGAGAGGGACAGGTTCCAGGGACCTTGTGATGTCTGAGCCTGGCTGTCATCCTGTCCGCCCACTATGAGGATGGCCACCTGATGGGGCCGGGCGGGGGCCTGCTGGCTGTGCCACACTTCAAGGTGAGGAGCCGTAATGGACCAGTTAGGTCAGCTGGGGTGTGCACCTTGCTTGGGGGCTCCCAGGGGAGGGGCTGGGCAGAGGAGAGACCCAGGGTAGTCCTTGCTGGGTGTCCCGGCCAAGACTAAATGGGGCCTTCTGGAAACAGGGTTGTGGTGGCAGATCCCTGAACTCTACCCCTGCCCCCCAGCTCCACGTGCACTGAGGGGGCTGCCCGTGCCCCATCCAGCCAAGGTACCTCACTCAGCGGGGCTGCCCGTGCCCTGTCCAGCCAAGAGACCTCACTGAGGGGGGCACCCACACCCGTCCAGCAGAGGGACCTACTGCTTCATGGCCAGCAGCTTAGAATCCATGCTTTCCTGTTTCCCCTTCATCAGCTGCACATCGGTCAGCAGCTTGGTGACACTGTCCTGGCGAATCTTTATGTCTTCGCTCTTGAGGGTGGACACCTGGGTCCCAAGGGGACAGGAGCCAGGGTCACTGGGGTGGCCCATAGCATGGGGTCTGGGATGGAGCTGTGTCCCACTGCACGGAGGAGGGGAGCAGCAGGGACACCCCGGCTCCCTGTCCAGTCACCCAGCCCCCTGCCCCCAGGACACTCACAGAGGGTGGGCCCCAGCTGCTGCTGCCTGACGCTGGTCCAAGAGCAATGAAGAGGGGTGGGGAGGGGTGGCTATGGGCTCGATTATGGGGGTCTGTGACACACATGCAGTGGCTGACCTGGGCCAGCAGCCTCCTCATGCCCCGGGTCAGCCCGCACATGACACAGAATGGATGCCACTCCCATGAGCCTCCTCCTGCCCCATGGGCTGCAAGGGGACAGGGGAGGTGGCAGGAGAGGAAGCTGCCTGGGAGACCACCACTCACGCTGGTCACTTTCCTCTTGATGTTCTCTAGGAGCTGCTCCTGTCCGCGCAGGAAGCATGGGTGCTGGAACTCAGTGTCGTCCTTCTCGGGCTTGACCAGGCCACCTTGCTCAATGTGGACCACTTTCCGGAAGCCGTCTGCATACAAGAGGGCACCTCTACGTAAGGCTGGGACCACACTGACCACAAAGGCCCGGGGCTGCTGGCTCTGCCTCTCATCCCAGGTCTCCCAGCTGGTCATATGACAGCCCTGCCAGCCTCCATCACCTTCAGAACTGTAGAGAGTGAGGCCCCACGGACAGCCTGAAGGAGTGGCCTGAGGAGGGCTAGGCTGCTCTGCACAATGGGTGCACCCCTATGTCTTTCCGCCATAGGGCACCTGAACAGTAGGGGCCCCTGCTTCTTAGGGTGGGGCAGGCTGGAGCAGGGCTGCCCAGGGCCGCAAGGCCGTGTTGGGATGTGGACACCACGTCCCTAATGGCAGCGCTGGTAGCCCTCTCACCATCTCATCTCTCTACCACCTGAGTGCTGAGCCACACGCTTCCTGGTGTTCCGTGTACAGTCCTGCCCTGCCACCTCAGTGCTGGGTGGTCTCGGGCCGCTTGGCTTCTCTGAGCCTCACTGTCTTCATCTGAGAAATGGGTCACAGCTCCGACCCCATGGGCTGCCAGAGAGGCCAGAAGCAGATCATGTGCTGGGCGGGCATTGTCCCACCCTGGGTAAGCCCGAGGCAGGCCAGGCTTGGAGGCAAGCCTGAACACAGTTCTGGGCATCACAACCATGGGCACAGCTGCTACTTGCATTGAGCAAGTGAAGGCCAGGATGCTGCTCGGCCCCCGACAGCACCCAGGTCACCCCTGAGAGGGAATGGCTGGCCCGAATGTGCACTGCTTGGTCTGCAGAAGTGTGGACCCCACCTCATCCCAGACCTCGAGGAGCTCCTGAGGCCAGAACAACTGTGAAAGGCCAAAGAAAAGCAGAGTATTCTTCTGACAATGAGGAGGCTCCTAGCTCCCATCTGGTCTTCTTAGTCACTGGACAGACATTTGTCAGAGGCAGATGGGGTCCACCAGGGACTCCGGGTTACTAAGGGGAAGGCGACAGGGATGGCAGTGGAGGAAGTGGTGGAGTGGTGAGGTGGGAGCAATGATGGGGGTGCGGATGGACACACCCTGGCCCCGGCAAACCAGAACCCTCTGGGAAGGAGAACCCCTGCCTCCACCCAGCAGAGCTTGGATCCTGGGTGGCCTGAAAGGTAGGGTACTCACACATGTTGAGCTGCCGCACGAAGCTGGCCATGTTGTTGTGCTTGAAGTACTTGGGCAGCACTTCCTTGGCAAACTGGCCCTGGTCGAACACATGGAAGCTGTTCCCGCTCTGTCAGGAGACAGGGTAGGGTCACTGTCTGAGCGCCTCATGCGGCGTGTAGCTGGGGCCACGCTCCTGCCACATAGGGCTGGAGGAAGACAGCATGTGGCCCTGCAGCCCCAGCCAGACAGGCCTCATCTCTGCCCTACAGCTTTGCCTGCGTTTTGCTGAGGTCAAATCCTGGGTGCTGGCAGCTGGGCAGCTGGAGATGCAGGCCTGTGCAGTGTGTGACCCTCTGTCCCAGGGCCTTTTCCTGATTCGGGGTGGGAGCTCCTCCAGGGCTCTGGAGGTCCCCAGATGCCAGGTTTAAATTCATCAAACACTGACTGCATGTTCCACACCCCCCGCTTTGGGACCTGCTTTGGCTTTAATCAACACGTTTCCCCTAAGAACAGCTAAGACCCCAACTGAGGCCACCAAGGAAATGCGGACTCAACTTCAGTTACTGTGGTAGAAAACACACACTGTGTTCAGAAATGCAAATTCATCATTCATCGGGCAGATGAGACAGGAAAGAGGCTGTCAAAAACTGTGTATACCCCCTTCTTCCCTCTCTTTCCTGAACTCAGTCCAAAAGCCATTAATGGGGCTACAAGGTTGGGGTCTGTGCTGGTGTAGCCAGGTGGTCCAGAGTAGGTTGTCAAAGACTGTGTGGGGTGGGGATGAGGTCAGTCAGTGGGGGGGGGGGGGGGGGGCAGTGTGGGTGCCAGAGCAGGACGAGAGAGCAGGGAACCCTGTCCATACAGGGCAGGGCAGATAGGCCATTGGCTGGGTACCTTCAGGATGATTTGACCCAAATAAGGACAGGACGAGGGGAGCCGGGTTTCTCACTGCTGGAGGAGGGAGTCACAGACATGGGAAGGCAGCACCTAGAATGACTCGTATGATGTAAACAGAACTACAGTATCGTTTCTAAATATGTAGAAACATAAACACAGAGGTAAACATGTGAGGTCAGTGAGAATGCGGGAAGAAGGACCTCTGAAACTTCTCTCCTCCATGAAAGCAATGAGAAAACTGGCAAATATGTCAAATTTTTCTGAATCCCGGAAATTAACCAAAGGCTTGGAGCAATCCAAGGAGCATTTATTCAAGAAAAATGGCTGAATCTCAATAAGAACAGTAAGCCTTGTGGGCCTGTTAACTTGTTCCATTTCCAGCCCCTCTCTCCAGCTCTGTACTATTTTCCCCGCAAATAACATGCCCACACATATAACGTATGGAAATGATGAAATTAAGAAAAACAGTTCTGGTTTAATGCGCATATTAGTTCCATAAAAATACAGTAGTTGCCAACAGCTGGCCATCATGGAGAAAGCCAGTAGTCTGGCAGCAACCGAAGGGGAAAGCTTTGGGCTGGAACTCCTTCAAAGCCCCTTCCCAGAGAATGGTGGTTATCTGACCTGCCTGGCAGTTCTTTGGAAGACCTACTCACAAGGCTGTCTTTATCGGACTAGACCCCGAGCTCTCCCAGTCCAAAATGCCTTTTCCCTGGGGGTGTTTGTTGTAAATATTAACGGGTACTTTTTAAACCTTGTGGCTGCCTGAGGCAGTGGATAACAGGGTAAACAATAGGCTAACTGGGAATCTGGAAGGCCACATACACAAAAAGCGCTGCTCGTACGCTCAGGAGAGGTCCGAGAGGGTCCTAAGCTCTCATCTCGGGCTGAACCTGAGGTTCTGTGCAGAAGGAAGGGAAAACTAAGTCAAGATATCTGGCTGAGTGTTGAAGGAGCACCCTAACACAAAGTCCCTGGACAGAGACTGGGAAATTTGTTGGTTCCAGGTGTTTAAGGAAATCTCTGTCCAGTCATTAGGTGACCACTAAACTAACCAAGCAGAGATTTTAGTGGCCACATACAACAAAAAATACAGACTGTACAGAATTAGTTCAGAAAAGTAACTAAATAAACAAACAAATACTAAAAGCCCTGGGGAATCAGGAGAATCTGATTTCCCGAGTTGCCACATTATATTATTTAAAATGTTCAATTTCTGACAAAAATTACAAGGCATGCCAAAAAACAAAAGCAAAAAACAACCAATAACAAACAACAAAACAAGAAAGTATGAGCCATACAAAGGAAAAAAGAGCAATCAATAGAAATTGTCCCTGAGGAAGTCCAGATGTTGGACTTACTAAAGACTTTAAAATCGGCTGTTTAAAATATGTTCAAAGAATTAAAGGAGACCAAAAAACTAAAGGGAAATATGAGAATGATGTTTCACCAAATAGAGATAATAAAGAAGCAGAGATTATACAAAAGAACCAAAGAGAGAATCTGGAGTTGAAAAGTACAATAACAGAAATAAAATTTACTAGATGGGCTCCAGAGCAGATTTGAGCCGGCAGAAGAAACCAGCAACCTAGAGGATAGGTTACATGATATTATCCAATCTGAGGAACCAAAAGAGAAAAGGATAAAGAAAAATAAAAAGAGCTCAAGAAACTTGTAGGACACCATCAAGTATACCAACATATGCATAATGGGAGTCCCAGAAGGAAAGGAGGGAAAGGGGCAGAAAAGATATTTGAAAAAATAATGGCTGAAAACTCCCCAAATTTGATGAAAAACATTATACATACAGGAAGCTCAACAAGCTCTAAGTAGGATAACCTCAAAGAGATCCATACATAGACACATCACTATCAGACTGCCAAAAGCCAAAGATAAAGAATCTTGAAAGTACCAAGACAAAATCAACCCATTATGAACAAGGGATCAATAAGACTAACTGCTAATTTCAAATCAGAAACCATGGAGGCCAGAAGGCCATGTTTCGTTCTGTTGTGCATGGGGTCACCATGAGTCGGAGGCTGACCTGACACCACCTAACAACGATAATTGAGAGGAGACACCAGACAAACCAAATTGAGGGACATGCTACAAAATAACTGACCGGTGACCTTCCAGAGTGTCAAGGTCATAAAAACCAAGGGAAGAATGAGGAAGCACTTCATATTGAAAGAGACTGAAGAAACAAGTAAATGTAGCATGAGATTCCAAACTGGATACTCTGCAGTCCAAGTCAACACTGGATAACTGGAGAAATGTGAATGGAGTCTTGAGTGGTTAGATGGGGGATGTATTAAAGTTAATGTCCTGTGTCCATGTCTGTGATGAGGTGCTGCGAGAGCTTGTGTGTAGGAAATTTGCACAAAGTATTCTGGAGTGGTGGGACATCATGCCAGTAATTTACTCTCAAATGGTTCAGGTAAAAAATCTTTACTTGTAATTTTTTCTCTATATGAGGTTGTTTTAAAGCAAAAAAGAAAAAAGTTACTTGTAAAAAGCAAGGAAAAAAATGTGTTGCTTAGATTTCCAAGGTAGATCTGGTCCCAGGTATAGCCATTACAGCTGGTGTCTGCCAAGCCACAACCTCCCATAAGGTGAAGGAACAACTACCTGGGCTCCACCAATTTCTTTTGTCTGTTGTTTCATCTTGGACTTAAAAAGCCCTTATTCTCCCCAAATGTAATGTGTTTCCAATTCCCAGAAGCTCCCTACCAGGCAAGGCTCTCAAGGAATCCAGAATAGGAAGTAGGCAGGAGGTAAGAGAAACCAAGCCTGCAATTAAATTTACAGGTCAATTTGTGGAGAACTGATATCTTTACTATGTTGAGTCTCCCAATCAATGAATACAGTATACCTCTCCATTTACTTAGATCATTTTTGATTTGTAAGTTTTTTATAACTCTTCAACTTTTGGCATACAGATCTTGCACATGTATATTAGTATTATACAAGTTGTTGTTGATAGGTGCTGTGGTTCAGATTGTATGTCTGCTTGGCTGGGCCATGATTCTCAGTGTTTATATCTGCTCACTCCCATGATGGAATCTGCTGTGAGTAGCCAATCAGGTGAATAGGAGTTTCCTTGGGGCTGTGGCCTACATCCAAATATAAGCAGACGGTCTGGCTTTTTTGCTCACTCTGGATCCTATGGCTGTGTCCAGTTCTTGAGACTTGAGCTACCAGCTTATCTGCTGACTTTGAGATTTGTCGATCTTCACAGACTGAGCAAGAGCCCTGCTCTCTGACCTACTGATATTCAGTTCGCCAGCCCATGCAGATCTGTGAATCAAGAGAAGGTTCTGTCCTGATCCAAGGACTTGGGACATTCCAGCCTCTACAATCCTATGAGCCATTTCCCTGATATAAATTTCTCTCTATTCTGGGGGCTATGTATATTTATATGCTTTACAGATAAATGTGTGTATCAACTTGGTTTGGCCATGATTCCCAGTATTCTGTGGTGGTCCTCCATTTTGTGATTGTAATTTTATGTTAAAAGGATTAGGGTGGGGTTGTAACACCCTTGCCAGGTCACATCCCTGATCCAATGTAAAGGGAGTTTCCCCAGCATGTGGACTGCACCACCTTTTCTCTCTCAAGAGATAAGAGGAAGGAGAAGTAAGCAGGGAGGGGGGATCTCATACCACCAAGAAAGCAGCACCGGGAGCAGAGTGTGTCCTTTGGACCTGGGGTCCCTGCGCCTGAGAAGCTCCTAGTCCACGGGAAAGATTGACGAGAAAGACCTTCCTCCAGAGCCAACAGAGAGAGAAAGCATTCCCCTGGTGCTGATGCCCTAAATTTGGACTTCTAGCTTCCTAGACTGTGAGAAAATAAATCTCTGTTAAAGCCATCGATTTGTGGTATTTCTGTTATAACAGCACTAGATGACTAACACAACTGGTTTTGCTTCTCTGGAGAACCCAGCCTAAGACAGGGACCCTGGAGTTGGTTACGACTCATAGTGACCCTATGTATGACAGAATGAAACGCTGCTGGTCCTGTGCCATCCTCACAATCTTTGCTATGTTTGAGACCATTAATGCAGCCACTGTGTCAATCCATTTCGTTGAGGGTCTTCTTTTTTGCTGACCCTTTACTTTACCAAGCATGATGTCTTTCTCCAGGAACTGGTCCTTCCTAATAACATGTCCAAAGTAAGTGAGACGAGGTCTCGCTATCCTTGCTGCTAAGGAGCATTCTGGCTGTATTTCTCCAGAGACAAATTTGTTCTTCTGGCAGTCCATATATTCAATATTCTTCACCAACACCATAATTCAAATGGATTAATTCTTCTTTGGTCTTCCTTATTCATTGCCCAGCTTTCACATGCATATGAGGTGAAAGAAAATACTATGGCTTGGGTCAGGCATGCTTTAGTCCTCAAGGGGACACCTTTGTTTTTTAACACTTTAAAGAGGTCTTGCAGCAGATTTGCCCAATGCAATAATACATCGTTTGATTTCCTGACTTCTCTGTCCAGGGTGTTGACTGTGGACCAAAGTAAAACGAAATCCTCAAAAGCATCAGTATTTTCTCCATTCAACATGATGTTGCTTATCGGTCCGGTTGTGAGGATTTTTGTTTTCTTTAGGGCGAGGTGTAATCCATACTGAAGACTGTGGTCTTTGATCTTCATCAGTAAGTGCTTCAAGTCCTCTTCACTTTCAGCAATCAAGGTTGTGTCATCTGCATAATGCAGGTTGTTAATGAGACTTCCTCCAATTCTGATGCCCCGTTCTTCTTCATATAGTCCAGCTTCTCGGATTATTTGCTCAGCATACAGATTGAATAAGTATGGTGAAAGGATACAAACCTGACACACACCTTTCCTGATTTTAAATTATCCCTTTGTTATAACGACTGCTTCTTGGTCTATGTACAGGTTCCAAACGAGCACAATTAAATGTTCTGGAATTCCCATTCTTTGCAATGTTACCATAATTTGTCATGGGCCACACAGTTGAATATCTTTGCATAGTCAATAAAATACAGGTAGACATCTTTCTAGTATTCTCTGCTTTCAGCCAAGTTCCACCTGGTATTAGCAGTGATATTCCTCGTTCCACGTCCTCTTGTAAATTCGGCTTGAATTTCTGGCAGTTCCCGGCCAATGTACTGCTACAACCATTTGTGAATTATCTTCAGCATAGTTTTACTTGCATGTGATATTAATGATACTGATAGATAACTTCTGCATTCTGTTGGATCACTTTTCCTTGGAATGTGGATGAATATGGATCTCTTCCAGTCAATTGGCCAGGTAGCTGTCTTCCAAATTTCTTGGGACAGATGACTCGGCACTTCAGCATTGCATCCATTTGCTGAAACATTTCAGCTGGTATTCTGTCAATTCCTGGAGCCCTGTTTTTCACCAGTGCCTTCAGTGCAGCTTGGACTTCCTTCCTCAGTACCATCAGTTCTTGATCATATGCTACCCCTTGAAATGGATGAATGTAGACTAATTCTTTTTGGTATAACGACTCTGTGTATTCCTTCCACAATCTTTTGATGCTTCCTGTGTCGTTTAATACTTTCCCCATAGAATCCTTCACTACTGCAATTCGAGGCTTGAATTTTTTCATCAGCTCTTTCAACTTGAGAAATGCCGAGCGCGTTCTTTCCTTTTGATTTTCTATCTCCAGCTCCTTGCATGTGTCATTATGATACTTTGTCTTCTTGAGTCCTCCTTTGAAATTTTCTGTTCGGCTCTTTTACTTCATTATTTCTTCCTTTCGCTTGAGTTACTCTACATTCAAGGGAAGTTTCAGAGTCTCTACTAACATCCATTTTGATCTTTTGTTTCCTGTCTTTTTAATGACGTTTTGCTTTCCTCACGTATGAGGTCCTTGATGTCATCTCACAACTAGTCTGGTCTTCAGTAACTGGCGTTCAATGTGTCAAATCTGTTCAGCTTCAACTTGAACTTGCATATGAGCAATTAAAAAAAATTTTTTTATTGTGCTTTAAGTGAAAGTTCACAAACCAAGTCAGTCTCTCATACAAAAACTTACATACACCTTGCTATATACTCCTTTTTTTTTTTATATACTCCTAGTTGTTCTCCCTCTAATGAGACAGTATATTCCTTCCCTCCACTTTCTATTTTTGTGTCCATTGGGCCAGCCTCTGCCCCTCTCTGCCTTCTCTTCTCTAGACAGGAGCTGCCCACATACTCTCATGTGTCTACTTGATCTAAGGAGCTCAGTCTTCACCAGTATCATTTTCTATCCCATAGTCCAGTCCAATCCCTGTCTCAAGAGTTGGCTTTGGGAATGGTTCCTGTGTAGGGCTAACAGAAGGTCTGGGGACTGTGCTCTCTGGGGTCCTTCTAGTCTCAGTCGGACCATTAAATCTGGTCTTTTTACAAGAATTTAGGGTCTGCATTCCACTGCTCTCCTGCTCCCTCAGGGGTTCTCTGTCGTGTCCCCTGTAAGGGCAGTCATTGGTTGTAGCCGAGCATCATCTGGTTTTTCTGGTCTCAGGCTGATACAGGCTCTGGTTTATGTGGCCCTTTTTGTCTCTTGGGCTCATGATTACCTTGTGTCTTTGGTGTTTGGAATTTTCCTTTGCTCCAGGTAGGCTGTGACCAATTGATGCATCTTAGATGGCCTCTTGCTAGCATTTAAGACCGCAGATGCCACTTTCCAAAGTGGGATGAAGAATGTTTTCTAAATAGATTTTATTATGCCAATTGACTTAGATGTCCCCTGAAACCATGGTCCCCAAATCCCTGCCACGCTGGCCTTCAAAGCGTTCAGTTTATTCAGGAAGCTGCTTTTGGTTTAGTCCAGTTGTGCTGACCTCTCCTATATTGTGTGTTGTCTTTCCCTTCACCTAAAATAGTTCTTATCTACTATCTAATCAGTACAAACACCTTTCTCTCCCTCCCCCGCTCCCCCCTCTCGTAACCATCAAAGAATATTTTCTTCTCTGTTTAAACTATTTTTCGAGTTCTTATAATAGTGGTCTCATACAATATTTGTCATTTTGCAACTAATTTCATTCAGCATAATGCCTTCCAGGTTCGTCCAAGTTATGAAATGTTTCACAGGTTCATCATTGTTCTTTATTGATGTGTACTATTCCATTGTGTGAATGTATCATAATTTATCCATTCATCTGTTGATGGGCACCTTGGTTGCTTCCATCTTTTTGTTATTGTAAACGATGCTGCAATGAACATGGGTGTGCATGTATCTGTTCGTGTAAAGGCTCTTATTTCTCTAGCATACGTTCCAAAGAGTGGGATTGCTGGATCATATGGTAGTTCTATAGGGTTGCTATGAGTTGGAATCGACTTGATGGCACTGGGTTTGGTTTGGTTTTGGTTTATGGTAGTTCTATTTCTAACTTTTTAAGGAAGTGCCAAATCGATTTCCAAAGTTGCTGTACCATTTTACATTCCCACCAGCAGTGTAGAAGTGTTCCAATCTCTCCACAGCCTCTCCAACATTTATTATATATTTTTTGATTACTGCCAGCCTTGTTGGAGTGAGATGGAATCTCATTGCAGTTTTGATTTGCATTTCTCTAATGGCTAATGATCGTGAGCATTTTTTCATGTATCTGTTAGTCACCCGAATGTCTTCTTTAGTGAAGTGCCTGTTCATATCCTTTGCCCATTTTTTAATTGGGTTATTTGTCTTTTTGTAGTTGAGTTTTTGCAGTATCATGTAGATTTTAGAGATCAGATGCTGACTGGAAGTGTCATACCCAAAAACTTGTTCCCAGACTGTACGTAATCTTTTTACTCTTTTGGTGAAGTCTTTGGATGGGCACAGGTGTTTGATTTTTACGAGCTCCCAGTTTTCTTGTTTCTCTTTCTGCATTGTTAGTAATGTTTTGTACACCGTTTATGCCACGTATTAGGGCTCCTAGCGTTGTCCCTATTTTTCCTTCTATGATCTTTATCATTTTAGATTTTATATTTAGGTCTTTGATTCATTTTGAGTTCGTTTTTGTGCATGGTATGAGGCAAGGGTTTTGTTTCATTTTTTTTGTAGATGGATATCCAGTTATGCCAGTACCATTTGTTAAAGAGACTGTCTTTTTCCCATTTAACTGACTTTAGGCCTTTGTCAAATATCAGCTGCCTTTTTTTTTTTTTTTTTTTAATATGTGGATGGATTTATGTCTGGATTCTCAATTCTGTTCCACTGGTCTATTTTTCTGTTGTTGTACCAGTACCAGGCTGTTCTGACTACTGTGGCAGTATAATAGGTTCTGAAATCAGGTAGAGTGAGGCCTCCCACTTTGTTCTTTTTCAGTAATGCTTTACTTATCTGGGGCCTCTATCCCTTCCATATTAAGTTGGTGATTTGTTTCTCCATCTCATTAAAAAACATTGTTGGAATTTGGATCGGAATTGGATTGTATCCATAGATTGCTTTTGGTAGAATAGACATTTTTACAATGTTAAGTCTTCTTATCCATGAGCAAGGTACGTTCTTCCACTTACGTAGATCTCTTTTTGTTTCTTTCAGTAGTGTCCTGTAATTTTCTTTGTATAGTTCTTTTACATCTCTACTAAGATTTATTCTTAAGTATTTTATCTTCTTGGGGGCTACTGTAAATAGTATTGAGCTGGTGATTTTCACATATGAGCAATTTGATGGTCTATTCCACAGCCAGCTGCTGGTCTCCCTCTGACTGATGATATTGAGCTTCTCCGTCATCTCTTTCCACAGATGTAATACATTTGATTCCTGTGTATTCCACCTGGTGAGGTCTATGCGTATAGCTGCCGTTAATGTTGTTGAAAAAAGGTAGTTACAATGAACAAGTTGTTGCTCTTGCAAAATTCTATCATGTGAGCTCTGGCATCATTTCTATCACCAAGGCCACATTTTCTACCTACCGATTCATCTTCTTTGTTTCAAACTTTCCCATTTCAATCACCAATAATTACTCATGCAGCTTGACTGCATGTTTGATCAATTTCAGACTGTAGAAGTTGGTAAAAATCTTCAATTTCTTAGTCTTTGGCATTAGTGGCTGGTGTGTACATTTAAATAACAGGCATATTAACTGGTCTTCCTTGTAGACGTATGACTATTACCCTATCACTGACAGCACTGTAATTCAGGACAGATCTTGAAATATTGTTTTTTGATGATGAATGTGATGCCACTGCGCTTCAATGTGTCATTCCTGGCTTAGTACGCCATATGATTATCCAATTCAAAATGGCCAGTACCAGTCCTTTTCAACTAACTGATGCCTAGGATATCAATCTTAATGCATCTCATTTTTGATGAATCCTAATTTTCCTTGATTCATGCTTTGGACATTCCTCGTTCCGATTATTAATGGATGTTTGCAGCTGTTTCTTCTCATTTTGCACGGTGCCACATCAGCAAATGAGGGTCCCGAAAGCTTGAGTCCATCTATATCATTAAGGTCAACTTTACTTTGAAGAGGCAGCTCTTTTCCAGTAGTATTCTGAGAGGCTTCCAAACTGAGGGGCTCATCTTCTGGCACTATATCAGACAACATTCCGCTGCCATCCATAAGGTTTTCACTGGCCAGTTTTTTCAGACATAGATTGCCAGGTCCTTCTTCTCAGTCTGTGTTACTCTGGAAGTTGTGCTGAAATCTGTCCATCATGGGTGACCCTGCTGCTACTGTAAAGACTGGTGCCATAGCTTCCAATATCACAACAACAGGCACGGCACCACAGAACAACAAACTTACAGGTAAGTGGTAGAGTGTTATACTTACACATGTGTAATTACATGTCATTGTTGTTGTTAGGTGCCATTGAGTCGGTTCCAACTCACAGCGACCCTATGCACAACAGAACGAAACACTGCCCGGTCCTGAGCCATCCTTACAATCGTCGTTATGCTTTAACTCATTGTTGCAGCCACTGTGTCAATCCACCTCGTTGAGGGTCTTCCTCTTTTCTGCTGACCTTGTAACTCTACTTTGCCAAGCACGATGTCCTTCTCCAGGGACTGATCCCTCCTGACAACATGTCCAAAATCTGTAAGACGCAGTCTTGCCATCCTTGCCTCTAAGGAGCATTCTGGCCGCACTTCTTCCAAGGCAGATTTCTTCGTTCTTTTGGCAGTCCATGGTATATTCAATATTCTTCACCAACACCACAATTCAAAGGCGTCAACTGTTTTTTGGTCTTCCTTATTTATTGTCCAGCTTCACATGCATATGATGTGCCTGAAAATACCACGGCTTGGGTCAGGCACACCTTAGTTTTCAGGGTGACATCTTTGCTCTTCAACACTTTGAAGACGTCCTTTGCAGCAGATTTACCCAATGCAATGCGTCTTTTGATTTCTTGACTGCTGCTTCCATGGCTGCTGATTGTGGATCCAAGTAAAATGAAATCCATGACAACTTCAATATTTTCTCCGTTTATCATGATGTTGTTCATTGGTCCAGTTGTGAGGATTTTTGTTTTCTTTATGTTGAGTTGTAATCCATACTGAAGGCTGTGGTCTTTGATCTTCATTAGTAAGTGCTACAAGTCCTCTTCACTTTCAGCAAGCAAGGTTGTGTCATCTGCATAACGCAGGTTGTTAATGAGCATTCCTTCAATCCTGATTCCCCGTTCTTCTTCATATAGTCCAGCTTCTCGGATTATTTGTTCAGCATACAGATTAAATAGGTATGGTGAAAGAATACAACCCTGACGCACACCTTTCCTGACTTTAAACCAATCAGTATCCTCTTGTTCTGTCCGAACAACTGCCTCTTGATCTATGTAAAGGTTCCTCATGAGCACAACTAAGTGTTCTGGAATTCCCATTCTTCACTGTGTTACCCATAGTTTGTTATGATCCACCCCGTCAAATGCCTTTGCATAATCAATAAAACACAGGTAAACATCCTTCTGGTATTCTCTGCTTTCAGCCAGGATCCATCTGACATCAGCAATGATATCCCTGGTTCCATGTCCTCTTCTGAAACCGGCCTGAATTTCTGGCAGTTCCCTGTCGATATACTGCTGTAGCCGTTTTTGAATGATCTTCAGCAGAATTTTGCTTGCATGTGATATTAATGATATTGTTCTATAATTTCCACATTCGGTTGGATCACCTTTCTTGGGAATAGGCATAAATATGGATCTCTTCCAGTCAGTTGGCCAGGAAGCTGTCTTCCGTATTTCTTGGCGTAGACGAGTGAGCACCTCCAGCGCTGCAATTGTTTGTTGAAACATCTCAATTGATATTCCGTCAATTCCTGGTGCCTTGTTTTTCGCCAATGCCTTCAGAGCAGCTTGGACTTCTTCCTTCAGTACCATTGGTTCTTGATCATATGCCACCTCTTGAAATGGCTGAATATCAACTAATTCTTTTTGGTATAATGACTGTGTGTATTCCTTCCATCTTCTTTTGATGATTCCTGCGTCTTTTAATATTTTCCCCATGGAATTCTTCCCTATTACAACTCGAGGCTTGGATTTTTTCTTCAGTTCTTTCAGCTTGAGAAATGCCGAGCGTGTTCTTCCCTTTTGGTTTTCCATCTCCAGCTCTTTGCATATGTCATTATAATACTTTACTTTGTCTTCTCGAGAGGCCCTTTGAAATCTTCTGTTCAGTTCTTTTACTTCATCAATTCTTCCTTTTGCTTTAGCTGCTCGATGCTCAAGAGCAAGTTTCAGAGTCTCCTCTGACATCCATCTTGGTCTTTTCTTTCTTTCCTGTCTTTTCAGTGACCTCTTGCTTTCTTCATGGATGATGTCTTTGATGTCATTCCACAACTCGTCTGGTCTTCGGTCACTAGTGTTCAATGCATCAAGTCTATTCTTGAGATGGTCTCTAAATTCAGGTGGGATATACTTAAGGTCATATTTTGGCTCTCATGGACTTGCTCTGATTTTCTTCAGTTTCAGCTTGAACTTGCATATGAGCAATTGATGGTCTGTTCCACAGTCGGCCCCCCCATGTCTGTCAGTTTGTCGTACTGTGGGGGCTTGTATGTTGCTGTGATGCTGGAAGCTATGCCACCGGTATTCAGATACCAGCAGGGCTACCATGGAGGAGAGGTTTCAGCTGAGCTTCCAGACTAGGACAGACTAGGAAGAAGGACCTTGCAGTCTACTTCTGAAAAGCATTGGACAGTAAAAACCTTATGAATAGCAGCGGAACACTGTCTGATATAGTGCTGGAAGATGAACCCCCCAGGTTGGAAGGCACTCAAAAGATGACTGGGCAAGAGCTGCCTCCTCAAAGTAGAGTTGGCCTTAATGACGTGGATGGAGTAAAGCTTTTGGGACCCTCATTTGCTGATGTGGCACGACTCAAAGTGAGAAGAAACAGCTGCAAACATCCATCAATAATCGGAACCTGGAATGTACGAAGAATGAATCTCGGAAAATTGGAAACTGTCAAAAATGAAATGTAACGCATAAACATTGATATCCTAGGCATTAGTGAGCTGAAATGGACTGGTATTGGCCATTTTGAATCGGACAATCATATAGTCTACTATGCTGGGAATGACAACTCGAAGAGGAATGGAGTTGCATTCATCATCAAAAAGAATATTTCAAAATCTATCCTGAAGTACAACGCTGTCGGTGATAGGATAATATCCATATGCCTACAAGGAAGACCGGTTAATGCGAGTATTATTCAAATTTACGCACCAACCATTAGGGCCAAAGTTGAAGAAACAGAAGATTTTTATCAGCTGCTGCAGTCTGAAATTGATCGAACATGAAATCAAGATGCGTTAATAATTACTGGCAATTGGAATGCGAAAGTTGGAAACAAAGAAGAAGGACCAGTAGTTGGAAAATACGGCCTTGGTGACAGAAACAATGCCGGAGAGCCGATGATAGAATTCTGGAAGACCAACGACTTTTTCATTGCAAATACTTTCTTTCACCAACATAAACACCGAGTATACACCAAAAAAAAAAAAAAAAAAAAATTTTTTTTTATACACATGGACCTCGCCAGATGGAACACACAAAAATCAAATTGACTACATCTGTGGAAAGAGACGATGGAATAGCTCAATAACATCAGTCAGAACAAGGCCAGGGGCTGACTGTGGAACAGATCGCTTGTGTAATTACATATGTACTGATAATTATGTATACTCATATGTTAATATATTATGTAAACCTATATTTACTTTTCGAGCTATTTTAAGTGGTATCGTTTTTAAGTTTGGTTTACTATAGATCACCGTTAGTATGTAGGGATATGAGAAGACTTGTGCATGTTGGCTTTGTATCCAGTGACTTTGCAAAACTTAGTTTTTAGGGTTTTTTGGGTAGATTCCTTGGGACTTTCTGTGTATACAATCGTGTCTTTTGCGAATAGGAGTTTTATTTTTTCCTCTCCAATCTGTATGTCTTTATTTTTGTCTTATTGGGTAGACAGTACTAGCACAATGTATAATAGGACGAGTGAAAGTAGATGTTGTGCCTTGCTCCTAATCTGAGGTGGAAAATATCCTTTCACCATTAAGCATGACATTAGCTGTAGGTTTTCTGTAGATCCTTTTAATCAGGTTGTGGATGTTCTCTGCTATTCCTAGTTTCCTGAGAATTTTTTAAATTGTGAATAAATTGCAAATTTTGTCAAATGGTTTTTATCAAATAATATGTTGTTATTAATGTGGTTTTTCTTTTTTGGACTGTTGATATGGTAGATTATATTGACTGATTTTGAGTGTTCAACTAGCCTTGTATTCCTGGGAGGAATCCAGTTGGTGTGGCATTATTTTTATATTTTGCTGAATTTTATTTGCTAATATTTTATAGAAGATCTTTGTACTTCTGAGGGGTATTATTCTGTAATTTTGCTTCCTCTCCACCCTGGACTGTTTTTGCCTAACGTTGGTAGCAGAAAGCTGGTGTTATTTTTTCTTCAGCATTCACCAGTGAAGCCACCTGAGTCTGGAGATTTCTTTTTTGATGAAGATCCTCTCAGATGGAAGAAAATGAGGTAAGGAAAAGATGGCTCCTTCTAGGGGGTCTACCCCTCCCTAAACCTCGGATGGAGGTGGTGTGCACTACGTCTCACATACTTTGGATATGTTATGAGGAGGGATCAGTCCCTGGAAAAGGACGTCATACTTGGTAAAGTAGGCAGTCCGTGAAAAAGAGGAAGACCTTCAACGAGATGGACTGACACAGTCGCTACAACAGTGGGTTCTAGCATAACGATTGTGAGGATGGCACAGGACCGGGCAGTGTTTCGTCCTGTTGTACACAGGGTCGCTATGAGTCGGACCCGATTTGAAGGCACCTAAGAAAAACAATGACTTAAATCACATCTGGTCTCCATCCCCAGCACGGAATCTTTGCTGAGCTCCAAACTTGCTTACTAGGCATCTCTACACAGGTAGACATCAAGGATTTTTTCCCCTCTGTCTTTAAAAAGGAAAATATAATTTATATAAGTAAAAATTACCACGGTTCAATCTATTTTGATATATGGTTTATTTAATCACCACAAGAAAATAAGTTTCTATCACCCTAAAATGTGGTCCGGTGTCCCTGTGTAGTCAATCTTCTACCCTCGCCCCTAGGCGACAATTAACCTGATTTTTGTCCCTTTGGTTTTGCCTTTTCCAGAATGTCATATAAATGGGATCATACAGTATGTGCATCTTGTGTTTGGCTGCTTTCACTCATCATAATACATTTGAGATTTATCGGTATCATTACATGGTCAGCAGTTCACTCATTTTCAATGCCAGAAAGTGCTCCATTGTATAATTGCCCCGGTTTGTGGTCCACTCACCAGCTGATGGACATTTGGGTTGTTGCAGTTTTTGGCTAGTTATAAATAAAACTGCTATGAATATCTGTGTGCAGATCTTCACGTGAATGTATGTTTTAATTCACCTTTGGAAAAATCTAGGAGTCGGACTGCTGGGCCATGGGGTGAATGTATGTTTAACTTTACAAGACACTCCCAAACCGTTTTCCAAACTGAATGTGCCATTTTGTATACTCAGCAAGACAGGAAAGTTCCAGTGGCTCCACATCCTCGTCAGCAGTCTTTGAGTTCAGCCGTTCTAGTAGGTACGTACTGGTACGTCGCTGTCCTTTGAATCTGCATTTCCTTGATGACTGACGATGCTGAAAGTCTTTTCATTGTTTATTTGATATTCCTATATTTTCTTTTAGTTAGGTATCTGCTCAAATCTTTTGCCTTTTTTTTTTTTAAAACGGGTTGTTTGTCTTACTGAGTTACAAGAGTTCTTTACATACGTTGGTTACGGGTCCTTTATCAGATAGACGCTTTGCAAACATTTTCCTCCATTTCTGTGGCTTGCTTTCTGTTTTCTTAACAGTGTATTTTGAAGAGGTGAAGTTTTTAACTTTGACAAAGTCCACTTTATCATTTTTTTCTTTTATGCTTTGTACTTTTTGTGTCTACTTCAAGATCACAAAGATTTTCTTCTTCTTCTAGAAGTTCATAGTTTTGATTCTCACATTTAGGCCTATGACTCATTATGAGTTATTTTTGTATATGGTGTGAGGTAAAGAATGAGGCTCGTGTCCAATTATCCCGGCATCATTTGTTGAAAAGATGAATCTTCGTCCATTGAATCCCATTGGCACTTTCGTAAAAACTCAACTGACCTTAGATGTGTGCGTCTGTTTCTGGGCTCTCTATTCTGTTCCACCGATTTGTATGTTTACACTTATGTCACTATCACTCAGTCCAGATTATTGCAGCTTTATTTAAAAAAAAAACAAAACCCGTTGCTGTCGAGTCGATTCCGACTCATAGCGACCCTATAGGACAGAGTAGAACTGTCCCCATAGAGTTTCCAGGGAGCTCCTGGTGGATCTGAACTGCTGACCTTTAGGTTAGCAGCCATAGCACTTAACCACTACGCCACAGGGTTTCCTGTACCCAAACCCAGTGCCCTTGAGTCGACTTTACAGAAATCTTGAAATCAGACAGTGTGAGTCTTCCAAATTTGTCATCCTTTAAAGAGACGGTTTTGGGTATTCTCTGTCCTTCGTTTCTTACTAATGGTAGGATCAGCTTATTGACATTTACAAAAAAGCCTGCTAGGAGTTTGACTGGGATTAAACATTGAATATATTTTCATCTTATTAAAGCTTTAGATTTCCGGAAAAGTTGAGAAGACAGTACAGAAAGTCCCCCGACTACTAATATCTTACATGAGTATGCTACATCTGTCACAATTAATGAAATAATATTGAAACATTAGTATTAACTAATGCCCACAATTTACTCAAATTTCCTTAGTTTTTCCGTAACGTCCCTTTTCCGTTTCAGGATCCTATCCAGGACACCACATAACACTTAATCATCATGCCTCCTTAGGCTCCTCCTGGCTGTAACAGTCTCTCAGGCTTTGTTTTTGATGACATTGACAGTTCTGAGGGGTACTGGTCAGGTATTTGTAGAATGTCTCTCAATTTGGATTTATCTGATGTTTTTCTCATATTAGAGGAGCTACGTAAGTTTTTGAAAGGAAGGCCATAGAAGTATAGTTCCATTTTCATCATGTCCTATCAAGGGCACACGCTACAGACATGATTTGTCACTGTTGATGTTGACAGCAATCACCTGGCTGAGGTGATATTAAGTTTCTCTGCTGTAAGATCGCTCTTCCCTCCTTTTAATACTGTCCTCTTGGGAAAGAAGTCACACTTAAAGGGCAGGAGTTATGAGACATCTCCCTGAAGGGGGGGGGGCTCCACAAATTATCTGGAATTATTCTGCATGGGAGATTTGTTCCAGAGACGGTTTACTCAATTTGCTTCTTTCACACCCTTCAGTTCTGTCTTGACGTTCCCGTTACATCCTGGAGCATACACAGCATCAAAACCCCCACTGCCGTCGAGTCAATTCCGACCACAGCGACCCTAAAGGACAGAGTAGAACTGCCCCATAGAGTTTCCAAGGAGCGCCTGGTGGATTCAAACAGCTGACCTCTTGGTTAGCAGCCTTAGCACTTAACCACTACACCACCAGGGTTTCCATACAGAGCATATTTATAATTGTCTTAATGTCTTTGTTTGCTAATCCCACCATGTCTGGGTCTATCACCATGGGCTTTCCCCACGTTTCAGGTCATACTGTCCTGCTTACTAGCACATCTACCAGGTTTTGACTGACTCCTGGCCTGGGTCCAGGACGTTTATGTTGTGTGCCTGGGTTTTGCTGTCTTTCTTTAAAGAGTGTTAGGCTTTGCTCTGGTAGACAATTAAGTTCTGTGTGGACTCATTTGGTCCTTTCAAAAATTGGTTGGAGCTTTCTAGGTGGTGAGGGTAGCCCCCACTCTGGGCCAGTTCAGCCCCACTTCCAGTGGTGGCTCTGGAGGTCTCTGTAGAATGCTCTGTGCACTTGGAGGGGCTCCCCTACCCTGGGTGGTGGAGACTCGAGCAGCTCGTAGCTCTGGGTAAGCCCTGGTCTTCCGCCCCTTATAATTCCCGGCAGCTGTTCTCTCCCTGGAAGCTGCTCCTTGCCTGGCTTCATGAGGTCTCACCCTACACGAGCCAAGCAGTATTTAGACAAGGACTCAAAAGGACCCACATGCGAACTTCTGTAGCTTTTTAAAAAAATATCTCATTGCATCTTTGGTGGAAATTTACACAGCAAATTAGGTTCCCATTTGACAATTTCTGTACAAGTTGTTCAGTGACATTAGTTACATTTTCCACAATGTTCTGCTTCCAGTACTCTTAGTTTCCTTGCCCCCCTTGTCTTCTCTCTTTGCTTCAGAGTAACTGTTGACCTTTTAGTCTCATACAGACGGTTTTTTAATGGAGTCCTGTATTCATGGGTAACATCCTTTACTTTATATATCTTAAATAACAGCGTGTCAATCTGTTACTTCACTAAATGGTGACATCAAGGGCTAGTTTCAACTCAAGGTTTAAAGAGTATCTCAGGGCAACAGTCTCAGGGAGTCCTCCGGGCTCAACTGGTATAGTAAGTCTAGGCTTTTTAAGAATTTCAGTTCTGTTCTGTGTTCTTCTCTCATTCTATCTGGGTCCATCTATTGTGGCCCTGATCAAAACGGTAGTGGTTGCCGGGAACCATCTAGTTCTTCTGGTCTCGTGGTAGATGAGCCGTGGCTTGTATAGGCTATTAGCCCTGTAGACTGGTTTCTTCTCTGAGACTTTGGTTTCCTTCTTTCTCTTTTGTTCCTGACGAGTAGATACCAATGGTTACATCTTAGATAGCTGCTCGCAAGCTTTTAAGACCCCAGACACTTCTCACCTTACTAGTACGCAAAATGTGAACTTTGTGGTGCCAACTGAGTTGTTCCATCAGACTAAAGACCTAAGCCTTCAAATCCAGAAAACTATTCTCGCGAGGTGTTTGATTATGTCTGAGAAGTATCTGTAACTCTGTCCTCTGTGTATATGCATGTACGTACATACCTGTATTAGCTCTCTATATAGGTATTTCTATCTACACACACATACATACACCTGTACCTACCTGTATACACATATACCTATACACCTACCTATATGACCACACACTCCTTTTTTGGTTATTGTTGCTTGGAGCTCTTTCTTGATGTAGCTCCTCCCCTCTGATCCCATGCCCCGTATATTTTCGCTGCCTCAGCTTCCCCAGCATCTGGGTGGTTGAGGATCTCCCTCCCTGCAATGCAGGCTGAAAGCTGTCTCCAGGCAGAAAGTCTGAGCAATCTGTGGTTCACCTCAGCCCTGCCTCCCTGTTTTCCAATGTTGAATGGCCTTATGGGTCAAGTCCAAGTTGAACATTTCATGACAGTCCTGTTCTAAAGGGCAGTGAGTCTCAGAGGGTCTGCTGCTAAAGAAAGCCCCTCCATCTGAGAACCCAAAGTCTCATCTGACTGTCTCACTGGTTCAAGGTCCCCTCTTCTCCACAGCCAACAAGGCAATTCTTGGAAGGGGTCTGAGCTTATTGTTGGACATAAGAAAAGAAAACTTGTGATTTGAAATATGAAAGAGCGGCGAGAAGTGACAGACCAGTGTATTAGTGTCCTAGGGCCGCCGTAACAAAGTACCACAACATAAGAGCTTCAAACAACAGAAATTTATTGTCTTCCAGCCTGGAGGCTGGGCGTCCGAGACCAAGATGTCAGCCATGTTGGTTCCTGAGGCTCTGGAGGAGAATCTGTTCCTGCCTCTCTCCTGGCTCCTGGTGGCTCCAGGTGAGGCAGACAGGTGCTGCAGAGCTGGGTCAGAACAAGGTTGGGCTGCCCTCTGTCCCTCTCTTTGACATCTGAGAGAGAGACCCCATGCTCTGTCATAAGTACATTTCTTATTATGCTGAAGAGAGTGGGCACTGGTTTTCCTGCAGCACAAGCACCACAACCCACAGTACCCATTTCCAGTCACTCTGTTGCCAATCTTGGGTCTACCAGACACGTGGGCATTTGACCGTCCTCACCCTGCAGCTAGCAGGGGCTGTGTACCAGGCTGCCTCCCCTGTGTTCCAAAACACTTTCAGGGCTGCCCCCACCCCCATTCCTCCAGGCCTTGAGGATGCCTTACAGCCAGAGCAGGCCCGGGGTCACTGACGTGAGTGCTTGCCCACCCCAGGAAGACCCGCTTGGCGCTGTGCAGTCTGCTCAGCCCAGGGTGGGTGCTGTGGGCCCAGCTGAGCCCCCCCACCCCCACTCTTCTACCACCAGGGACTCCCGGGGCCAGCATGGATCCCTCAGCCTGCCCTGGGCCCTCAATGAAGACCACATGCAGACATTGGCTCTGGCCGTCTGTTGGCTTGGTATGCAACAGGCATCTACCTCCTTCCCAGACCACTATGGCCCAGGCTCCCAGCTCCTCCCATGACGGGTAGAGGCTTCACTCTGAGGGATGGGGAGAGGTGGGGGGTCTCCTGCTGCCCTTGACATGGGAAACACTATGGGGCGCTGGGTACACACAGGCAGTGGACAGCACTGGGCAAAGAACGTAGACTTTGGGGTTGGTTTCCTGCTTTTCAAGCTCTGATTTCGTTTAGCGCTCGATGGCCCTGTGACTCAGTTTTCTCATCTCTAAAATGGGAAGCCAGTCATCCACATGCAGAAACAGAAGTAACATGTGAAAATGCCTGATTTAGTCCTGACACACAGACAACATGCATGATATGGTATGTCCACCTGAAGGTCACTACCAGATTCACCGTAGGATCAGAAAAGGAGCCTGGGGCCTCCTGACCCTGGGGTGTACCCACAGCCTGTGCTGGGTACAGTGGCCCAGGGCTCCCTTGCCACCTCATGGGTGGGGCTGCAGCTGTTGCCCTTTGTCCATGCTCTGGGCAGGCAGGCTGGGTCCTGCCCAGGCACTGGTCTAAGAATGAGCCTGCAGGCTTGCACCACCACGCCCACCTCAGAGCTGAGGGAAGAGAGGTGCTCTGCCTCTGTTAGGGAGCCCTGGCAACAGTCCGAGGCCAAGGGTTCAAGAGCTTGAGTTGAATGAGCTCCCCTACCCAACAGACCTGGCCCTGAAGCTGGGTGGGTTCTGAGGCGGATGGGAGACTGCCCGTGCACCCCATGGTCCAGCTCCTGCCAACTCCTGGAGTCTGGTGTGACTGCCCAGGGAATACCTGGGCTGGCCTGACTCCTGCCCAGCCACAGGACCAAGTCCACACAGAGGCTCAGCACCTCTCCGAGCAAGGCCTCTGAAGACTGACACTACGGGCACTTTGGGAAGGGCCCATGCCCTGGGGACCACAGCGTCCCCACTCTCCTGTCAGGGCATAACATTTAAGGAGGTGCTCACTCTGATGGCCGAGCAAATGCAGGTCGGTCTTGTGAGTTATTCTCACTAGGCCTCTAGTTCCCGTCCTGTGTCACACAAGGGAGCACTGCGCCTGCCTGCCAGCACCTCTGGGCAGAGCGGGAGAACGCTTCCAGCACAGGCACGAACATCAGCCTCCCTGAGGCCTTTGGGGGCTGGGCTCTGGGTGACGGAATCTGCAGGGTCCTGGACTGGGGCTGAGCTGAAAGAGGGGCTACAGGGCTTTGGTGGGTGTCCTCAGATGTTGCAGGATGGGAACATCCCCTCCTTTCTAGGGCCAGGTAGCCCGCAGTCCTCTCTCTGCCAGAGCTGGGTTTTGGGGCTCACTGTCACCACCAGCCCCATTGTGTCCTGCACTGACCCCAGCCACTCAGGCTGCGTGCTAACCAGGGAGAACCAAACGCCTGCACCCTGGCTGGCTCCCGCCCCATCGATGGGATCACAGATGGCTGTGATACAAGAGCAAAGCCTCTCTGGGGACCCTGCCCAGGCTTATGCCTGGTGGACGATGGCCGCAAGCCCAGCCAAGTACAATGCTCCAGGCAAAGGCCTTTCCCAGAACACACAGAGGGTCCCGGAAGAGAGTGTGCTGGCCCAGAGGCCTGAGATGTGGTGCTTCACAGCCTCTGCAACCTCTAGGATCAGCCCCCTAATACCCCTCCCCCTCCTGTGAGCTAAGGGGAATGAGCAAGAGGTGGGAGGAGAGGGTCAGGGAGAAAGAAGCACTGGGTCATCTTGTCTGGCCAGGAAGGGTTGAGGTCTAGATGGAAGGGATGGCGGAAACATGAAGAGAGCATGCGGGGGAAGCCCACTGCCTCTTCCAGGGACCTGTACCTGGCATTAAAGAAATGGTGGTAGGGGGTGGGGGGGGTGGGGGGGGTAGGGGATACCCACACAGGAGATGGCAGGGCGCAGAGGCAAAAATTTCTCAGAAAAGCGCTTTGAGGGAGTGCAGGGTGAGTGCTCTACCCTTCTCTTTATCCCCAAATGCTCTCTGACAAGGCAGAGCTTCAGCCCAGACTTCTCTTCATTCCTACTGGCTCAAGGAGGAGTCCTCGTGGTGCAAATGGCTAAGACATTCACCTGCTAAGCAAAAGGTCAGAGGTTCAAGTCTGCCCAGATATACCTCAGCAGAAAGGCCTGGCAATCTACTTCAGAAAAATCAGCCACAGAAAACCATCTGGAGCACAGTTCTAGTCTGACACACATGGAGTCACTGGCAGTCGGAATCACTTGATGGCAACTAAGCTTAAGCAACTGGCCTACAAAAGGGCCATAGTTGCAGTCTGAGAAATTCCAATGTGTGAGCTCACAGGAAGTCTAAGTATGGCTGGAAGCACCCAGCCCTAACATGGTGTCTCCAAAAGTGCGTTCCTTCAGGCCACCAATCACATCCCAGCCCTGAGCTGGGTCTGTGGCCCTCATCAGACACACTGTCACAGCCAGGATGTGAACAGCCATCTGAACGCCAACTCCAGACATAATGACGGATTAACTCCTACAAACCAGAGCTGTCGGGTACTTCAGGGTCAGGTCGCGTAAACAAGCCTGCTGCCGGGCAACGGACTACAAGGACGTGAACAGAGATGCCCCACCAGGAACGAAAAACAAAACTGCTCTAAGGAAACCCACTTCTGGGATCCGGAAACGCACAGGAGATCAGCTTGAGTTTATGACGTTTTACTTTCTGTTTTCATCCCCTTTCCTCTCCACTAGAGCAGCGCCCTGCGATTCATGTGCCAAGTTCTGATTTGCCTCTGAGTAACACCACCGCAGTAACACGTTGGAGATAAAAATCACCACTTTGGCACAATGTTCGTTAGAGAAACTGGACGTTTGGTCTAAGGACAGTACATCTCCACGCTTGTCCAACACTTAGCAAAGGAGCAAAGAACGAGAAGGTCCAGCCTTCCCTTCCCGTCCCGGAGAATCTTCAGCCGGTCAGCAGCTGAACGAGGAGGAGGCTGAGGACAGCAGCGTTGCTAGAGGCTGCCACCTCACCTGCTGAAAATCCCTGAAACCAAGTCGGGGTGTGGGAAGAGCAGGGCCGTTACCCCCAGGACCCTAAACATGCTTCAAAGCGGACCGAGTCTTGGAATTCCCTTTCCTACGGGGCAAACTCGAGACCTGCAGGCCTTGGAACCGAGCGGGGAGGCGTCCCCTGAAAACTTCGCGCCCCCACGGCGGTGGCTGGCTGGCTGGCTCCCCGCCCCGCCCACGGGGGGTGAGAGGCGGGAACCTGGCCCCCGCCTTCCCGGGCTCCCACCGGGACTCGCGGGCGGCCCTCGCCCCTCCCGGAGCGGCCTCCCTCCCACGGCGGGGCAGGACCCGCCCTCCCGCCGCCCGGCGGGCTCCCTCCCCGCCCTCCGACAGGCCGGCGGCCCCCTCACCGGGCTCCAGCAGATGAGCGCGTCGGTGTCCGGGTCGCTCACGAGGGTCCACAGCTTGGTCAGGAAGGCCGGGACGTTGCTGGGCCCTGCCGCGCCGGGGCCCACGGGCAGATCCATTTCGGACAAGGCAGGGAGAGGCAGAGACAGCGGCCGCGAGCAGAGGCCGAGGAACGGGCTAGCGCCGTCGCTGCACCCGCAGCCAGCGCCGCGCCGCCGCAGCCTCCCGCTGCGCACACACAGCCCCGGGGCCTAGCATGGCCGCCGCCATCTTGGGACGGGCGCGCTCCCGCTGGCGCCGCCCGGCGGCCTGCGTCCCCACCGGCGCGCGCGCGCGCTCCCGGCTCTGGGCCCCTTCCCGGCCGCCACGCGCCTGCGCGGGATGGCTCTGCCCCGCCCCCCGCCACCGTTCACCAATCAACGCAGGCGGGGCGGGGCGGGCCGGCCGCGCCCTCTGACCCCGCTGCCACGCCCCGCAGGCGCACGCGGCGGGTCGCTGCCGGAAGCGGCTGTTTAAGCAGAGCAGGCTCACCGGAGCATGGCGGGCGCGCGGGGCGCGCGACGTGGGGCGGCTACGCAGTCGCGGCCCGGGAAGCGGCCCGCGGAGCCAGACCCGGAGCCCGAGCGGGAGTCGGAGCGGGAGCAGGAGGAGGTGACAGCGGGCGCGGGCCGGGGCGTCGGGCGCTGGGGCCGGGGCGGCGGCGGGCGGGCGAGGCCGAGCCCACGCGGCCGCACGTGCGGGGCGCCCCGAGGCTGCTGGGCGCATCCTCCGTGGCTGTGGCAGCGACACATCGCGCGGTGGCTGGGCGGAGAGGAGGCGCCAGAGTTGGCGAGGCTTCGGAGGTGATGGTCGGGGATGGGGTTTCCTTTAACCGAAAGGGTATCGGTGCCGGGCTGCTGTTTGCAGGGGACCGCTCCAGGCGTGCCCAGGGCGGGTAGGATGGGACAGCCGCCTCCCTAAGCAACCTGGGGTTCGGCATTAATTTCACAGGCGGCGCAGGCGTTCCCGCCCTAGTGTCGGGTGGCATCCTAGTGGAGGCCTGTTGTTGATGGCTGTTCAAGCAAACCTCGCCGGCACGCAGCTAGGAGAGCCCACTCGAAGTGTGTGTCGGGCTGGAGCTGAGAGCGAGGATTGAGTCGCGTGGGGTAACTAGGAATCTAGGAAAGGTGCCGTGGGAATCGGGCCTTGCCTTCTGGTGGAGGCGGCGGCAGGGGAGGGGTCCAGGCAGAGGTGTCTAGGCAGTCTGGAATCAGGGGCACTTCTGTGGGGTTGGAGAACAGTGTCTAAGGAGGAGCGAAATGGGAAGAGGGTGGGAATGGAGGGCGGGGCATCACCCTGTCATTAAGAACATTTGAACTACAAGGACCAGAGAGCAGTGCTGAGACTGCTTGTGCACCAACACCTCGTGGGATTTGGTTTCTTGGTTTGGAGGTTCATGGTTTCACGGCATATCCCAGGTCACTGTTCAGTGCTTCTGTACTATTGCCTGGCGCTCTGTGTAGTGCCTGATGTCTTAAAAGCTTGCACGCTGCCATCCGAGGCACAATTGGTCTCCATTCACCTGGAACAACAGAGGAAAAAGGAAATCCAGGAGTAGGAGGAAGATACGGAACGTGTGGCTAACTGCCCCCATGAACAACTGCCTCTTTTGCCATGAGACCAGAAGAACTGGATGGTGCCCAGCTACCGTGAATGAATGTTTTGATGAAACATTTTATGGAAGAATCCTGATAAAAGGGGGGAAATGCAGAACAGAATTTCAGATTCTCATGGAATCCAGACTTCCTGGAGTCACAGAGGGTGCCCTGAGATCATCTTTAAACCTTAAATAAAAAATATTCTCTGAAGTCTTCTTAACACGAAACAGTAGTTTAGCTTAGCCAGTAAAGAATGTCTGCCTTGAGCATTATGGTCTTTTTAGCACTGTTTATATGGGACCACAGTGGCGACAGCAACTGGAGAATTAGATTGGAACCTTAGGGAGCAGTGAGAATGTGTTAATGAGGAGTAACCACTCAGAAAAGGGGGGTGAGAATAGTTGCACAACTCAAAGGGAATCATCATTGCTAAATTGTACTTGTAGAGCTGTTGGATTGGTGTGTTTTGCTGTGTACGTTCTCAACAAGAACCAATAAATGAAAACTTAAAGAACACTTGAGCTTGCTCCTCCAATATACGCTTAATTATGCAGTACTTGTTTGTATTATGAGGCTAATATGTTAGATATATTACAGCAAGGAGAAAAGGATGTTAGAACGCAGAAATGTAACTAGAGCCCAGTGGACAGTCTGCCTTTGAGCCTCTTGCATTGGACACGTTGTTTTAACTGAACCCACTTAGCACTGCTGGTTCTGCTTCCCAGCTCAATCCTGCTTGGTTGGGGGTTTCGTCACATCTGGAGCACAGAGGCACATCCGCTGGATCCTCTCACAGCTGACACCACTTAGCTGGATTGGTGGGAGCTGTCCCTCCTCTTTGTGAGATAAATTCACCTACGCCGCCTCTGCTGCTGCCCACCCCTCATCCCCAGCAGGCAGTGCTCCACTCTGGTCGTGGCTGCGGCCATCACTTGGGCTGGGCACTCATCAAGAGTTTCTGTCGTGTTTGTTTCCAAACCAGCTTATGCCATTTCTACTTGCTTTTGTGATGTGTAGCTATCAAAACGTCAGAGATACAGTGTGAGCGTATGAGAGGGTCATATCTGTGAAAACAAAGTTTGATGCTAGAAACAGCTGGTGAGCATAGGCAAAGATGAAGTTGAGTGCTAGGGACCGCTGATAAACACAGGCTGTCCAGTTAGGCGAGATGGTTGTGAAATGTTGAAGAAGATGGGAATCCAGGATTCTGCATTCAGTTTGCTTCCTAAGCGCCTTTGCGTCCTTGTCCTTTGGTAAAGGCCACGCCAGGATCGCCCACTGTGCCTCCTCAGTCTCAGACTTTGGCCCAGAGAGCCAGGCCCTACACTGCATCACGTTTATGAATGACTTTAACCAACATTGTCAGTTTACTGATTGACTGGCTGTCCCAATCTCATGGGATGAGGAGGCTTTTGCTTCGGGTAGTAAAAGTCCCTCGTGGATTCTAATTCTCTGCTGTCCCCAGCCCCTTTCCTAGTAGTGCTCTCATGGCTCTGGGGACCTCGAATATCAGGGTGAGGCATGGGGGGTTTCAGTTGGCATGGAAAGCCGGTTTTGGGAAGGCAGTGAGAACTAAACTCTAAGAAGAGGATGGTGTCCTTGAAAAGTCTCTGTGTCTTGTGAGATACTGGGAAGTAAAACGCCCATTCAAGGGTGAACGGCGATGCTGTCAGTGGAGGTGGAAGATGGGAAAGGTCTGGGTTGGGCTGGATGGCTTGGGTGGAGGTGGAGGGTTGCTGCTGCTCAGAGCTGTGGTGGCGCCTGGAGGAGCCGGTCTCTGCTGTGCCTCCCTGTTCAGCACAGGGCCTGTGGGCAAGCAGGTGGGCAGGCAGGTGGGCAGGCAGCTCCAGCTGAACCAACACTCTCCTTCCCTGCAGCCCTCTTTCTGCAGCCCTGCTCCTAGTCACATCGATACCAGTGACTCTGGCCTCTCTAACAGCGAGGAGAGCGTGTTCTCTGGCCTAGAAGATTCTGGCAGTGACAACGACAGTGAGGATGGGGCCAACAGTGATGAAGGTCATGTCGGGACGGGGAGGACCATTGAGAAGCAGTCACAGGTGGGTGGCAGGGCCTCCTGTGGGCCTCCCCAGAAGCCAGGCAACCAGGAGCAAGCAGTGCCTGCCAGGCCTGGGGCTCACCAAGAGGCTGTGCCTTTCTCCACAGCTCCCTCAGGAACCCCGTGGGCACCCCTTCCTCAGTGCCCCTGGGGCACCTTTAGTGCCAAGTGCAGCCACCTGTTTGTAGCTGGGGTAGCTGGGCTCCAGAACACTGGTTCCAGCCACAGTGGGTGTCAGTCACTGGGGAAAAACTATGTCACCCCCACAGGACAAGGGTGAACTCTCCTGACCCAGCCAGACTTTAGCTTAGCAGAGCCTGGGGTGAGGCCCGTGTCCCAGCCCAGGGCACTTATGAGGAGTAGGTGGAGCACCTGGGCGACGGAAGAGAGCACGGAGCCTGGCTGACCCATGGGAGCCCTGCGGGGACCGGGGCCAGGTACTGTGATGATGGGGAAGGTTGATACCTGCTCTTGATTTAAGGAAAGTGGGAGAAAAGCTTAATTTAACAAAATACAAACTGACTACGTTAAAAAGTTCTAGAAACTAGTTTACACCAGTTTGTACTTCAAACGGCCCTGGCGTTCTGGTATTCGTGACTTTGACTTATACAGAAGTCTACTCCTGTAAGAGCACCGAGAATGCTGTGGTTGTTTCAACTGGGATTGATTTGTTTGGTAAGGAAGACGAGATGGAGCCACAGTTCACGTCCTCAGCATCTGCCATTTGGGACCTGCACTGACCCTGGTGCGAATGGCCGCGGGGCACGTCATCCCCGTTGGGAAGGGCCACATGCACTGTGCCTGTTTTGGCTTGTAGGATCATGGGAAACTTTCCCTCTCTTCTCAAAAGTACAAAATCTGCCCTCTCTGAAGAAAAGTCTGATGATATGTCAGCATGTTCAGTAATGAGTGTGTGTTCCCTTGCAGTGCCCTTGGCCCCAGGTGGTGAGTACAGCTGTCTCAGTCACCTAGTGCTGCTGTAACAGTGGGTAGCTCTAACAAATTTATTTTCTCATAGGCTAGAGTCTGAATTCAGGGTTCTGGTTCTAGGGGAAGGCTTTCTCTCCTTGTCTCCTTGAGCTTCTGCTCGTTTGTTTTCTTCTATTTCGCAAAAGAGATTGACTCAAGATACACTCTAAATTAATCCTGTCTCGTTAACATAGACAACCCATTCCCCAATGGGATTATAACCACAGGCATACCCCGGAAAAAACCAAAGCCTTTGCCGTTGAGTCAATTTCAACTCATAGAGGTTAGGATTTACAACACGGTATTTTTTGTGGACAGGACGTAATTCAGTCCATAACGATAGTTAATAGTTTTTGATTTCCAAGTCTCCCCGCTCTTTAAGTGAAGAAATCCACCTGTTCAGATTTAAGTTGTTTTCCTTTCACTGGATTCTCTAGAACAGGTGACGTGTCTGGGTATCTCAGATGATACCGCAGTGAGGGTTGAGGGCGAGGGCAGGTCTCCTCCGCTGTGGGCCTGAGTGGTGACAGGAAGGGCTGCACAGGGCTACACGACCAGCACGGCACCCCCTCCCCTTCCCAGCAGGGGTCGGGGGTAGTACGTGTCCCCCTCAGTTCTCTGCTTGGATGTCCGTAAGTGCCCCCACAGTGTGTCCCGTATTATCTGGTCACCCAGGTCCCTTTGCTTGGTCATACTGTAGGGCTGGTATCCACAGCCCAACCATGAAAACCAGTTGCCCTCAAGTTGACTGACTCAAGGTGACCCTGTGGATGTCAGAATAGAACTGTAGTCCACAGGGTTTTCAATGACCGATTTTTGGACGTATATTGCCAGGCCTTTCTTTCGAGGTGCCTCTGGGTGGACTTGAATCTCCAACCTTTTGGTTAACAGCCAGGCACGTTCACTATTTACACCACTCGGGCCTGGCCACAGCCCAAGATAGTAAATGCTCAGCCTTCTCTGGAGGACGAGAGCCCTTCCTGTCCCTGCAGAGTAGACGGCTGTCATTCTGCCCTCCCCTTCCAGGGCAGGCCCCTGCAGCCCCCTGGTCAGGATGAGGCTGGCAGCTAGGGTCAGGCCCAGATCAGCCAGGTGGCAGTGGGGGGCTGTCCTGTAAAGCCACCCACTTGGGTTGCAGGTGGCCCCAGAACCCCCAGTGCCTCCCAGCCCCTAAATTAAGGGGGGCTTGGCTCTCAACAGGAAGAAAAATCAAAGATCTGCAGCCATGTTTAAAGCCACCTGCTGGCAGAAGATTGCCTAGTGCCTCCCACATGCTAGGGCCCCCTGCCCCCTGCTCCCTGCTCCCTGCCCTGGGGCACTGTCACTGAAGTCAGGCTTGGCATAGGTGAGGTCCTTGTGCACCCACACTTGGTGGAGGCCCAGAGCGGCCCTTTGTTCCCGTGTCCTTTGCATGGACTGTGCAGGGGCAGGACTGCAACTCTTCTGCTGGAGGGTGGGAAGAGTGGGGGGGGGGTCTCTTCTCTTTTCCTGACGGTCTGAGGGGGGCTCGAAAGCACCTTCGATTTTCTCTGCCCAGTCCAGCCCAGCCTGCGGGTGACTGCTTGCTGGCAGACACGTTGCACCCCGGGCTTTTCTGATGGGTCTCTTGGGGCTCCCAGAGTAAAGCTTCTAAGCGCCAGTCTCAGTCTAGGGCTCGGTGAGAGCTCTGCGCAGGCCCCCTGGGCCTGCATGCTCTCTAGGCCGTTTGGGGCCTGGACTGCAGCCCGCTGGTCCTGCGGTGGGCTCAGGCCCCTCTTGCTGCCCTCCTCCCAGGTTGTCCTCTGCTGGCCCCTGGGGGCGCCTTTCTCCGGGCTTGTTTCAGGCTGGGTCCGGCTCCCCGCTTGCCCCCGCCCCGAGCCGGCGCTTCTTTGAACCGCGGTCTCTGGGCTTTCGCTTCGCCCACCGCCGCCCGTTACCCCTGATTTGCCGCAGCCCCGTGGGCTTGGGGGCCAGCGGTTGTGGATGGAGGTCCCACGCCCCCCGCCAGCTGTCACCCTGTCCGCGTCCTGTATCCTAACTCTGCGTAGGGGACCCTGCCTGTAGAGAGCCCTTGGTCCCCAGCCTCCCGACTCCGCGCCCCCCCGGCCCGCCTCCGCTGACCGGGTCGAGCCAGTCTTTGGGTGGGCCTGGCGGGAGGCCGGCCCTGCTCATAGCTGCGTCTGCCTAACTTTTGGTGTCAGCGCTCTTTTATGGATTTTTTTTTTCTTAATTTTTAAGTTTTTTTTAAACCCCACCAAAGAGCACTGTTTCCAAAGCTGGAAGGGGTTTCCCGTCTCCTGCGTTGGCGTGGAGCCCACACGTCTGCGGCGTCGCGGCTGCCCCCTGGTGGGCCCCGCCGGCACTGCAGCCTCTTCTGAACCCTGAAGAGGGTCGCTCAGGGCCCCGTGTGAGGTCGGTCCTGGAGACTGAAGTCCGCGGGGGCACCCCTCCCTGCTCCGCACGATTTTCCCTGCAGTGTGAGGTGCATGAGGCACCCCTTCCTTGCTCCCCAGGATTTTCCTTGCAGAATGGGGGTGCATGGGGCACCCATCCCTGATCCCCATGGTCCAGCGCACACCGCCCTGCAGCGTGGGGTGTGTGCGCACTGGATGACAGGTTGGCATGGTGGCGGCCTGTGGGCCCGGTTAGGGTGCTGTGGCAGCTCTGGCCCTGCCATGAGGGTTTGGCACCTGGAGGCCCGGTGGGTCAGGAGCCTTGGGTGGGCTCCTGGTGGGCTTGCATACATGCAGTAGGGTGAGCAGGGCAGCATGGGAGGCTGATATGGAAACGGAATCCTTCCTGGAAAAAGACTTCACCACTCACCCTGCTGAGTACTGAAGGGAGAGCAGGCACGCTGGGCTGGGGCAGCCAGTGCTCCACTGCCCCAGGGGTGGGAGTCAGCTGCTTTTCCCATCAGCCCTTTCCTGTCCGGGTACCTCAGGGAATCTGTATTTCAGGTCAGAGTGTGAGTGCTGACAGCACAGCTTGCCGCCCCAGAGGGAGGCTGGCGTGCTGTGGAGGGGTGTGTGCACCTTCCTCCCGAGTCCTGAGTTAGAGGTGTCTAGCATGGTCCTACATGGGTGGGATGTTGGTGAGGGTCTTGCCCAGGTAGGGATGGCCCAGGCGTAGGCTTGCTCAGCCCGAGCCTTGGCGTTGCTGTCGCCTGTGGACTGTAGCCGCCCCTGCTGGGTCTGAGCCCAGAGTGGGGAGAGCATGGGGGCCCTGGACCAGGGCTGCGCAGCCGGTGTTCACGTTATGGCTTGTGTGGGGGAGGACAGGAAAGGGCCCCGTTACTGGACGATGTGACCTGACCGTGCCCTGTGCGGCCTGGTGGGGTCAGCCCCACGTGCAAGACTGGGGGGACACGGAGCCCTGGCTGTGTACCTGAGGTCTGGACAGTGGTGGGTCCCGGCCCTGACAGAGGCCTGTGGTGTTGGATCTGGCAGGGCTGCCCAAAAGACTCACTCAGAGCTGGGTGTTCTGGCCTTGTCCTGGGACTGTGGCCAGGCTGCTCAGAAGTCTGGGGGTGGCAGATGCCCTGAGGGGCCGTGGGCTGGGGTGGTGGGTGCCCTGCAGGGCTGTGGGAACCCAGGCCTCAGCAAAGGCTTCTTCCCGAGTGCTTTCCTCTCTGTGACCCTGGGCTTTCATCACGCGTCCCCCGTCATGACAGCTCCCCCCTCTCTGCAGGCTGGCACCCCTTCGCCAAGGACAGAGGCCACGGATGACGAGTACGCGGAGGATAGCTCTGATGAGGAGGTAGGACTTGTTGGAGGGTGGAGTCTTCTGCCAGGGGGTCCTGGCTTGAGCTGGGCTGGCACCGGGCGGTGCGTGGGCTGGGTGGGGGGGTGCTGGTGAGGCTGCAGCAGTCCTAGTGGGCATCCTGGTCAGGGCTGTATCCTTCTGGAGGAGCGATTCGGGGTCCAGGATGCATGACTTTGGTGGCATGTGTCATTGCCCTTTGCCCAGGAAGGTGGGGGGCCCCTGCATGGTTCTGGGCCAGGCCTCTGCATCCGGGGCATGTTCAGGGTTGTGCTGGCCAGTCCAGGTGTCCCTGAGTGCAGGTGGCTTTCTCTGTACCCACCTAGCCTCTTCTGGGACCCTGGGGAGGGGGCTGGCCAGATGGTGCCCCGTATTCACCCCACGTGCCCTGGGTTGCCCGGGAGGCTCACACTGCCCATCTGTGGGGTGGGCTGCGGTCTGCATGAGCAGACATAGTGGCCAGTCCTGTGAGTCAGGGTGGTGCCCTGGGCAGGTTCAGAGGCCCTGCAGATGTGATCAGCCCGGGAGCAATGTCCTTGAGGCTGCGTCTGGGTGACCTGGGCCTGGGCTGACCCTTGGCGGGTCAGGGGGCGTTGGGAGCTGGAGCCCAGGTACAGTGATGGTGTTTGTGGGCCAGGCTGCCACCCTCTGCTAGGCACACCTGGGCCTGGGGCGGCCGGAGGGGAGGTTCCGGTGTGAGGTCTGCAGGACAAGACCCTCTGGAGCCCTTCCTGCCAACCTGGGGAGGCCCCACTAGGGCCCTGGGGACACGCCTCCCTTTGCATGGCCTCCCTCCTCCCACTCCTGGCAGCGCCTGCACGGGCCTGGCCCTCCGCCCAATCCGGGCTCTGCTGTGCGTTCAGAGAACAGAGACAAAACAAAATAAATTGGTTTCCTGGCCGGGAGCGGCAGGCGTGCGGCGAGGGGGTGCAGCGTGGCCCTCCACCACCTCCCCATCCCCCTTCCCAGGGGCCCTGGCCGTCGGCAGCCACATCCTGTCGGCTGCTTTTTTATATTTGGTGTTGTGAGAAGTCACTGATGATTGCAAGTGTGGCGGAGGCAAGGGGGCGGACTCCCAGCCCTGGCAAGGAGTCCTGGGGCAGCCCATGGCGCGCGGCAGGGGGTGCGGTAGGCAGCCTGTAGGGCGGTAGGCAGCCTGTAGGGCGGAGGAAGGGGTGGGGGTGGGGCACTTCCTCCTGCGATGACTATCCCATATGGCCCTGGGACTGAGTGACGTGCTGCCCCCCACCCCTCCCGGGTTCCCGCCAGCACAGCCAGCCAGTGGTGGCTCGAGGGGGCGGCAGAGCTCAGCTTTCAGGAGCCAGGCCAGGGTGTCACAGCTGGTCCCCAAGTCCGTAAGCATGGTGAAGGGGAGGCAGCACGGGCCCATCCCCGACCTTTGCCGGTGTTCGGGCCTCACACCCTGGGGTGTGGGACTGGCAGGCAGCCTGGGAGCCTTGCCCTCCAGGCTGCCCCCTATGGGTCTGGGACCACTATTCCGCCTCGGCCAAGTGTCCAACCCAGGAGTCCCTGGTCGGGGGGGTGTGTCTCTGTCAGGATGCACCCCTGTACTCTCAGCTAGGCCCCACCTGCAAGAAGACCTGGGCTCTTGCTGGAGAGGGGGCATCTGGTGTGTTCTTGGTGGTAGCCACAGTGCCAGGACCCTCTCTGGACACTTCTCTTGGCATCCCCCTGCTTGCTGGCACAGCAGCCTAGAAAACCCAGATGGGCCAGGCGGTACTGGCATATTAGAACCAGGCCCGTGCAGCCTCGCTTCTGCCCCAACCTACCACAGGCCCCAGGCACAGGCCGTTGGCGGGGCTGGGGTCCTGGTGATGAGCTATTCTGGAAGAAATGAGTTCAGCAGGAGGGAACGCAGCTGGGGTGTCCTGGGGAGATCCCTTGCCCACCCTCTCCCACCAGCATTTTCTCTCACCTACCCTGGGTCTGAGCAGGTCAAAGGGGCCTTGGGTGAGGGGCAGCTGGGACTGTGGGGCCTCTGACCGCTGGATTCTGGGGCCTCTCTTCGGGCGACCCCCAGCACTGACACTGACCAGGCCTCATGGAGGCACTTGATCATTTCCTTCTTTTTCCCCCAAACTCATACTCTGTGGGCGAGGGGGCGCTGCAGGATGGGTTCTGCCGCAATAGAGCCGGGGGTGGCCCCCCAGGAGCAGGCCCGCGCCTGCTATCCACCCCGCCCCCACATGTCCACCTCACACCTCCCCACACCGTGGCGTGCTTCACAGACGTGATCTCATCCGCTGCTGGGACCCCCAGGGAGGTGGGCTGGGGGTGAGGGGCGGGGCGAGGGGTGGCAGCCTTCCCAGCAGCACCCCCTCCCCCTCTCTGCCTAGCGGCTGGGAGAAACTGAGGCCCTGGTGGCCTGTGGGCACATATGGGAGAAGCACGGTAGGGTCAGGGTGAGGGTCATGTGGCTGTGAACTTGGCCGGGCTGGACTGCAGGCCTCCCTGGCCGCCAGGCCCCCCATCCTGGCCCGGCTGTAACTCGGGAGCCCACAGGGACGGCCGGCCTGTCTGCATCCAGAGCCCGCCATCCCCTCTGCTCTTGGGCCAAACGCCGTTAATGGCTTCTCCCGGCTACTGAACGGCAGCTGCCTCCGTGCTGGCGGCTCCTCCTGCGGCCCCGCCCGCCTGGACGCCTGCCGGCTGGGAGCGGGGAACAGAGCGGGGAGCTCGGCTCTGGCAGCCAGGCCGGCAGCTCAGGTTTCTGAGCCCTGGAGTAGTTTCCCTCCCCGCTGTTTGTGAAGCGCCGGCTTGGCCCTGCTGCCTCTGGGGCCTGAAACCGCCTGTCCTCCTGCTGCCGCCAGCAGCACACTCCCTCTGATGGGGATGCTGGCTCCGCACTCTGGGACCTACCTCGTCCTCCCAGCAGGGTGGGCCTGTGTGCAGTTCTCAGGGCCAAAGCCACCTGCCTGGGCACCTGAGGGTGGGCACTGAAGCCCCAGGCTGGTTGGGGACCATGGCAGGGGCAGCTGGCCCCTGGGCTTTGCTTGTCCCACTCTGTACTGGAGTGGGGGGCATGCCAGGGTGTGAGGTGGAATGAGGTGGAGCTGGCTGCTCCGGCCGCCTCCTAGGTGCGCCTGCTGTGGTTGTTGGGCCTCCGCAGGCCTGGTGGCCCTCAGCTGTCCTTACTGTTTATCGCTCTGGTTGGGAGGAGTGGGTCAGTGTGGGGAAGGGGCAGCTACAGGTCCCCTGGGCCATGGAGGCAGTGGTGTAGGGCAGGGGGGACCCAGGCAGTGGGTGGGAAGGGTTTGCCCCTGTGAGTCCTATGGGGACAGGTGGGTGAGAGGCTTTTCTGGAGTGGGATGTGGGTCCGGGACCCTGCACCCTGCAAGGAGCTGGCTGCAGGGGGTGGCACGGGTAGGGCTTGAGTATGGGGTGAGGCTCGGCGGGGGAGGCTGAGGGCTTGTTCAGAGGGAGCTTTTGGGGTGCCTGGAGTTGGGGGTGGGGCTGGAGGCTGAACAGGTCGGGGCTCCAGTAGCCCCAGACGTGATGCAGCTACTTTTCTGTGTCTGAGAAGGGGCCTTAACACAGACTTCTGCTGCTCAGCAAGGCTTGCTGGAGGCCAGACCCTTGAGTGGGAGCTTGGAGGTGGGGCGAGGGGGTGTGGCTTAGGGTGAGTGAGGGTACTGGTGGGTGGGGGTGCTGCTGGGTGGGCTCAGGAGATTGATGTGGGCACTGGGGTGGGGGTCTGGGGCACCTGAGGAGCTGAAGCAGGGACCCCGTGGGGGGATGCTGTCTCCGTGGACAGTAGTGGAGTCTGAGTGTTGGCAGCGCTCCTGTGGGCTCATGAGTGGTGAGTGGGCGCTGTGGGGGGAGGTTGCGCTCCTGGGAGGGGCTGGGGCTAAGGCTTGCTGAGCTGTCCTGGCCGGGGCCTATGGCCGGCTTTGGCCTTTGGGGGCAAGAAGGGGGCCCAGCAGGACCTGGCTTCCTCCCCTCTGGTCTGTCAGCCAGGACTCCGGAACCTTCTGTGGACGACATGCTGCAGGTGAGCCCAGGCTCGGCTGTCCCTGCACCACCCGCAGCCCTGCGCCATCTGACAGAGATGAAGAGACGCTGGAGGAGCAGGAAGGCTGAGTGGTGCTGGGAGACAGAGGGGCCGCGTGCAGCGGGGGAGCATAGGAACACTGCCGGCATTGTAATCGGAGAGGGGCAGGGAGAGCGGGACCAGCGAGGGCGGCTGACCCCGCACTCCCGGGGGACAGGTGGGGAGCGGGAACGAGGAGAGAGTGAAGGATTCCAGAGGTGGGCCGGCTTCCTCTCTTGCAGACAGACACCGGGGGCGGGCAGCCGGCCAGGCTGTACCTGCACTTCCAATCTGTGGTCCTGACAGCTGCAGCCACTTTGGGGAGGGGGAGGGGAGGGAGCTCATCGAGAGCGGAAAAATCCCAGCCGACACATCAGCCGGTCGCTGGCCTGTGTCCGGTTTCGTCTGGGGGGGCACACAGCAGTGGGTGGCGTGGGACCCTAGGCGGGCCACATCCCTCAAGTGTCATCTTCGTGGCGGCCCCCGAGAGGACAGCCAGGTCCTGGGCTGGCTGCACCCTTGGCCGGCTGCACCCTTGGCCGGGTCCGGCCTGGGGTCCCCAGGAACAGTGCCTGCTGGGTGGGGGTCCTGGGCCCGTGCGCCCAGGGGTCACATGTGTTTCCTGGCAGCCGCAGGTGCCGAGCAGGGCGGGGGCTGGTCTGGGCGCAGGCGGCCGGTGATGAATCATGTGGTGCGGCCCGCAGCTCCTTCCCGGCCGGCCGGGGACAGGGAGCTGACAGCTGAGGCTGAGAGCACTTCCAGCCCAGCCCAGCGGCTGCAGGGCGGCTGGCGGCCCCCACCCTCAGCCCCCTCTGGGATGTGAGCACAGGGGGCCTGAGTGCTGCCAGCTGTGTCCCTGTGGCCGGGCAGGGGCAGCTGAGCCAGGCAGGGAGCACCTGCCGTCCTGGGCCCTGGGGCCCCGCTCAGTGCCATGTGGACACTGGGGCAGCGAGACGGCCCTGCCCCAGATCTGGTTTGAGTTCTGGAGCAGTGGAGGGTGATGGAGCGTTCGCCTCCTGCCCCCTCCCTCTCTCCCAGTCCTGCTGGCTGCCTGGGATCTCGGCTGCTACCAGGAGCTCTGGGCCGCCGCCTGACCGGCCGCCCACTCCTGCCAAGCCGCAGCTGCTTTGGAGCCACGGACTGAGGCAGCGTAGGGCTGGGCAGCTGTGGAAAAGCCCCAGGGTGCAGGGGACAGCCCTGACCAACCGGGCCTGCAGGCCCTCGCCTGCATCGGGGCCTCAACTCGAGGCTGCCCCAGACCCAGGCCTGCGCCTAGTCCACTGACAGCTGGGTGTGTCTTGGTTCCTCTCTTCACCCTCTGCGTCAAACTTCTACCTGTTCTTCTGTTTGGCCCTGGAAATGTTCCTAGAATTTTAGGCTTTCTTCCCATCACTTCTCCCCTCCCCCACTCGCTCCTTGGGGTCCCAGTATCACCACGCCCAATGCTCCTGCTAGTGCTGCCTGCTCCACACCTGTGCCGGGCCCTCAGGCTGAAGGTCACTGCCCCTCCAGTTGGGCAGAGGGGGGTGCTACAAGGACCACAGGGTCCTCCCTCCGCCCAGGGGTGCAGCCTCTACATGAGACCCTCAGTGGGGTCTGCTCTTCCGGAACCTGTATCCGTAGTGGTGTGTGGGCTCCCGTCCTCTGGGGTTTGTGGCGGGGGGCAGGTCCTGAGCCGTGCGTGGCTTGTGGATGGGGAATGGGGATGGGTGTGGAGACTCTGGGTCACCCCGGGGAGGCTGGCACAGACCCTGTTGGGGGGCCTCCTCCCGCCACCTCATCCCCCCAGTGGCCGCGTGCTGCTGGCCTGGGTGCCCGGGGAGTCCAGGAGGAGGCTGGGGCAGGATGCTGTGCCAGAGCGGCAGGAGAAGGACTGGGGTGCCTGGCTCCACCCCAGCTGCACCCCTCACTCATCCTGGCCTGGCTTTCCGGGATGGCCGGCGGGGGCCTCCGTGGTGACCGTGGCTGCCCGCCCCCGCCCCCGCCAGCTGTGGTTCCTGCAGGATTAGGGAAAGGAAATTTGGGGTTGGGTTTCTCTCCGAATGGAGCCAGCCATTAGGGTTTTTGTCCTGTTATATTTCTATCAGATTGGACACAGCCCCCAGCCCTTAATGGGTCTGGCTTTGAGAATTTCCTCCAAAATTACACTGCCGCTTCCTGCCTTGTATGTCCCTGGAGCCCCGTCCCAGCAGAGGAGTGGGGCTGTGGGGGGTGGGCACGCGTGTCCAGCCGGGGTTCAGCTGCTGCGCTCTGGGAGGCACCCCGTGTGTGTTCCCATTCGCCGTGCCAGTTCTGAGCCTGCTCTGGGGGGGCAGGAGGGAGGCTCAGGAGCCGGGTTCACCATCCCCGCTGCCAGCCAGAGTTGGGGAGCTGCCTTGGCCCAGCAGTCAACGGCACCTGGCGCTTGCCTGCATCACACCCACACCCACCCGCCCGGAAGTCAGGCTTCGCCTCCTGGGCTGGAGGGGGTGGCCGCTGGGGCCGCCTGCCCCCTTGCTTTCTCCGCCATACCCCATGGGGCTCACACCACTAAACTATAATTGTCACCTGTAGGATTTTAATGGCTGGCCAGCTGTGCGGAGCACATGGTGGGGGGCTTAGTCACCCCCCTTGAGAGGGCGGGTGGAGCCTGGGAGTTTGGTGGGGGAGTGGTGGGCTACCCAGGGTCTTTCCGCCCAGGCAGACAGTGCGGAGAAGGCTAGGTCAGGCAGAAGGTGGCCTGTGCACTTGCTGCTTGTCCGTATGGGGGCAGGGCAGCCAGGTGGGGGGTGGGTGGGGAGGTGCTTCCCACCTAGAGAGGTGGACAGGCTTCTGGGGAGTTTCTCCAAAGACGTGCTTCTGACGTGCTGGGCTGGGGGTGGTGAGCTGCGGTAAAGGATGGGCCCAGGCCTGGTTCTGACCAGACGGGTGACTCGAGGCTGGCCCTGTGGGATGTGAGGAGCCGCCCAGGAGGACGGACTGCAGAGTGCCAGGGTTCTGGGCTTGGGCAGACCATGGGGCAGGCTTTGACCCTCCTGAGTAGGGTGGGAGTTGAGGGCCACCCCTGTGTGCTGGCCTCCCCACACCTCCACTGAGGACTGGCTGCCAGCATGGAGAATGAATCCACCTCTCGGGCTGGGCCAGGCGGGTGTGCTGGAGCCTCCACCCTCCTTAGCCTTCAGTGGCCCTTGGGCGCCGGCAGAGCAGCCCGGGCTCTCCTACCACCCCAGCGGGCTGCCTGGCCAGTGTCTCTTCTGGCGGCCAAGTGTGCATGTGGGGGAGAATCCTCATCGCTGCCACGTACTTTTTGCTTCCTCGCTGGCTCTCTGCCCCCTCCCCAGTCTCGCTCAGCCCACTAGGGGCCCAAGGGGGCCGCCCCCACCCTTCTCAGAATGGGCACCTGCTCTGCAGTGCTTCTGCCCGAGAGACAGGAGGGAGTGTGGGCCGGAAGCATATGAGAGGACACAGCATCTCCATGTCTGGAAGGTACAGTTTTGTTTTTAATTGTACAGAATTTCCAGACTTTATATTATCATATCAAAGCATAGTGACCCAAGAGAAAACCAAGGTAGAAAGCCAGCAGAGAAAGTTCCAGGCGGCCTGGGTGAGTGCTGGGGCTCAGAGTCCTGCCGCCGCCACTGTCTCCGCCATCTGTTTGTCGACCCCACTCCAGCTGGGCTGGGCTGGGCTAGGCCTGGCCGCCCTCTGTCCTGGCCCCAGCCTGCTGGGCGCTCGTGGAGGGTCCTGCGAAGGGTCCGTGGGGGCTCTCCCGGCTCTCCCCCCAGTGGGCCACCTCCAAGCTGGCTGGTCAGCCTCTAGCTCCGAATTGCCGTCTTTCTGTCCCGGTCCTTGCTCTGCAGAGGGGTGGGGGGGAGCATCAGGCGGGCGGGGGGCCCAGGCCCCCCAGGCCAGCCCACTTGTGCAGCCCCCTGTAGCTCTTCCCATTGGGTGCTGTCCGGGGAGCAGGCACTGAGGCACTGCCTTTGCAAACTTGCCCCAGCTTTCTCGTGCAGTTGTGGGGGGCGGGGGGAGCACTTTGCACAGCCGAAATTGTAAAATTAAATTCCCCAGATGTGCACGCCCCAGGAGCTCCTGCCCGTGCTGTCTGGAGAGGAAATGGGGATTGGGGAAGGCCAGGCCGTATTTTCTCCTCACTCACCCTGCCTTTCCGGTGCCACCAAGTATAGCAGGGCTGTAAATCACGGGCCACGCCATCCCCTTGGTGTGTCCCCACCCAGCCCCCTGCCTCCCCCCAGCCCCCTGGCAGCCGGAGGGCCCCTGGATGTCTCAGCCTGGAGTCCCCAGAGGCCTGGTGTATGAGGACATGGAGCCCCAGGCTACGGGGGAGGGACCGAGGCAAAAGTTAGCAGGTGCCTGTTAGGCCTTAGGCCAGGGCAGGCCGCAGGGCTATGAGCTGTGCGGTGGCCCCAGGGCCCCTCCTCACTGCCCCTAGAGTCCCCTTCCTGTGGGGGCAAGGTGGGTGGCCAGAGCTACTTGAACCCACTCTGGTCCTTTCCCCAGACCCCTTCCTGGTCCTGCCTGGGTGGACCCCTCTGGACTGTCCCTACCTCCTGCCCTCTCCCCCTAGTCTTGCAGGAGCCTGTGTCCAGGTTGCTCACGGGGAGAGGGCCCCAGAGAGGTGCCCAGCCTTGCTCTCCCAGCTTCTCCCTCCCCTGGGCCTGGGGCTCCTGAAGTCAGGCTGGGTTTGGGTTACAGGTGCTGCTGGGGTTCTGCCTGCCTCTGGCCCGGTCTGCGCTGCTCCTGCCTGCAAGCCCCCTGTGCCTTGCCTCTCTGCCCAGCAGACGTGGGCTGGAGGTGGTCCTGGCCCCCAGTGCTCACCAGCTTTCTCTGGCTGCTGAGGCAGAAGGTGCAGATTTGCTTGGGCTGTGCGTTCTCGCTGTCCCGGGACGGGGGCGGGGGGCTGCCGGCAGGAGCTGGGTGGTAGAAGGCTGGCCCCGAGTGGCACGGCTGCCCGTCGCCGCAGGCCTCGCCCACCAGCAGCACGTTGCCCAGGTGCGAGATGTAGCTGGAGGCCAGCCGCAGCGTCTCGATCTTGGAGAGCTTGCGGTCGGCAGGCTCGGTGGGGATGAGCGTGCGTAGCGCCGTGAAGGCCGTGTTCACGCTGTTGGTGCGGTCCCGCTCGCGGGCGTTCGCTGTGTGCCGCTGCCGGGGCTCCCGGCCCTGCCGTCCCCCGGGCCCCGGGGCGCCCCCCGCCCGCCGGCCCCCGGCCCGCCGCCGGGCGCCCTGGAGGCCGCAGCGCGCCGCGTGCACGCGGCAGGGCTTCCCGTCCGAGCCCGAGCTCTCGCTGCCGTTGTCCTCGTCCTCCGACAGCATGCTGACCTCGGGGCACAGGTAGCGGCCGGGCGGCGCCGCGCGCAGCATGGCGAAGGACACGGGGCCGGGCCGTCAGCGCCGCCGTCCGCCGCACATGCCGCCGCCTGTCGCCGCCGCCGCCGCGGGCCTCGCGGGCAGCCCGGGGCCGGGGTCTGCGCAGCGCCGGGCGGGGCCGGCTCCGGGCGCCGCGCACACATGTGCGTCCCGACCTGGAGCGGGCGGCCCGGCCTTTATACGGGGCCGCTCGGGCCCGCCCCGCCCCCAGCCCCGCCCCCAGCCCCTGGAGGATGGTCGGAGCCGAGCCGCCCTCGTCCTCCCGCGGCCTTCTCCGGGCCTCGCTTAGGGGGCAGGTTTTTGAAGCATCCTTCTCTAGGGGATGCAGAGGAAACGGGGCCCCCTCTGGGTGGTACTGGGCCCCCAAGGCTCGGCTGTCCAGTGCCTGCTGCTGCATTCGCCTAGGCTGAGTGGAGGGGGTCACCTTCTACCGTGACCCCAACTCTCTCCCCTCAGTGCCCTGGTCTGGCCTTCCACTGGCACCTAAGCCACCGTGTCTGTCTCTCCCGCGTGTACCTGGGCATTCTGTGTCGGGCTGTGGAGGTGATGGTATGGGATCACAAAAGGCATAGGCCGTCCCCATCCCCCATCTTGTCCCCCACCTGGCACCAGCGCCCCAGGCCTGACACAACCAAGCTCTCTACCTGACGCCCTTCCAGGAACCTTGCCCCTGTGGATGGCCATATAACTGCAGGGACACGTCTCAGGCTATCAACTCCCTGGGGAAACAAACACAGGACCCCCCCCACCATCTGTTCTACTTGGGGTGGTGACGTAGACGTGAGCAGAGGGGACAGCAGTGGACACGAGGGCCATGCCACGGGAGGGGCAGGAGGGACAAATTCAGGGGGTCCTGGGGGTTCTGTCTTGCTGTGCCTGGGGGTCCTTGGGCTCCCAGCTGTGCCCCGTCTTGTTGGGCCCCTCCCCCACATGGCTACTGTTGCAGCCAGCAGCCGCCTGGGCAGCAGTCCCCGAGCTGGGCGGAATGAGGTGGCGGTGGCTGGCAGGGCTTCGACCAGGAATGTGCGTCCAGGAATGCAGCTGCTCGGCCTGCCGGGGGCAGCGCAGGGGGTGGGGGGCAGGACCAAAAGGTCTGGAGAGAATGATAGGGGGCAGGGGATCTGGAGGCTAGAGGGCCAGGGGCAGGACTGGCAGGTGGGGGCCCAAGCGCCCAAAGAGCAGGGCTAGCAGCAGCTGCCTCCCCTCCAGCCTGGTGTCCCTGCCCTGTGGCTGCCACCTCGATGCCTCAGGGCCCCGCCAGGGGAGGGAGCCCACGGGCGATGAGGTCACCTTGTCTGTGGCTGCCCAGAGCCCTGGCCAAGGAATCTGGCGGCGGGGGAGGCGCGGGGCTGGCACCACTTCAGTGGAAAATGTGAAGGTGCAGCTCCGGCGCCTCCGAGGCCGGGTGGGGGCAGAGCCGGCCGCCGTGCCACGTCAGACCCGGGGCAGCAGGAGGGCACAGCCAGGGCCGGGGTCGGGGTGACATAGGTTTCCGCCCCCCCCCCCCCACTGCAGGACATCCGGAACACTGTGGGCAATGTGCCCCTGGAGTGGTACGCAGACTTCCCCCACGTGGGCTATGACCTGGATGGCCGGCGCATCTATAAGCCCCTGCGTACCCGCGATGAGCTTGACCAGTTCCTGGACAAGATGGATGACCCAAACTACTGGTGGGCCTGGGCCTGGGGGGCAGGAGCCAGGCAAGGTCGGGGGGGGGCCTGGGGGATGGCCGTCTGACTGGGTGGGCGGGCTGCCCCCAGGCGCACGGTGCAGGACCGAGCGACAGGCAGGGAGGTGCAGCTGACCGACGAACAGGTGGCCCTGGTGCGGCGGCTGCAGAGGGGCCAGTTCGGGGACGTGAGCTTCGACCCTTATGAGGTATGTGGCTGGGCAGCAGCCCCAGGGGCAGGGATACCTGGCAGGGCCCCGGCCCACCCATGCTTCCCCCCCAGCCGGCTGTGGACTTCTTCAGCGGGGACCTCATGATCCACCCGGTGACCAACCGCCCTGCCGACAAGCGCAGCTTCATCCCATCGCTCGTGGAGAAGGAGAAGGTGCGTGCAGCCCCTCCCTACATTGCTGACCCCCTGACCCCATAGTGCTGCCCCTGGCCCTGTGGTGCTGCCCCTCAGGGTATGGCACCCCACAGTGTTCGGTGGGCTCTCCACTCCTGCGCTGACCCCAGGGTATGGCTGACCACCGCCCCCGCCCGACCCTAAGGTGGACCCCTGCTGCTATGTGTGCCCAGGTCTCTAGGATGGTGCACGCCATCAAGATGGGCTGGATCCAGCCTCGCCGGCCCCGTGACCCAGCCCCCAGCTACTACGACCTGTGGGCCCAGGAGGACCCCAATGCTGTCCTGGGGCGTCACAAGATGCACGTGCCCGCCCCCAAGCTGGCCCTGCCCGGTCACGCTGAGTCGTACAACCCCCCTCCTGAGTACCTGCCCAGTGAAGAGGAGGTGGACCTGGTGCTGGTGGGTGGGGGCGGGGCAGGGGCCCTGGCTAGCCGCATCTTGGGCTCACCTCCTGGCTCCACAGCGCCTTGCATGGGAACGGCAGGAGCCTGGGGAGGGAAAGCTTGACTTCCTGCCGCACAAGTTCCCGAGCCTGCGGGCTGTGCCTGCCTACAGCCGCTTCATCCAGGAACGCTTTGAGCGCTGCCTCGACCTCTATCTGTGTCCTCGACAGCGCAAGATGCGGGTGCGCGGGTGGGGCGGGCACATGGGTGGGGCGGGCCCCAAGGCCGGCATGGGGGGGTGTGTGTGGGGGCCATGACTGTGTGCTCTCCCTGCCACAGGTGAACGTGGACCCCGAAGACCTCATCCCCAAACTGCCTAGGCCAAGGGACCTGCAGCCCTTCCCTACCTGCCAGGCACTGGTGAGCGTGGGTGGGGTCAGCAGGGGCCACTCCATGAGGGAGGGATCTGCTGGGTGGGGCCTCATCCCCACCCCTTTCCTCTGTAGGTCTACAGGGGCCACAGTGACCTGGTCCGCTGTCTCAGTGTTTCCCCGGGGGGCCAGTGGCTGGCATCAGGTGGGCCCGGGGTTGGAGGCAGTCCTGGGGGGGCAGGGGAGAGGCAAGGGGCCACTTGCTGAGGGTCTTCTCGCCTGTGTCCAGGTTCAGACGACGGATCAGTACGGCTCTGGGAGGTGGCCAGTGCCCGCTGCATGAAAACGGTGCCCGTGGGGGCCGTGGTGAAGAGTATCACCTGGAACCCCAACCCTGCCGTCTGCCTGGTGGCTGTGGCCGTGTGCGTGGGGGCTGGGGGAGGGGAGGATCTGGGCCAGCGGGGCCAGTAGGAGCTGAGGGTTGTGTGTGGCCTGCAGGGAGGATGCTGTGCTACTGCTGAACCCAGCCCTCGGGGACCGGCTAGTGGCAGACGGCACCGATCAGCTGCTCAGTGCCTTCTGCCCGCCTGAGGAGCCAGCCCTGCAGCCTGCCCAGTGGCTGGAGGCCGCCGAGGAGGAGCGCCAGGGTGGCCTGCGTCTGCGTATCTGCCACGGGAAGGTGCGGGGAGGGCCGGGCATCGTGGGGGCACGGGTCGTGGGGGCACGGGTCGTGGGGGCACGGGTCGTGGGGGCGGGGTAGGGCAGGGCTGAGAGGCCAGCTCAGCCCACCTCTCCTGCATCCCTGCAGCCAGTGACACAGGTGGCCTGGCATGGGCGTGGGGACTACCTGGCTGTGGTGCTGGCAACCCAGGGCCACACGCAGGTGCTGATCCACCAGCTGAGCCGGCGCCGCAGCCAGAGCCCTTTCCGCCGCAGCCACGGCCAGGTGCAGCGTGTGGCCTTCCACCCCTCCCGGCCCTTCCTGCTGGTGGCCTCCCAGCGCAGCATCCGCCTCTACCACCTGCTGCGCCAGGAGCTCACGAAGAAGCTGATGCCCAACTGCAAGTGGGTGTCCAGCCTTGCTGTGCACCCAGCAGGTGAGGCCGCTGGGAGGGGAGCCGGGGGTGGAGGGCCAGGTGAGGCCACTGTGACCCACGCTCCACGCTCTGCCCCTAGGTGACAACATCATATGTGGCAGCTACGACAGCAAGTTGGTCTGGTTTGATCTAGATCTCTCTACCCGGCCCTACAAAGTGCTGAGGTGAGGGTGGGGCCGTTATGGGGACTGGGCAGGGCAGGTAGCCTCTCTCTGCGGCCCTGAGCGCATCAGCTCCTTCCTTCCCCAGGCACCACAAGAAGGCCCTGCGGGCCGTGGCCTTCCACCCCCGGTACCCGCTCTTTGCATCGGGCTCTGACGATGGCAGTGTCATTGTCTGTCACGGCATGGTGTACAAGTGAGTGCCCCTCCCCCAGGGCGCCCCCCTCACCCCCCAGTGCCCCGCGGGTCTCTGAGCCCCTCTGCTCTCCACAGCGACTTGCTGCAGAACCCGCTGCTGGTACCTGTGAAGGTGCTGAAAGGCCATGTGCTGACCCGAGGCCTGGGCGTGCTTGACGTGGCCTTCCACCCTACCCAGCCCTGGCTCTTCTCCTCAGGCGCTGACGGCACCCTCCGCCTCTTTACTTAGCACCCAGCCCAGCGCTCCGTGGGCGGGGTTGGGGGGGGAAATACAGCTGTTTGTCACCGCTGCCTATGTGTAGACCCTTCACTCAAGGCCCTGAACCTTCCCACGTGGGATCGTTGCAGCCCCAGAAGACAGGCCAGGTGTCAGCCCCCCACAGCACTGCTGGGGGGCACACGGCTTTATTGAGAAATGAGAGGGCACACAGGAACTGCCATCCTCCACCTCATTCAGCCTCTCGTGTCTTCCCCACCCCAGGCAGGGGCTGCAAGGCCCCAAACCGGCTCAGGATCTGAACCAGCCCAGGTCAGGGTCCTGCTGGGGGATGGCTGTGAGGATGGGCTGGCTGGGACTCAGGCAAACTTCACCAGGCGGCCCAGTGTCTCTGCCGCCTTCATGCGCACCATGGGCACAGGGTCCTTCAGCAGGAGCTGGAGTGCTGGGTGGGGACAGAAGGCACCAGCCACGCCTGAGCCATGGGCCTCTGAGGGCCCCCACCTGACCCCCCGGGCACATTGCCACCCCAGTCCAGGGTACGCTGGTGCCTGCGCGTGGGGCCCCGCCACCCTCCAAACAGGCCTCTCTGCCGGCAGAGCTCGGGAGCCAACGGAAAGATAGTTTTTCCTTTTTTAGTGTTTTTTAAGCTCTTTTGGAACAGTTAGGAAGTTTCCGTGAATTACCAGAGACGATGAGGTCACCAATGACAGGGAAAAATCCTTGAAATCCAGGAAAATCACTTAGGCCCCCCCACCCCACCCCGCCTCCCGGGTCAGCAGGGCCCAGCAGGCCGGACAGGTTGGGGATTTGTGGGCCACCCCCTGGGCTGTGGGGGGGAGGGGGTGGGTGGGAGGTGGGGCAGCCCGTGTCTGGTGCCAGTGGAGGGGGCTGGCGGGCAGTTTTGGGAAGGCCCACCCGCTCACCAGCTAAGAGTTGCTCCAGGTCCACCTGATGCCGGAGCTCGCGGTCCGCATGCAGCACCAGGAAGCCTGCAGCGGGAGGTGAGCCAGGTCAGGGTGGGGAGCTCCACGGAGCCAAGGCAGGCGCGTGGGCCCCGGGGCACTCACCCGTGAACATGGGGGCGGCGGCCCGCACGTCCTCCCAGCTACTCTTGAAGTAGAACAGGCTGGTGCTTACCAGGCGACCCAGCAGGTCAGGAAAGTGGAGCATCTGCAGCAGAGGCCATCAGTCCTGGGCCTACCGCCCCAGCCCACCCAACTGCCTGGCTGCCCTGCCTCACCAGGTGTTTGCAGGTGGTGTTGAGGAATTCACCAAAGTGCAGGCCGCGGCCATCCTGCAGGTGTTTCTGGAAGGCGGCTGTTAGCTCCTCACAGGCCAGGTTGGGGCCACACATGCGCAAAGCAAACCTGCAGGCCTGGTGGGGGGCACTGTGTTGAGGCCCCCCCACTGCCCCAGCCTCCCCCTCCCAACCCACCCCGCCCAGCGGCTCACGGTGACCACAGCGGCCTGGGGGTCACACAGGTGCAGCAGCAGGGGTGCCAGCGCGCTGAGGGTCTGCTCCAGGACCACATCCTCACAGTCCCCGTGGCAGGCCTTGCTGAGGTGTCCAAAGAGGCAGATGGATGCCCGCCGGAACTCCACCTTCTCCTGGGGCGGCGAGGCGTCACCCCACACAGCCCCCATGACCAGCCAGCCCTTGCTACCCTCCCACTGTGCATGCTGTCCCCACCTGAGAACGGCAGGGACTGGGGATTCAGGGTGGAGAGGTGGTAATAGGGGACACTCAGCCCCGGGGGCAGCAGGGCCTGCCTGAAGAAGGTCCCACTGGCAGCCACGGGGGGAGTGGGTTTGGGAGAGCACCAGAGGTGCTGCCCGGTATGGGGGTCGGGAAGGAATGGTGGAGGCCACTCCTGGGAACTGGGCAGGTTTTAGGGCTCTGGGGACTGGCAGGAGCTGGCCTGGCTAGGGTCAGGATGTCTCCTCAGCCCACCCTCGCCTACACTGTCAAAGAAGGGCCGGATGCGGATGGCCACGTGCAGCAGCACCGAGCGCAGGTCCCACGGTTCCACCAGGTCCAGCAGCCTTGCCAGGCCCGCCATGGCCTCCAGGGCCACCAGACTGTGCAGGTCGTCCGCATCATCCAACCCACCAATCAGGGCTGTTACGAGCTGGGGGCCATGGGCCCGAACCTGAGAGCCGGCGCACACTCAGGGTCCTGGGGCCCTGAGCTCAAGAGCTCACCCATGCCCATGCGTGGCCCTGCCACCACCCGTTCCTGGGTTTGTTTGGGTGCCCATGGCAAAGCCAGTGATGGGCCCACCTTGTCAGGGGAGCTGGAGGCCAGGTTGGCCAGCCCACGGAGCACCAGCCTCCGCACGCTGGCACACGTGTCCTTCTGCCGGGCCGCCAGGTTGACCAGCAGTGACTCCAGAAGCATCAGGTCATTCACCACGTTGCTGCTGAGCAGCTGGAGGCAAAGGCGCTCTGACCCCCATGGCCCCTGTCCTGGAGGCTCCCCCATCCCCAGGGGCCCCCCAACCAGCCTCGCCCAGAGTGCCCTGGCAGCGACACCATATGGGTGCAGACAGGTCTACAGCCAAGGCCATGTGAGGAGCAGACAAAGCAAGCCAGCAGGGAGGCCTGTGCTGACCCCACTTCAGGCTGTGCACCTGGGTCCTCTAGAGCTGACCCCACGTGCCCCTGGTCCCCCCGCCACGGCCCTGGGACACAAGGGACAAAACCACGTCCACGAAGGCCTGTGCCCCCTGTGAGCGGCCTACCCCCACCAGGGCTGGCCTCGAGCTGCTGAGCCCGAGAAGGCTGAGACAGGGTGTATGGAGGTGTACTGCATCCTTGCCCAGCAGCTCCCTAGTGGGACTGCCCCGACGGGCCTCACCTCTGCTAAGAAGGCCGTGGAGGTGACCCGCTGGATCTCGTATGCGCTGCTCTGTGTGGAGATGAGGGCCTTCATCACCAGCGGCAGCCGGGGGCCCGCATGTTTTGCCATGGCCCTGGAGGGGGGCAGGGGTGTCAGAGGGTGTGCTGCTGTCTACCCTGCCCCATCCATGCACCTCCAGGACCTGGTGCCCCAGACCCCACCTTCATGCTGAGAGCTGTGGCAGTGGCTCCTGTCCACGAGCGCTGCCCCACCAGCTGCCAGGTCACATCCTTTTGCTCAGACATGTGCCCCCCACACACACTTGCTGGGGGTGTGCAGGGATCTGATGTCCCACTGCCATCCTGGACATCCCACATGAGGCCACACCTGACCTACCACTGTGCTGAAAGGGGGCCCCATGCTGGCCTGGTCCTTGCCTCCCACCAGCCCATGAGCATTCAGCATCTCCCCCCCTCCCTTTGGTCCTGTGCCTTCCTGGCTGTTCCCCGCTTCCTGGGCACAAGGGAGGGGGGCCTGCTTACCTGGCCAGCTGAGTGACGCCCTCCTCATGCCCCTCAGAGGTCCTCAGCAGCTCCCAGCCACCCTCCAGCTCCAGGTGCCACACCACCTCCTCGCTGCCTCCCCTCAGCAGCATGGCCTGCAGCGTATCCACCGCGGAGCTGCAGGGACACCTCGCTCAGCTCCTCCTGCCCCACCCCCCAAACACACATGTGCACACGTGTCCCCCGCTGTCCTGTGCCTGGTCTGGGCCAACCTTCAGGGAGCAGGCTCCAAGTACAGCTGGGAGGTCCTCGGTATACCCCCCAATGAGACCCCCCTTCTAGAGGCATAGTGAGCTGTTGTAAGAGGTGGGTATTTGACTCTGGGCACAAGTCCAAGGGGGTGCCAGCAAGGCTGGCCAGTGAATCACCCCTACCCTCCGCTGATGAGGCCAGCAGGGGGAAGAGGAGTGCCACAAGCTTAGATTGCCCCTGGGTGCTTGTTACCCTCCCTATGCCTCTGCCCCTTGCCCACCAAGGAGGGCCCTTTGCCAGCTGAGCTGTTGGCTGGGTGGGGGGCTTGCGAGGTCTCTGCCAGGTTCAGAAAACAGGCACAGGGGAGCCATCTGCCACGGATGCCACACCCTGGGGCCTCGCACAGGTCTTGACCCTTGACCCAGGTTCTTATGCAAGTCCCAGCCTGTGTTGATTCCTCCTGGCCAGACACGGTGCCTGAGGATGCAGAGGGCTGCAGAACTCGTGTGTGGACACAAACGGGGCTTGGCTGCCAGCCGCTCCACATCAGGCAGCCCTGTGGGCAAGAGCAGTGAATGCCAGGGCCTGGGCCAGGAAGGAGAGGCAGGGCTCATCCACAGAAGCTCGCAGTGCGCTGGTGCTAGCCCCAGTGGGGACAGGGACAGCTGGGACTTCCTGGCTATTGGCCAGCAGCTTTGACTGCCTTCAAGGCTTGTAATTAAAAAAGCTGGCCAGGCACACCCTGAGTTCAACTGACTGAGCCCCCCAGGGACCTAGAGTTTGAGTGGGGCGCAAAGGAGATGGCTGTGAGGGCAAGGTCTGGGCCACAGCCAGGAGGCCCTAGGTGACAGCCCCCGGGGGAACAGTGCAGCCTGGGGGCCGCTGTGCTATCCACGGGGGCAGGAGTACAGGGCTCACGGTCAGCTGCCCTGTTGGAGATGGTGCTAACCTGGGCACCTGGAGTGGCACTGCTGCCCAGGACTGCTGGCTGAGGCAAACATCCGACAGCCAGCTCTCCTCCCAGGAGCCTTGTCCCCCATGTGTGGGCCGGCACTGCTGGTGCCCTCAGGGCCACTTCCACCGCCCGAGCCGGGACCCCTAAGAGTGGACATGCCTGTGCAGGTGGAAGAGCAACCTCAGACTCTTCCACCTGCACAGGCATGTCCACTCCGAGAGGGGGCCACAGACGAACAGCAAAGAGACCCTGCTAGGCCAGGCCTGGGGTACGGGTAGGGGTGGGCTGAAGGGCAGGAGGGGCCGGCCTTCCCCCGGGGTGACTTCTGTGGGCCCCCAGACTCCCCAGAGCTCCTCTGGCTTCCTGTCGTGCCAACAAGCCAGGCCTTCCCACCCTCGCTGTCTCCCTGCAGGAGGAGCCAAGAGCCCTCCGCACAGGAAATGAGTCTGATACTGTAGCCTCTCCAGGGCCTGTCTGGAATCCAGCATCTGCCCCTCTCACAGATAAAACCCTTCCTGGCTCAGCAGCCTGTGGGCGGAGCCAGGAGAACAGCTGCCCGCCCCCTGCCCTGGGAGACCAGAGCCCAGCAGGGGCCCCGGGGGCCAAGGCATGGACAGTGGTGGGGAGTGGGTGGGTTGGGTGGCTGCTGCCCTGGGCGTAAGGGGCAAGTATGCCAGAGCCTCTGAGCAGCTCAGCGGGGTGAGGGCGTCTGGGGAGGAGAGAAGGGTGGGCATAGGGTGACAAGCTTGGTTTGGGACCTCTGAGGTCCCACGGACTTCCACGCTGCAGAGCAGACACTGCAGGGGCCCTGCCCTGGGCAGAAGCCGGCTGCCTCCTGCAGCCCAGCGTCCTTGCTGGTGGCACTTCAGCCAGCATGGTCCTCAAGGACTGTGGGGACATCAGAGCACAGGGGTGGCAGCCACTGCCATAGGAAGTGTCAGCAGGTCCCACACTTCTGGTACTCCCCTCACCAGAGAGAAAGACTAGGAACCCCATGATTCCAGTCGGAGAGCCTGGTTCTGGCCTGGGTCGCTGCATGAACCACAGGCAGAACCGTGCCCCTGTGGGTCGTGGGAGAGGTGGCCAGCAGGGTGAGGGGATTGGTGGGCTCCCTGTCCTGTTCCACCTACTCTGACTGCGGGGCAGGCAGCCGCCATGAATAGCCATGAACCTCAGTGTAGACTCATAATGTGTTGATAGTTCAGATTCAGGCCTCCCTTGCCAGTCCACCTCCTGCCCAGTCTTGACAGGCTTGGCGTTGATAGGGCCCACTCTCCCGGTGAATTGCCTCTGGGCCAAGACCTAGGCTCTGAAAGCATTTGTGGTAGACATGGGGCTAGGCCCTGAGAGGCTCGTCCCCCATCCACAGGCTAGAGAAGGGCAGTGGGGTGCCTGGAGGAAATGTGGGCCTGCCATGCCGGTCCCTGCTCACTCTTCCCACTTGATCTACGGAGAGCAGGGCAGGAAAGGTTACGGGTTGGTCCTGCAGTGGGGCTGCCTCTTCCCCTCACATATGTGTGCACACTCAGGCCAGATCCCAGGGTGGGCAGGGCCCATGGACGAAGGACATGTGGGGAGAGGCTGTGGAGGCCACGACTGACAGGCAAGGTATAGATGCCCTCAGCTGGTAGCACCACGTACCCACCCGCCCTGACTCCTGTCTGGGACCTGGCACCCACTCTGCAGAGACCACAGGGCCAAAGCCATGAGGTGTCTGCACAAGCAGGGATAGACTGAGCTGAGCCACACCCCATTCCCAACAGAGTTGGGAGCCAAGGGGCTGGGGGAACTGGGGGGCTGAGGAGCCAGGGCCAGAGGGTCTGGGGGACCTGGGAGCTGACCCAGCCGTGAAGGTCTCTGCTGAGTTTCCATCTGAAGCGGGGCTCTGAGTGTAGGAAGCCAGAACTGAGTTAAGCGGCTGAGGTTCCAGCCACAGGGCACTGCACAGAGGCTCACCTCCTGGCAATGTCCTCTGCTGTAGGACGGCCAGAGTGCCACAGGACAAGAGGCCCCACAAGGCCAAGGCCACAGCATCCCTACAGCTCTGACTTCCCATGGGAAGCAGGGCCCCTCTCCTCATCCCCCAACCAGACATGGGAGGTGAGTGAGAGGCCTGGGAGTGGGACCTGGGAGGCAGCCAAGGGGAGATCTTCACCTCCAACACAGAAAGGGTGTGCACACCCCACACACATGCACACCTACCACACACATGCACAACCATCACGCATGCATGCATACACAGGAACACACACACGTACACCCGCCACACACGAGCACACCACATGGATGCATCAGCACCCACCACACACACATGCAGACACACCACGCAGTATGCACGCACACATGCTTGTGCTGACAACCACCACCGTGGGCTGGGACCTGAGGCTTCACTTACCTGCAGGGCTCCAGGTTCCTGATGGCCGGGGGGCCACCGGAGCTCCTTCTCTCCTTGGCCTGTAGGTTCCGGGGCAGCTGGACACCCACGGTGCAGCTGATACGCAGCAGAAGTGCCACAAATAGCTCGGGGTAAAGCTCTAGCACCGCGGCCCCAGAGGCCGGAGCGGACAGGACCTCGTACAGCGCACACGTGGCCTGGTGGGGACCCATCAGACATGCCACCCCGGCCTTCTCCAGCAGCAAAGGCTGGGCCCAACAACCCCATGGACCCACTCAGCCTGTAACCCCGTTGGGAGGTCGCGTTCGTCAGGGGAGTGGGAGGAACTGCTCAGCCTGGGGCAGGGGCCACAGTGCCTGCCTCCACAGGTCAGGCCGCAGACCATCTGTTCTCGGCTCTTTGCGGGGTGGGAGGAGGAAATTTTCACAGCTGCTTTACTGCTTAAAAAGTGGCCAAGCTGGGTTTATTTTTTTTTCGCAGGATAAAACGCAAAATGATCTCCCTTGGGGACAGACACCTGAGAGGCCTTTTACGAGCCTGGCTATGGCGCTCGCAGGCCCAGCGTCCCCAGGGGCAGTGGCCAGGTGTTGGCGGGTGAGCCCAGGCTGTTGTGGGGAGGGGCCTACTAACTCCATAAGGCCAGCCCCCGCTTGGCCTCCTGGCCTATGATGACCCCAGGTGGCGTGGGCAGAGACTGAGGAGAGAGAAGGGATGGTACATGTTGGGGGCCCCTGGGTGCACTCACCGCGAGGGGCAGCAGGGTGGCCACGCGGTCAGGAGTGCTGCTCAGCAGGAAGGCCCGGCTCTCCTTGAATGGGACGTCCCTGTTCATCTTCTCCAACAGCAGCCTCAGCACCTGGGTGGTGAGGCTGGGGTCCACGGCCAGAGCCCGCCAAAGAGTGCAGGTGTGGCTGTGGCAGACGGGGGACAGTCACCTACAGGCATGCCAGCACAGCCCCACGCTGTTCAGACACACCCGCCAGACAGGGATGGGCCTCCTCTGGCCCTGGGCTCTGTGCACAGGCTGCCCTGGTGCTGAGCAGAACAGGAAGAGAAGAATGGGAAACAGGTCTGGGCCCAGATGTGGAGGCGTGAAGCAGGATGGCAGGAAGGGCCCTTCTGCAGGGGGTGGGTCCATCTCGGCTTCAGAGAGCCTATACAATTAACTTTTCAAGAGCAATGAGCACTCCATGGCCAAGAGTCAGGCACACAAAGAAACAAAGGAGGTCACGCAGATGCCACCAAGAAGAGACTGGCCCAGTGCCCTATAGACGTCAATGCCGACAGAGGAGCAGCTCTGCTTTGTGTACTTAAAGGAACAAGTGGCAGGTATCAGACTACTGGACACAGCAGATTGGAAAGGGAACAACCCAACAGCTCTCTAGACATTGGTGCCAGCCTGGATACAGCAGGAGAGACAGTGAGCAAGAAGACGGACCAGGAGAAATTACCCGAACCCAGCACTGAGATGGAACAAGGGAGAGATTCAGGGACAGACGGGAGACGGTGGGTCACAGGATGCAAAGGTCTAACACACGTCTGACTGGAATCCCAGAGGCAGGAGGGAGAGAATGAGGCAGTGGTCACAACTTGAGAGGAAAGGCTAAGAACCTTCCAGACCTGATGGACTACACTAACGCTCAGACCCGAGCAGCCAGCAGGGCCAGGCCAAATAAAGAAAAGAACTCTGCATGGACCCCAGCAAAACACCAAGAGACGCAGCAGCTTCCTGCAGTAATGGTTAGCCTTGCAGCTGCTTTCCCAAGAACAACAATCGAGCCAAAAAAGAATAAAATGTCACCTTAGGTGGATTAAGAGGAAATACTTGCCAAACTAGAATTCTAGACCCTGCAAAAATAGTATTCAAGAGTGATGGCAAAATGAAAATATTTTCAGATAAGCGAAAGTGGAGAGTTTGTCACCCACACACCCCTCACCTTAGGCAGAAGGAAAGTGACGGAAACCTGGGACCATGGACAAGGTGGGAAATATGTGGGCAACGGCACACACCCAGGACGAGGAAACACCATGTGCTGACGAGGACGTGACTACAGCACATGTGCGTGAGAGTGCTACAGTTGCCCGGCTTCCACCAGAGGATGTGCAGCCCCGTCTGCTGGAGTCGCACCAACCTGCAGCCAGGGCAGTGCCCAGAACGTCTCCCAAAAGGACCCTGAGCGAAAACCTCAGGCTTTCTGGATATCCCTTCACTGTCTCTGCCGCTGAAGCACGGAAGCAGCCACAGGCAAGATGTAAACGGTGGGCATGGAAGCATTCCAACAAGACTTATTTGTGGACACTAAAATCTGACTTACGTATGACTTTCAACTGTCATGAGATATTACCGTTCTTTTTGATTTTTTAAAACCATTTGTAAATGTAAAATCCATCCTTGGCTCATAGGCCGCACAAAAAAATGAGGTGGGCCAGGTGTGGCCCAGGGCTGTAGTTGGCAATCCAGACCTAGAGTAATTCTGCTCCTCCATGTGTACGCAAGAGACAAACAGGCTTCTGCTCACCAAGAGGATGACCAAGAATGTCCGCAGCATCATCGTCCCTGATGGCTCTGAAGTGCAAGCCACCTAAGTGTCCAGATAAAGTGTGCAGTGCACACAGCAACACCAACACCACAGGTCCACGGGAAGGTGTGAGCAGCGGAAGTACGGCCTGCTTAAATCCATACACACCAAGTCCTGGTCTGGTGACAGGCCCAGATGGTGCTGACCTCCCAGAGGACTTGGCTGAGGGGCACAGAGGTGAGTGGAGAGCAAAGCAAGTGGCAGCTATGTGACAAAGGACACTGGACATTAAGTGCAGAGCGATGATAAGCTTGTGGGCCAACCCAGCAAGGAGGCACAGCAGTCAGAAGCCTGGAGGCTGCGTGAGCGCCAGACTTCACACATGGGTAACTGCGCTTGCCGTCAATGTCAGAGTAGGGCAACTGCGAAAAGCAAAGAAGCAGAGGTGTACGGAGTATGAAAACAAAGGCCCCTGGATGGTGCAAATGGTTTGCACTCAGGTGCTAACCACAAGGTTGGTAGCTCAGACCCACCCAGTGGCTCCGCAGATGAAACAGGCCTGGCAATAGGCTTCCATAAAGATTCCAACCAAGGAAACTCTATTATGGCAGTTCCACTCTGTAACACCTGGGGTATCCCAAGTCACAAATCAACAATAAAAACAAATTCAACAACAAAAATGCTATAAAAACAGAGAGACTAGGTGACACCCATGGAAACAACAATCAAGAAATCAAACAAAGCATTGCATTGGGCAAATCTGCTGCAAAGGACCTCTTTAAAGTGTTGAAAAACAAAGATGTCACCTTGAAGACTAAGGTGCACATGACCCAAACCATGGTGTTTTCAATCGCCCAGATGCATGTGAAAGCTGGACAGTGAATAAGAAAGACTGAAGAACAACTGACCCCTTTGAATTGTGGTGTTGGCGAAGAATATCGAATATGCTGTGGACTTCCCAAAGAATGAACAAATCTGTCTTGGAAGAAGTACAACCAGAATGCTCCTCAGAAGCAAGGATGGCAAGAGGGCATCTTACATACTTTGGACATGTTGTCAGGAGGGTTCGGTCCCTGGAGAAGGACATGATGCTTGGTTGAGGGTCAGCAAAAAAGGGGAAGACCCTCAACGAGACGGACTGACACAGTGGCTGCAACAATGGGCTCAAGCATAACAATGATTGTAAGGATGGCATGGGACTGGGCAGTATTTCGTTCTGTGGTGCACAGGGTCGCTATGAGTCGGAACTTACTCGATGGTACCTAACAACAACAACATGTGACACTAGCAGAAAGCACAAGACAAGACATAGGACTTGAACCCAACACAGGAGCACGAGGTGCAGTGGCTCGTGCTCTGAAGGAACACCTCTGGAACCCACGGCGACAGATTGGCTGGAAGGGCGCTCCTGTGGACACACTGGGGGCATGATGCAATCAGTGCCCTAGTGGACACGAGACACCACCCACCTGGGGGGAACAAGGAGTTTAAACGTGGAGATGCCTGACAACATAGCCTCAGAACACACAGAAACAAGACCCAACAAAAGCGAAGGAAGAGACTGCACATTGCGAAAAATGTCAAGCACAGCTGCAGGGGCCAAGGGACTGTGTCCAGCACAGAGTCTCCAAGAGCTCACACTGCTGCCCAGGGCTGGCCTCCCTGGGGGACTTGGGTGCTCAGTGTGCCGACAGGCCAGGGCAAGCAGGGAGGGAGGCAGCCCAAGGAGTCAGGGGCTGCCCAAAGTCTTCAGGCAGAGGGCAAGGGGAATGAGTGGGCTGAGGGCAGGGGCAGCTGGACTGGGGGCAGCTGCAGGGAGGGCTACAAAGCACAGGCCACTGATGGGAGCTTGGGGGCTGGAGTGTGGCCATGGCTGCAGGTGACCCTTCCCTGGCAGTGTGCTGGGAAGGAGCACGCCAAGAGCCAGACATGGCCTGTGTACATTGCAATGCATCCAACGGAGAGGCCAGGGTGGCCTCATGGCTACAGAAGGGGCTTCAGGGGAGGATGGACAGGGACATCGGACCCACTGCCCACCGGGTGGCCATAAGGGAGAGCCTGGGGATGGGGTGGGCTGAACCAAGAGCACCTGATCCCCGGGCCCTGCTCTCCATGTGACTGTCACACCACACTTGGCTCAAGGTTTCCATGAAAAAAGGGGGGGCAAGAGAGGGCCTGGTGTCAAGCAGAGGTGAAACGGTACCTGTCAAAGGGCAGAGGGCTGCCCAGCAGGCTGGACACAACAGCAGCGCGGTGTTGGGAGGCCAGCAGATACACGCTGTGCTGGGCAGCCTTCAAGACGTGCTCCTCCTGGGTCCCCTGAAGCTTGGAGCGCAGCATGCTTATGATCTCGGGCACCTGCATGGGGCACACAATGGGCCATGTGGTCAGGATGTAGCCTCACCTGCCCCCTGATGGCCCAAGGCCCCCCCAGGTGGGACTTGCACTGGCCTACCAACAGCCCCCACATGGCCTTCCTGCACTGACGCAAGCTGGGGGCAGAGAGGACAGAGGGGACTGCTGCCTGGCTGAAACCATATCTCAAGGGACAATAAAATGCAAGGTACAGAATAGGACAGAGTGAAGCCCAGGCCGCCCAACTCAGCTGGCCCCGGCTCTGCAGGGACTTGACAGCCACACTCTCGTGGGTACCCTGTGCCTGTGGGGGTGCTGGCCTGGACTCTACCACAGGGAGCCCAACCACCAAGGCCACACAACTGGGAAATGCCAAGGTCTGGGGTGAAAACTGCCAAGATGGTGTCTGAGGTGTCTGACTTCCCCTTCTCTCTTGAAGGATATTTTCACTGGGTATAGAGTCACTATGAGTTGGAATTGATTCAACGGCAACTTTTTTTTTTTTTTAAATAGGATTTGGGTTGACGGTTCTTCTCTTCCAGCACTTGAAAAATGTATGCTCTTCCTTGGGGCCTCCTTGGCTTCTGATAAGAAATCCACCATCATTTGAATTGCTTTCCCCTTACCAATAAGGTATTCTCTTCACTGTTTCAAGGTTTTTCTTTCTCTTTACTTCCTAGAAGTCTGACTATGAGATGTCTTGTGGTAGATTTCTTTGAGTTGATCCTGTTTGGGATTCATTCAGCTTTTTCAATCAGTAGGTTATGTCTTTTGGGAAATGTGAGAAATGTCTAATATTTTTTCAGCCACACATTCTTTTTTCTCTCTCTCCCTGGGACTCTGATAAGACGCACGTTAGATTTTTTGTTGTTGGCCACGGGTCCCTGGGGCCCTGTTCATGTTGTTATTTTTCTATTGTTCAGATTGTGTACTTTCTATTGTTCTATTTTCCATTTCACTGATTCTTTCTTTAGTCCTCGGTTCTGTTTTAATAGTAGTTTTAATTTGTGTTGCTGTATGTCTCAGTTCTGCTCTATTCCCATACTATGACTTTCTAATTTCTCATGTTTCCAGCCTGCTCGTTGAAGCATTTTTACGACGACTGCTTCGAGTCCTTATCAGACAGCCCCATCATCCGAGGCGTCTTGGTGTTGGTATCGGTTGATAGTATTTCTCATTCAAGTTGACACTTTGCTGGTTCTCGGTATGATAACACAAGGTGGACCCACCGCATGTCCCCCTTACATAACTGCCGAACAGGCCACACCGCCTGTGCCACCCTCTGGGACATCACCGGGAGGCCCTTGCAATAAGCTCCCCTTTCTGCTTCTGTGCTTAGATTCAGCATGAGTTCCCTCCTACTAACAGAGATCAGGTGCCTTTCCTGGCCACCTGCCAGCAGCATATGCACACCCACTCTGCAGCCCCCAGCCTCAGAACCTCTACCCAACCGCAAACAGGCTCAGTCACCACTCCCCACCACGTGGGACTCAGAGGAGGTGAAGCACCTGTTTGGGAATCACTACTGCATGGTGCCAAGGCACATGCCAAGTGAGGGGCAGCGTGGAGACCCTCACCCCACATGGACCTGACATGGTGGGCATAGGAACCCTGTGGTTCTGCACTGCATCCACACTGAGTGTTGCGAGCAGCCAGCTCAGCAACACCAGCTCCTGGCAGGATTGCTACATTCTGGCAGTTTCTCCTCTCTCTTGCCCCCTTAGTTCCTTAGCAGAGCTGCTTTTGCCAGACCCTAACCTCTGTCTTCAGACAAGCGAAAGATTTGTTCATATCAGGCCCTCGGGGCAAGGGAGCAGGGCAGGGAGGGTCAAATCCCAGCAAGGTCTGGAAGGATCGCTCCCCCATCAGGTCTTTCCCAGCCTGCATTTCAGTACTAAGTAGGACAGTAGGATACTTTCATTGTTCCTAAAAGCCCTGTGCTTCACGCAGTCATCCTTGTCATCTCTCTGAACTAAATCTTATTATTCAATGGACTCCGGCCCTCACCCACCCCATCACCCCTCCAGCCCATCCAGCCCCACTCTGGCCCACTCTGGCCTGGCTCCATGCCACTCTGCCCCACTGCCTCAGTCCCTGCCCTTCACCCCAGCCCTGCCCCCTCAGGCCTCCCCCGTCCCCCGACCTGCCTTCTCCAGTAGAACCCCGCCACGCTCCTTCAGCAGACAGTTGATCATGACGGTGGCCGCATGGGAGCAGTTCTTGTCGGGATCCCCCAGAGCTTCAAATATAGTGAGCAGGAGGCTGATGAGCTGATCCGGTGGGAGGCGTTTCCCAATGATCTGAGAGGAGACAGTGGTGTCACAGACAGGGGAGATGAGCAGGTGATGCCCTCCTAGGCCTCAGTGAGATGGACATCGGGTCAGCACCCCCGATACATGCCTCCCTCCACACAGGATCCCTGCACTCTGGCCCAGTGCGCTCACAGGACAGTGAAGTGATGCTGGCCAGGTAGCCCCCTCCCCATGTGGAGCCCACAGCACCTGGGCAATGCTGTGGCAGGTGTGGAAGAGCACAGAGAGGTCGGGGTGCACAAGGCTGTCTCTGAGGGCCAGGAGCTGCTCGGCCACGTCGTCTCGGTAGTCCCGGGCAAAGCCTGCAGAGACAGAAGGGCCAGGGTTACTGAGGCCACCAGCTGCCTACCTGTCACCCACCAGCCCACTACCCTGGGGGATCCATGGACCTCACCCACCCAGGGGCTCACCTTCATAGCCCAGCTGGAGGTAGAGCAGCGAGTAGATGCAGCCCACGGCCTCTTGGCGGGTAGCTGGCCATAGGTCAGCACATCGCGGGGAGAAGAGGCCGACAAGGAGGCCCAGGTTGTGGAAGGGCACCAGTGCCTAGGACAATGGAGGCCAAAGGGAGGAGCTGGGCTGTGTGAGCACTCATGGGAGGCGGCACCAGCCTGCATCCCCCAACCCGTGGGAACCATCTGCTAGGCGAGGGAAGTCAGGCCAGCAACAGCCAGTGGCTGGAACGCAGCCCTGGGCTTCCTGATACCTGCATGCCCTACCTCCAGGATTGCCTGCCACATCACACCCCACCCTCCACACCCCACCACACCATGCCCCACGCTCCACACAGGCTCCCGCCCCTCAACTCTGACCACAACCAGCTACCTGTGCCCCTCAGAAGGGAACCTTCACCCTTGACCTTGGGGACAAGGATGAGGAGGAGGGCGAGGCTGCAGGTCACAGGCAGAGGCCTGGCCGGCATGCAAGAGCAGCCCCCCACCCAGTGCAGCAGAGTTGGGGTGCCCAGAACACAGGGGGAGGGCACAGACCAGGCTCGATCGCCACCCTGGGAAGTCCCCTCCCCAGAAGGCAGATCCTGGTGTGGAGGATGAGGGAAGGGGCTGTGCAACAGGAAAAGGCTGGATCCCACCCTTTTAAGCCTTTCCAGAGCCTCAGGTCCTGCCCCTTCCCCACCTTCCTGACAACAACCTTACTCCTTGCAGTAGGTCCTGTGACACATGTCCAGAACCCCCCAGCCCAAGCCTTCTTGCCTCACTCCATGTCCCCTGCAGCACCCAAGAGTGCCCAGCCCACCCTTCTCAAGCCCCTTCAAGGAGGCAATGACCACGTTTTGGCCATGTCCCAAAAGTCGCCAACGAAGAGAAAGTGGTTCAAGTCGGGAAGGAAAGGCTGGGGCTCCCATCTTCACGGGATGGGCGCGTGCCACCAGCACCAGAACAAACTCTGAAGAACGGGCCGTGCGAGGCTGGGAGCAGGAAGGGCTGCGAAGGGACACACAAAGTGCAGCCACAGGGAGACCAGAGCACGGATCCGCCTGTGTAGGCACTAAAGGTTTGGTTCATTTGAAAAAAACAAAACACCAGGGGGAAAAGTGTGCAGCCATTCTGACAAATGACAAAAGATCCTTATAGTCTCTGTTCCTGACAAAAATCCTCATTAAGACAGACAGATGCTTCCAGAACATGATAAAAAACTAAACACTGCCACGGAAATCAAGCACTATGCTGAGCAGTGACGCTCCAAGGCCCAGTGCTGCTGCTGCCTCATTGGTCTTTGCTCTGGAGGCACCAGATGGCAGGAGGACCTGAGGTGTGAACATACCGGGAAAAGAGGCAAAATAATTTTGTTATCAGCATTTGCAAATGATATGACGACACCAAAAAAGCACAAGAGTTAAGCAGACTAAGAAAACCATCAGAAACAACAAAAGAGTTCACAAACTACCCAGAGTATAATTATCCAAAAACCCACAGTTCTCCTATACACCAGCAATGACCCATCACAAAGTGGAAGAAAAACTACACTGCCAACAAGGCTCTAGCCAGACCCTGAACCCAAAGCCAGGGCACGTGAAGGAGACCGGACGTTGCTTCTGAGGAACCTAAAGGTGATGTGCCTCATTATTCAAGCGGGTTTCTCATTCAAGGATGCTGCTGCCCAACAAACTGGTCCATCGGGTCAACGCGATCCTCAACAGCATCGCACAGGAACGCCCATGTCTGTTTCAAAATCACCCCAACTAATGACCTCGTAGGAGCCACAGAAAATTCTGCAAAAGCATAGCATTACGCGATTGCTCTTAGCAAATAGTGAAGTGCGTGTAACGCAAGTGCGGTTGTCAAACAAGCTCCCACCCCATGCTGGGCACCCAGCCCCTGCCTTTGCCCCAATGGCTACTTCTGCCTGGAGTGCCCTGGCTCTGCTGCTTTCAGACCCAATCCCCCATCACCTCTGGCCCCAGTTTGGGGAACACAGCACACGTATCATCCCATTAGCCCTGAGCCCGTGTCTGCCTGGGGTGATTTCTGCCCCTGCATGTCCTCGACCATTCTCTCCAGAAAGAGGGTTCTAGGCCAGGGCAGGTGTGCTGGGCCTGGAATAGCACAAGAACCATGAGAGGGAGGCTGGTGGGCAGGTCACAAGCAGAGGTGCAGCAGGTGGGCCATGGAGGATGGGTCACGGGTTGGGGTGTGGCGGGCGGGCCAGGCCACAGGTCGGGGTGTGGCGGGTGGGGTGGCCCGTACTCACACTGACGTGTAGGTGCTCCAGAAAGTAGCGCAGCAGGCAGGCGCTGACCCCTAGCGCACGCTCCCGCTCGTGGCTGCGGGGCGACTTGATCCATGGGTTCAGGTGCTGGGGAAGAGGGGGGCTGCACCACAGGCTGCACGGGGTGGCTGAGGGCAGGACGCAGGGCGAGGGTGTTGTATACCTCCACCATGATCTGCAGGCCCTGAGGGGTCATGTTCCGATGCAGGAGACTCGTCAGCAGGTCCTCCAGGGCGTGGACCGTGTCCAAGTACAGGGCCTGGAAGAGGAGCATGAGGCCACCACCTCCGATGAGTGACCTGCTTGTGGCACAGGGCATGCGGGCAGCAGGGGGTGCACACCTTGCGGTCGCTGGCATCCTCGCCTTCGGGCTCCGGCAACAAGGCCATGACGCTGTGCAGGCAGCCATGGGTCACCTCTGCCCGCATCTGCTCTTCTAGCGGTGGCTCCAGGGAGCTGAGCAGCCAGTCAAGGGGCAACCAGGGCAGTCCCCAAGTGGATCAGCACAGTGCCCCATGTGCTCGCAGGCACTCCAGGCCCAAGACAGCACCCCACTCCCCAGAGTGGACACGTAGTCACGTGCCAACACACCTCCACACAGACTGGCACACACACGTTTGCGCATGAACAAGGAAGGAGAGGATACACCAGCAGTGTGCACGCCACCATGGCCATCTTCCGCAGCGGTGTCCTCAGGGAGTCCAGGGGCTCTGCCCGGATGAACTCCTACCCAGGCAGCACCCAGCTCAGCACCCGGGGGCCCAGCTGCCTTCCCACGTTGACCTCCCCCTGTGCTGCCCATTGTGTGCTGTGCTGTCCCAAATGTTCCCGCTCACCATCATGTGTGCCACCAGCTCTGCTTTCCATGAGAAATGGAAGGCGCCAGCCTGCGCACTGCCACAGATGGCCTGGCTGACCATGCAGACACTCTGGACGAGGCACAGCTTCAAGGCCGGGTCCTGGGGAGACAGTGCGCTGCAGGGGCCCACCCCACCCCTAACCAGCCTCTACCTAAACAGTGGCACCCCAGAGCACCAGCAGAGCCCGGAAACGGTCCCCCCCCCATTCTGAAAGAAACCCGAGACAGCGCCCACACTCCGAAGCTAGCCATGGCCCTGTAGCCTGCCGCCACTCCCCTGCCCAAAGCCACACGTGGACAGAGAACTGCATGGGATGTCCTGGCTCTGCTGCCCGCACCACAGGGCCTGGGACTCAACCTTGGGCTCTACCCCGTGGCCAGAGGGGCCCCCTCCGCTGCCTCCCACCTCCCCTCGCGGGGAGTGGAAAGGCACCCCCTCCATGCTGCCGACAGGCCCTGTGAGGTCAGAAAAGGAACAGGGGACAGCTCTCCTGAGGGTGTGAGTGAGCCGGCCTGTGGCAGCCCGGGGTCCAGAGGCAGCGGCCTTGTGTGCCACGGGGGAAGAGGGAGAGGGGCTCCCGTTCTGATAGGTTCAAGAACAGGGGCGCATCTCAGAGCAGGTGGTGTGGCTGTTTCTCTCACTCCCCGCCAACACGGGAGTCCCAGGAAGGGCTGCTTTTCAAGAGAAGGACTCCACCCCCAACGTGGGTCTCCGGTCACTCGCGGAGGCTGTGCCCCATCAAGTTAGTGCCAAAGAAAGTCCAGAAAAAGGAAACACGTTAGCGAGGCCAGGAGACGTCGGCCCTGGCTGGGGACAGACAGCCAGCCAGCAGGCGCTGGGGGCAGAGCCAGAGGGGACAGCTGTGCTGTGGCCGTGAGGTAGGTCGGCCGCTGGGCTCCCCATAGGCCTGCGGGCAGCAGCCCCCATCTCCTCCCCACGCCAAGGGGAGGGGTTGCTCCTGAGGACACAGGGACAGTGCTGGGCCCTGCAGTGGTATTCTAGAACGTTCCTGTGGGCTGGGACCAGAGGCCCCAGTGTGCCCGTCTGGCTTCTGCCCTGCAGCCCCCAACCAAGCAGAGGAGGAGAGAGCCTGAAAGCAGAGTCACGCTCGGCTCTGAGCACTGTACCTTGGTTTCTACTTTTATCCCCAGAACCTGAACAACAGAAAGCAAGAGAGTCACAAGACGAGGCCCATGTGAGTGCCCCCAGGGCGGGGCCCGGCCCACCTTGGTGCTGAAGTACTGGAACATGTTCCGCAGGATATCTGCCTCCACCCGGGCCAGCACCAGCTCGCGGGGCGCCTGCGCAGCCACATGCCCGTAGCACAGGATCAGGGTGCCCTTCACCTTCTCCACCTCGCTCTCGCTCCGATCCTGGGTCAGTGAAGGGCACAACTCTGATTATACAAAGGCCCTCCACCAAGGCAGGCGTCGGGGCTCTAACTAGCAAGTCCTTCCAGGGAAGAAGGGCCAGAGTCGGTCAATGACGGCAAAAGCACCGCTGACCACAGGGATACTGCCCAGCCGGGCCTGGGGACAAAGGGGGACGGGTGAGCAGAACAAGACCAAGGGGACATATATGGCCTCTGCTATCCCTTCTTCTTTAATGGTGCCTGGCTCCGAATATGCTTAGTAGCCATGGCCACCAGGGGGCAGAGCAGATCCCAAAACGCTTGGTAGGCAGTCCCAAGGCTTGCTCACTGGCTTGCTCAGTCCTGCCCTCCTCTGCTTGGGAGGAGCCCACACTTGGGCTGGGCCTAGGTGTCCGGCGGGACCACGTTGCTGAGAGAAACAGAGTTGTCCCAAGGGGCACTACACCCTCCCCTGATGCCACAGGGACACAGATCACAGATCTGGACCGGGCATGTCCCTGGGTCCCCCACCCCACCCCACCCCCACCTGCCTGCCCTCCATACCTTGAAAATGCTCAAGATGCCGACGGACTTCCTGAACACGTCAGACCTTACAAAGTCCTCCAGCTGGGCCAGGGCATCGTCCAGGTGTGAAATAGCACAGATGCCGAAGCAGCAGGCCAGGCCCTGGGGGTCACACAGGGGCTTGCAAGGTGAGGGCCTCCCACACACAGGCCTGGGGACATCTGGCCAAAGGGTGGGAGGGGCACAAAGGACAGCACTGCACCCCACTTCTGCCCAGAGGCTTCTCCTGGACCTGAGCCTGCGGCGAGGGCCTGGTGGGCCTGCCATTGACTCAGGAGCAGAGCTGGCCTCCCAGGAGGGGCCTGTTGCTGCACAAGACACTGGTCTCAGAGTAGGAGGCAGGGCAGGCCAGCCTGGAGGAAGATGCCTGACAAGCAGGGGAGGGGCCTGGGCTGGCCCTGAGAGCAGCGTGTCAGGGGTACACACACATGCACAGGGTTCGCATGCACACACATATGTGCACGTGTGCGCATGATGTGCAAACACTGCCCCCACACACACGTCCAGACTGCACACACAGTGGCTCTTGGGGCACCTCGTGCTCCGCCTCCTCCTGGTATCTGGCCGTCTCCAGCAGCTCTTGAAGGTGTTTCCTCACCACCTCCTTACTGGATGCAGCACCCAAGGTGGTCCCTATGCATTTATACAGGAAGTTCTGGAACAGAGCACAGAGCACGGGGGCATTCACTCCAGAGTGGAGAGATGCACGGGAGCCACAGCCCTGCCAATAATGCCCTGGCTGACCCAGAGAAGGCTGTGCCGGACGCCGGGGCCACCAGAGTGGGAGCTCAGGCACCAAGTGACAGGACATCAGGGCTGGGGGGACAAGGGGCAGTGTGCTTGGAGAAAACACCAGCTGAGCCATAGCAGGACCCTGAGCTGGTGCAAACGCGGCCCAGCAAAGGCACGAAGAAGCCACGGCCAGCAGCGCCAGAGGAGGGAGAGGCTGCACCATTCAACTGGTCCCAAGCCAGACTGCCCGGGTCAGGCCCTGGCTCCAGTGTTTGCTCCCTGGGTGGTGCAGGCTGCTGACCTCTGACCTGTCATGGAACAGGGCCCAGTGCACAGGCCGTACCTCTTGGGGTGCCCCGTTGTAGCAGGGTAGCTGACCCCCAACCTGCAATGGAAGGGGCCTGGCACTCAGGACCCACGCACCTTCTCCTGGGGCATCCCGTTGTAGCAGGGCAGCTGCTTGCACATCTCCAGGCTCAGCTGGGAGACCCATGTGTTGTCAGACACGACGGCCAGAGTGTCCCTCAGGAACTGTGAGCGAGAAGAGATGCCACTGGGGATGGAGTATGTCCAGGGGAGAGGGCACCACAGACCCCTAGCATCTGTGGGCTCTGTGCTGGGACAGGCTACCCTGCCTTCCCTTCGTTTCTCACCATCAAAAGCTTTTCCTCCCATTCCTTCCGCGACAGGGTTTCCTCGGTGCATTCTGGGAGGAGTAGAAACCCAGTCGGCCTGGGCCTGGCCATGCAGGCCTACCCCATACACACAGGTGTGGCCTCGGCAAGCCAGCAGCCAGTACCTGCCCTACCTGCCCAGGTGACCAGGCCTAGAGCTGGGCCACTTCCCACAATGTAACTGCACTGGGAGCGCCATCCTGACCTACCACAGAGGCTGCTCCTCCCATCAACCAGACCCCAGCCCCCCGCGGGGCTGCGGGGCCTCACCGTCCAGGTGCTGCACCAGCCGGGGGATAGTCGTCTCCCACCTCGGGCCCAGCAGAGGGTGGATGCGTTGATGAAGGACGTGCAGCAGCCGCAGTGAGGCCGCACCACGGCCATCCCCCACATAGGGGTCAGAGGACACGACCTGCAGGGGGTGGCAGTGAGAAGCAGGCTGGCTGGAGGAGGCATGCATGGCTGCACACAGCTCCCCCCAGGTGGCCGCCAGAACTGAGCAGCAGGGGAGCGCCCCCCCCACCTCCTGGGACCCAGAACCAGGGCAGCGCTCACCAGCAGTCTGGCAGTTATGGCATAGGGTGACGGGAGGTTCGCTGAAACGAGAGCACAAGGGCGCCGTCACACGGGGAAGCCATGCCCCAGACTCCCAGACCCCTCGGCGCCAGGCAGGACGGCACACACCGCTGGCCTCGTACTGGCTGAGGAAGGCGTCGGCCCCAGCCTCCTGCCTCTTCAGGGCCAGATGTGCCAGGCTCCGGCAGAGTGGGGTCAGCGCTCCGGTGAACTGCACGGGTGTGAGGAACTCGAGCAGGTACGGCCAGAGCACCTGGGGGCAGAGTGCCTGGTCTGCGGGCGGTGGTCCCCAGTGGGCAGGGGAGCCCGGACAGGCCCGGAGAGGCAGCGCCCACAGGAGACACGTGGGGGCCTGGACCGCTCTGGAGGCCAGTCTGTCCCATGTGTGCCCATCCCTGCTCCAGGCTCAGGAAGGGCTGGGCAGACTCTCTGCTTGTCCTGCTAAGAGCAATAAGCTGCGAGGGCCCCAGGAAGGGCTGCCCACTGCCGCCCTTTATGGTCAACTTGACCAGGGTTGGAGGGAGAATGGTCAGTCACAGAGCAGGTGTGACCCCACATGGGCAAGGGCTCAGAGGAGGGTGGGGGGGACCCTGTGCTGAGGGCTCTGCTCGGGGGCACAGCCAGAACGGGGTACTCTCCGACAGGCTGGGGGTGGGCTGGCGAGGGCCACGCACTCACGTCGCTCATCCTGTCCACAGTGGTGCTGATGAGGTAGAGGGTGCTGATGCTGATCGCGCGTACGCTGTCCGCAGGCAGGTCCTCACTGCCCAGGCCCTGCCTCTTGGGCTGGGGGCAAAAGTGTGTGTGGGTGGCCGCAGGGCAACCTGCCCTCTTATGTATGATTCACCAGCAGGGCCAGGCACTCCGCCGCAAGGCACCATCCGGCCCCTGCCAGCCTCAGACTGAAACCCCACCCTGCGCTGTGGCCACCCTGAAGGCAGGTGCTGGCTCAGTGCTGGTCTGCAAAGTGAAGGACACCAAGCACTCCTGTCAGCAGTGGTGCGCCAAGTCCTCCGTCTACTGACATGGGAGGCACAGATAATGTGGAAAACGGCACCACAGAAGAGCTGCTGCATTCCTACCACCAACTGTCTACCGCAGCAGCCTCGGGAGGTAAGTGGCCACTCCCAGCAGCGGCTGTGGTCCCCTCACCCACGGAGTTAAGGCCCCAAAACCTGGATCCGGGAGACTTCTCTGCAAGGGTGTCATAAAGTGTGTCACAAAAAAAAGATGCATCAGGTCCTAACCCCGGTACCTGTGAGCGTGGCCCTGTCTATAAACCAGGTCTTTGAAGATGTGGTCAGCTAGGTTAACACGAGATCACACTGGAGTAGGGCGGATGCTATTCTCACTGAGTGGTACCCTCATAAAAGAGGAGAAGGGACGCAGACACACACAGACGGAAGACAGCCAGACGTGTGAAGACGCCTCTACTAACCAAGGAACCCCTGGGGCCACCAGAAACCAGAGACAAGGAAGGCTCCCCTCCTAGGGCCAATAGAGAGCGTGGTCCTGCCGGTGCCCTGAACTCAGACTCCCAGCCTCCAGAACGGAAAGACAACGAATTTCTGTTCTCAGAAGTCACCCAGTGTGTGGTACGTGTTGCAGCAGCCACAGGAAGCACATACACAGGGTGCTCTGAATACCAAAAGGCAAAAACTGAAACTACAGAGAGAAACTGCAAAACCACAGAGATTGTGGGAAAATTTCACACATCTCCCCTGGAAACCAAAGGTCGAAGCAAAGAAATAATCGACATCAAGGCCTTGAACAACAACTTTTAAGCATGCTCTAAAATACAGATAGAACTTTACACCAAACGCACTCAAACAATTTTTAAAACCTGATCATCTGTTAGGTTGAAAAGGAAATCTCAGCAAACACTCAAAAGCAGAAATCATCCTGGCCAAATTCAGTGTATACAATGCAATAAAATCACAAACCCGCAAATGGAAAGATGAACATGTTTAAACACCCTAAAAAATACATTTGGGTTAACAAAGAAATCCAAGAGAAAATGCAAACTACCTGATAAAGAACATCGAGAGGACCCAGACTCCAAGGCCACCAGACACACACACAGGCCAAGAACGAGTGCTTAGCCTCATAAACATACTATAAATGGGAAAATGGGAGCAATACGAAGCAAGAACAAGAAAAACACTCCAGGAATATTATGTGAATAATTATAACAGTTAAAATAAAGAATTCGATTCAGGAAATTAATAGTTAAATGGATATATCTTCACTTAAAGCACAATAAAAGTTTAAAAAAAAAATAGTAAATGGATATAGCCAAGGAAGAAATTACCAACTTTGAAGAATAGATTGAAGAAGCCTGCAAGGAGAGAGAAAGAACAGAAATTTTAAAAGAACGAGAAAAAAGAAGCCTACGAGATGTAGAGGGCAAACACTGACAGACAACAGAAGGGCCAGCATCAGAGACGACAGAGAACAGGGAGCGTTTATAGAAATGACAGAGATGAAAGTCCCAGAAATGAGGGATAACAACCTCTCATCTGAAAAGGGCCCACGGTACTGGGCAGGGAAGCCTGAGGTGGGCCTAGGCGACTTTTTGTGCCAAGAAGTATGGGAGCATGCAAAGGACGGTGGGGACCCGTCGAGAGGACACAGGGTGGAAAGGGCAGGTGTCACGTGACGGGGACTGAGTTTCTGTTGCAGTGATGGTGACTGTAATTAATGCCACTGAGTTGTACTTGCAAAAAACGTTGAAACAGTAAATGTTCTATTATATATATTTTACCACAATAATAAAAAAAAAGGACACAGGAGCCAGCATAAAGGGGCTTCCACTGGCCAAATCTGGGACAGCTTGAGCACCAAAACCAACGGCAGTAATGGGTACAGACCACTGCATGAGGTAGGAGCCCAAGGTCCACACTGAGGCATGCATACGATTGTGTGAACATAAGGACACGTGAACACAGGAACATGTGAGTTATAAACAGAGAAATGTGTGAATGCATGAACATAGTAACAAGTGAGTAGGTAAATGTCCATATGAATGTGTGAACGTGCGACCGTGTGAGCGTATGAACATGAGAACATGTCTGTATGAACATATGAACGTGAGCATATGGATACAGCAACATGTGAACTTTTAGAAATACGAATATATGATTGCATGAACGTACAAATATGAGTTATAAACATACGAACAGGAGTTATGAACTGTGAAAGTATGAACACACGAACATGCATGAACACATGACTATGCAAATATGAACGTGTGATTGTATGAACACATAAATCTGTGAGTTATGAACATGAGTGTATGAACGTGTGAACGCATGAACGTGCGCCCGTGTGGACGCAGGAACGTGCGCCCGTGTGGACGCAGGAATGTGTATACGAACATATGAATGTGTGCATGTACAAACATACAACTTTATTACAGCAGAGTTCCGAAGAATAAACAAAGACAAATTAATGGAGTTAAGGAATCACCAGTCGATGTTAAAACTAGTGGGTAAAAGTTTGATGAGCAAGAAGATGTTGACTGAGTCTCAAAGCAACTCCCTACAAACGACTTCTTAATTACCAGGGAATTGGCGGTAACTCCCTAGAGCAGAGGCCAAGCACCAGCAAGCAATCAGAGCCAGCAGCACCACTACCCTAACAGCCCAGACCACCAGCCTCTCACGTGAGGCACTGGAGGACACACGGCATTCCCGGCAGAAACACCAGAATCTCACCACCTGTAAACACCAACCAGACCCCAACAGAGGGAGAGTCTGCAAAACAGCCTTTCCGAACTCTTAAAAGATATCAAGGTCTAGAAGCACAAAGAAAGGAGGCTAAAGAAACGTAACAACTAAATACAATGCATGACTCTGGACTGGATCCTGGACAAGGAAGTAGCTACCAAGGATGTAACTGAGACGCTGCTGAGATAAGAACATGGACTACGGATTAAGTCACACTAAAGTAACAGTCCATGTGTACAGTCACCGTTTATGTTGGTGAAAGTAGGTACTTGCAATGAAGAAGTTGTTGGTCTTGCAAAATTCTGTCATTCCATCTCCAGCATCATTTCTATCACCAAAGCCATATTTTCCAAATACTGGTCCTTCTTTGTTTCCAACTTTTGCATTAAAATCACCAGTAATTATCAATGCATCTTGATTGCATGTTCGATCAATTTCAGACTGCAGCAGCTGATAAAAATCTATTTCTTCATCTTTGGCCCTAGTGGTTGGTGCGTATATTTGAATAATAGTCGTATTAACTGGTCTTCCTTGTAGGCGTATAGATATTATTCTATCACTGACAGTGTTGTACTTCAGAATAGATCTTGAAATGTTCTTTTTGACAATGAATGCAACACCATTCCTCCTCAAATTGTCGTTCCCAGCATAGTAGACTATATGATTATCCGATTCAAAATGGCCACCAGTCCATTTCAGCTCACTAATGCCTAGGATATCGATGTTTATGCATTCCATTTCATTTTTGATGATTGCCAATTTGCCTAGATTCATACTTTGTACATTCCAGGCTCCTATTAGTAATGGATGTTTGCAGCTGTTTCTTCTCATTTTGAGTCATGCCACGTCAGCAAATGAAGGTCCCGGAAGCTTTACTCCACCCATGTCATTAAGGTCGACTCTACTTTGAGGAGTCAGCTCTTCCCCAGTCATCTTTTGAGTGCCTTCCGACCTGAGGGGCTCATCTTCCAGCACTATATCAGACAATGTTCCACTGCTATTCATAAGGTTTTCACTGCCTAATGTTTTCAGATGTAGACTGCTGGGTCCTTCTTCCTAGTCTGTCTTAGTCTGGAAGCTCAGCTAAAACCTGTCCTCCATGGGTGACCCTGCTGGTATCTGAATACCGGTGACATAGCTTCCAGCATCACAGCAACACCCAAGCCCCCACAGTACGACAACCTGACACACGGACCTCGCCAGATGGAATACACAGAAATCAAATCGACTACATCTGTGGAAAGAGGCAATGGAAAAGCTCGATATCATCAGTTAGAACAACGCCAGGGGCCGACTGTGGAACAGACCATCAACTGCTCATATGCAAATTCAAGCTGGAACTGAAGAAAATCAGAGCAAGTCCACGAGAGCCAAAATATGACCTTAAGTATATCCCACCTGAATTTAGAGACCATCTGAAGAACAGAGTTGATGCATTGATCACTGGTGACTGAAGACCAGACGAGTTGTGGAATGACATCAAGGACATCATCCATGAAGAAAGCAAGAGGTCACGGAAAAGGAAAGAAAGAAAAGACCAAGATGGATGTCAGAGGAGACTCTGAAACTTGCTCTTGAACGTCCAGCAGCTAAAGCAAAAGGAAGAATTGATGAAATAAAAGAACTGAACAGAAGATTTCAAAGGGCAGCTTGAGAAGACAAAGTAAAGTATTATAATGACATGTGCAAAGAGCTGGAAATGGAAAACCAAAAGGGAAGAACACGCTCGGTGTTTCTCAAGCTGAAAGAACTGAAGAAAAAATTCAAGCCTCGACTGAGTTGCAATAGTGAAGGATTCTATAGGGAAAATATTAAACGACACAGGAAGAAGATAAAAGGAATACAGAATCATTATACCAAAAAGAATTAGTCGGTGTTCAACTATTTCAAGAGGTAGCATATGACCAGGAACCGATGGTACTGAAGGAAGAAGTCCAAGCTGCTCTGAAGGCACTGGCAAAAAACAAGGCTCCAGGAATTGATGGAATATCAACTGAGATGTTTCAACAAACGGATGCAGCGCTGGGGGTGCTCACTCGTCTGTGCCAAGAAATATGGAAGACAGTTTCCTGGCCAAATGACTGGAAGAGATCCACATTTCTGCTGCAGCAGTATATTGACAGGGAACTGCCAGAAATTCAAGCCGGTTTCAGAAGAAGACATGGAACCAGGGATATCACTGCTGATGTCAGATGGATCCTGGCTGAAAGCAGAGAATACCAGAAGGATGTTTACCTGTGTTTTATTGACTATGCAAAGGCATTCCACTGTGTGGATCATAACAAATTACGGATAACTTTGCGAAGAATGGGAATTCCAGAACACTTAATTGTGCTCATGAGGAACCTTTACATAGATCAAGAGGCAGTTGTTCAGACAGAATAAGGGGATTTGATTGGTTTAAAGTCAGGAAAGGTGTGCGTCAGGGTTGTATTCTTTCACCATACCTATTCAATCTGTATGCTGAGCAAATAATCCAAGAAGCTGGACTATATGAAGAAGAGCGGGGCATCAGGATTGGAGGAAGACTCATTAACAACCTGCATTATGCAGATGACACAACCTGGCTTGCTGAAAGTGACGAGGACTTGAAGCACTTACTAACGAAGATCAAAGACCACAGCCTTCAGTATGGATCACACCTCAACATAAAGAAAACAAAAATCCTCACAACTGGACCAGTGAGGAACATCATGATAAACGGAGAAAAGATTGAAGTTGTCAAGGATTTCATTTTACTTGGATCCACAATCAACAGCCATGGAAGCAGCAGTCAAGAAATCAAAAGATGCATTGCATTGGGCAAATCTGCTGCAAAGGACCTCTTCAAAGTGTTGAAGAGCAAAGATGTCACCCTGAAGACTAAGGTGCGCCTGACCCAAGCCATGGTATTTTCAATCGCATCATATGCGTGTGAAAGCTGGACAATGAATAAGGAAGACCGAAGAAGAGTTGACGCCTTTGAATTGTTTCAGGGAAGAATATTGAATACCCCATGGACTGCCAAAAGAACGAAGAAATTTGTCTTGGAAGAAGTGCAGCCAGAATGCTCCTTAGAGGCAAGGATGGCGAGACTGCGTCTTACATACTTTGGACATGTTGGAAGGGATCAGTTCCTGGAGAAGGACATCATGCTTGGCAGAGTACAGGGTCAGCGGAAAAGAGGAAGACCCTCAACGAGGTGGACTGACACAGTGGCTGCAACAATGGGCTCAAGCATAGCAACAATTTTGAGGATGGCGCAGGACCGGGCAGTGTTTCGTTCTGTTGTGCACAGGGCCGCTATGAGTCAGAACAGACTCAACAGCACCTAACAACAACAAAGTAACAGTATGGTCTCATGTTGAATTTCCTGATTCTGACAACTGTACCATGATTAGGTAGGAGACTGTCTTTATTTTCAGAAAATAAACAACATGCTCAGTATTTAGGGATTTTAAACGGGCAAAATGTCTCCAACTTACTCTCAAATGATTCAGAAAAAAAGAAACTGTGTGTGTACGTGCAGTGTATGCATGTGTGTGGATAAAATAAAGAATGCCAAAGACATCACAAGAAAACAAACTGCAAACCCAGATTCCTCATGAATACAGATGCAAAGATCTTCAACAAAATAGCAGTAAACTGAATCCAGCAACATGTAAAGAGGATTATACACCATGACCAGGTGGGATGTACCCTAGAAATCCAAGGGTAGTCCAACATCTGTAAGTCGGTTAATGTGATACAGCTTATCACTGGAATAAAGGACAAAACCCAGGTGATCATCTCAGTAGACGCAGAAAAAGATCTGACAAAATCCAACATCCCCTCATGATAACAACATTCGACAAACGAGGAACAGAGGGGACTTCCTCAACCTAATAAAGGGCACCTATGAAAAACCCACAGCTAACATCACACTTAGTGGTAAAACAGTAAATTCTTTCACCCCAAGAAATGGAACAAGACAAGAAGGTACACTTTCACCATTTTTGTTCAACAGTGTACTGGGGGCTCTGGCCAGGGCAATTAGGCCAAAAAAAGAAATAAAAGGCATTCAGATAAGAAAGGGAGAAGTAAAACTATTTCTATATGCAGATAACATGATCTTGTACACAGTAAATCTTAAGGAATCAATTAAAAAAACTATTAGAGCTAACACATGAACTCAGCAAGGTTGCAATATACAAGATCAATATGAAAAACAATTTTGTTTCTATACAGTAGCAATGAACAAAACAAAAATTAAACTAAGAAAACAATTACATTTACAGTAGCATCAAAAGAATACTTAGGAATAAATTTAATAAAGGAAGTATAAAACTTATACTCTAAAAAGTACAAAACACTGTTGAAGGAAATGAAAGAAGATCTAAATAAATGGAGAGACATCATGGATCAGAAGACTTAATATTGCTAAGATGGCAAAACCAAAGCCATTGCTGTCGAGTCGATTCCGACTTACAGTGACCCTATAGGACAGGGTAGAACTGCTGCATAGTTTCCAAGGAGCACCTGGTGGATTCGAACTGCCGACCTTTTGGTTAGCAGCTGTACCACTTAACCACTGTGCCACCAGGGTTTCCCTAAGATGGCAATACTCCTCAAACTGATCTACAGAGTCAACACAATCCCTATCAAACTCCCAGCTGTTTTTGCAGAAACTGACAGAGTGCCTAAGAAGAGATAAAGAAGTCCAAGGCCTTTATACTTAATTTCAAGGATTAAAGTTAGTTTTAAGGATTAACAAACTACTTAAAGTGCAAAAATCATAAAACCATGTTTAACTGAAAATTAATGATAGTAGAAAGTACCACTAACTCAGCAATAATCAGTTTTTTCTTAGAAACGTGTTGTCTAACTCCAGGATAAACACAGCTGCGGGTGCGTCTGTGTCAATGTTTCACCCACACCCTTGGGTAGTGCTGCGCATCCCAGAAGCGAGTTAGCACTCCTTAGCCCCCAGTGGAATCCTCACTTCAGAGGTAGTCATGCTAAGTTTCAAATATTTCTGCAAGGGAGTGTTTATTAATTAGCACAAAAGGTATCAAATATTAGAAATAACTTGCTATTGGGGAAAGAAGTGATAAATACACGTGGTTGCGCAGGCATGTTTTGCTTGTTGTTTTTCCCATGTTGTTTTAGAATCAGCTTGCCTAGCTCTAGGCTTGGGGGAAAAAAGTGTATCATCTAGAAAGACTATTAAAAAGTTGAATTTGTAATATGTTAAAAGAGCAATCTCAGTTTTATGCCCACAAATTCAACAACTTAGACAAAAGGAGAAAACTCTGGAAAGACAATGTGTTAGCAGCAGCTTGATCTTTAGAAGAAGGTCTGCTTGCAGGGCCGGACTGTGGCTAGAGTCCTGGAACGGCTTTTTGAAACATTCTCTAAGTATTAAGATGGTTGGGCTGCTTGAGGCACTGAGCGCCTGCTTTCCTTCTGGGAGTCTGGAACTTGGGTGACTGTGGCTGGCAGAGCGCCTATATGACCAGCCCCCAATAACAACCCTGGACTCAGTTTTTGATAGGTGTCCCTGGGCTGACACGCTGCTGCATCCCGTTGCTGCAAGAGGGAGTATACTGTGCTGCCCCTCCCTCAAAACCCACCTGATATGGGTCATTTACTCGTTGTGATAAACTACAGCTGTGAGTATAACTGCCTCTGAGCCCTGCTGAGTCCTTCTAGGCAAATCACCAAACACAGAGGTGGTCCTGGGACCCGCAACCCAGAGATACACCACCAAAGCTTATTCAAGAAAAACAGATACCCCAAATAGTCCTGCCTACTGAAGAAACTGAATTCATGACTAAGAATGTCCCAACAGAGAAACCTACAGGCCTACATGGTTTCACTGGTGAGTTCTACCAAAGATTTAAGAGAAAAATAATTCTTGACAGACTCTTCCAGAAATTAAACTCATTAGCATTACAGACAAGGCAAAGAAAGGGCAGACCAAAATCTCTCATGAAGAAATATAAAAATTCTCAACAAAATATGAACAGATCACTTCCAGCAGTACAGTACAAGAGTAGTAAGTCATAACCAACCATAATCCCTGTTGTTGCTGTTAGGTGCCACCAAGGTGGTTTCGACTCATAGCAACCCTGTATACGACAGAATGAAACAGTGCCTGGTCCTGCGCCATTCTCACCGTCGTTGCTCTTGTTTGACCCCATCGTTGCAGCCACTCTGTCAATCCACCTCATTGAGCGTCTTCCTCTTTTTTGCCTCTACTTTACCAAGCATGGATGTCCTTCTCCAGGGACTGGACCCTCCTGATAACATGTCCAAAGTACGTGACACGTAGTCTCACCATCCTCACTTCAAAGGAGCACTCTGGCTGTATTTCTTCCAAGACAGCCTTGTTCATTCTTCTGACAGTCCATGGTGTATTCAATATTCTTCACCAACATTGTAATTTGAAGGCATCAATTCTTCTTTGGTCTTCCTTATTTATTGTACAATTTTCGTACACATGTGAAGCAACTGAAAACACCATGGCTTGGGTTAGGGGCACCTTAGTCCTCAAAGTGACGTCTTTGCTTTTGAATACTTTAAAGAGGTCTTTTGCAGATTGTCCCAAAGCAAAGGTCGTGTGATTTCCTGACTGCTGCTTCCATGGGTGTTGACTGTGGATCCAAGTAAAATGAAATCCTTGACAACTTCAATCTTGTCTCCATTTATCATGATGTTGCTGACTGGTCCAGTTATGAGGATTTCTGTTTTCTTTACGTTGAGGTGTAATCCATACTGAAGGCTGTGGTCTTTGATCTTCATCAACAAGTGCTTCACGTCCTCTTCACTTTCAGCTGGCATTAAGCCACAGTGAAGTACCACCTATTGGGATGGCTAAGAGAACAAGACACTGAGCAGGTGCTGACGAGCAGCAGGAACTCTCATACCTGGAGACCCTCAGCGCTGCCAAAAAGAGGGGCCACAAGAACAGTAGGACCCCACTCCCCAGAGGCCTGCAGGAAAGCCCCAGATCTGACGCTCTTAGCAAACGTTCATGCTTGAGAAAGCTTCCTTTTATTAAACGCAAAGGAACGAAATACCCACAGAGGGCAGTGGAGTTCAGCAATGGAGTTCTTGCCTTCCATGCGGGAGACCTGCATTCAGTCTTCAGCCAACGCAGCAAACGCCTCGTGTGCAGCCATCACCCATCTGCCAGCGGGGGCTTGTGTGTTGCTGTGATTCTGAACAGGTTTCAGCAGAACTTCAGACTAAGACAGACTAGGAAGAAAGGCCTGGTGACCTACTTCCAAAAATCAGCCAGTGAAAGCCCTGTGGGTCACAACGGTCTGATCTGCAACCAGTCGTGGGGATGGCACAGGGCCAGGCAGTGTTTCGTTCCATTGTGCGTGGGTCACTGTGAGCTGGGGGCCAATCTGATGGCAGCTAAGAGCAACAACGTGCCCACGACCACACACACTCTTACTGAGCTCTACTGCTCGGTTCTGGGTATAGAGGGCACCACATTCAAGATGCCAGTGTTGTGAGGACAGTGCACCTATCCTTTCCTGACCTTGGCATCTGCTTGGTGACTTTCTAAATAGAAAAGCCCAAAGATAGCGAAGTGTCTCTCCTGCTTCTGCCAAGTGATGTGAACCAGGCCCCGCTGGGGCACCGACCTTGACTCACAACTGGAGGGAGCACTTGGTGCTCAGCCCAGGCCCCTCCAGCAGATGCCCACAGCCTGACAAAGGAGGTGCCACCGGGGAGCAGGTATGGTGGCCTCACCTGCAGCTCAGGGGGCAGTGCACACTGCTGCACAATATACTCCATCATCGCCTGGCCTCCGGGCTGCTCCAGGTAGCCGTGGTGGGCCATGGCACTGATCACCTGTACCACAGCCCGCTTCACCTGCTGGGACAAGGGGGGAGACAGAGTGCTCAAGGCAGGCTCTTCACGGTCCTGCTGGGAGATGAAGGCTCACCCTTCCTCCACCTGCACTGCATTTGCCCCCACATCCCCACCTGCGCTCAACCTGCTCCCACACCTGCACCTGTACGCCTGCCCACATCTACACCTGCACCAGCACGCACACCTGTACTTGCACCCTCACTGCACCTGTACTCCTGCCCACACCTGCACACACACCCATACCCACTCCTGTACCTGCACCCACACCTTCATTTGTACCCCCACCCATACCTACACCTGTACCTGCACCCAATCTGCCTTCTTTGCAGTCTCTCCGGCTACACAGGGGCTCCCTCCAGCTTGGGGTCACGCTCGGGTATTTAGGGGAAAGCAGCTCTGACCTCAATTCCCCTGCTCCCCTCCAAGCTCCCCTTTCACTGACTTCCTTCCTCATCCACTCTGATGGAGTGTCGGCCTCAGCTCCATCAAAGCAACGCTTCAGAGGCTCTGGGCCCACCCCCACCCCCGGACACCCAGCCCCGCTCACCGCCACCAGCCCCCACCTCCTGGACACCCAGTCCCACTCACCACCACCAGCCCCCACTCCCTAGACACCCAGCCCCACTCACCACCACCAGCCCCCACCTCCTGGACACCCCAGTCCCACTCATCACCACCAGCCCCCACCTCCTGGACACCCAGCCCCACTCACCACCACCAGCCCGCACCTCCTGGACACCCAGCCCCGGTTACCACCACCAGCCCCCACCTCCTGGACACCCCGGTCCCGCTCATCACCACCAGCCCCCACCTCCTGGACATCCAGCCCTGCTCACCACCACCAGCCCCCACCTCCTGGACACCCAGCCCCACTCACCACCACCAGCCCCCACTCCCTAGACACCCAGCCCTGCTCACCCACCGCTGGGCTGGGCTCTCTGGCTCCCCTAGCCCCAAGCATGTGTTCCCTGACCCAGTTACACGTGCTGGTGTCCTCTGGGGCTGGTGTACATCACCCTGTGATTGTTTGCCCTTTAGGGAGAGGCCTGGCCTGCAGCTGCTGTCCAAACAGTCCTTGGCAGTTTGACCCTGAGTGCCCACCCTCCACTCAATGACCTGCTGGTGTCTAAGGACCTGGCAGTCCTCCGTGGACAAGAACAGCTGCTCTCTCCTCAAGCCAGCGCCCCTCACCTCATGCTTTTCCCCACCTCAGGGAGAGATGCAGGCCCCGCCCTGGCCAGCTCCTCCCACACGCTGCCCACCTCAGCCTTCTTTTGCCAACCCAGGCAACCCCAGCCTCGGCGGCCACTGCCCTGACTCCCAGCCCCCCATGGACCAAGTGGGCAGTGGCAGCACGTGGGCGTTCAGGCTGAGGATGCAGGCCACTTGAGCCTGCTGGGTCAATGTCAGTGACTGCTGGGGGAGAATGACGAGCTTCTCAGAGAAGGCCCCGCGAGCAGGCCCAGTAGGCAGCACACAGGCTGCAGTGACCCTGGGGTGGCAGGAGAACCCTCTGGGTCCTGCAGGGAAGCCAATCCTGAGCTGGCACAGGGGACTGACCTGGTCGCTGTCACCCTGGTCTCCGGCATTGAGAGTAAGGTGCAGGAGCACCAGCCCCCATAGGAGGCAGCAGGTGCCCCTGCACTGGCCCTGCTTGTGCTCCGGTCACGGCTACCTTGTTATTGGTGTCCAGAAGGGGGTGCCGCATGGAGGAAAGGATGAAAAGCTTCCGGACTTCCATCTGAGCAGCTGCAAGAGACCCCCAGGATGGCTCAGTCCCCACTAAGACACAGACCGAGGCCACCGGCCCCTAGAGGGCCAGGGCCTCATCTCCATACCACCCCCCGGATGTGCCAGACAGCATGTAGCTTTACAGTTCTCAACCTCAGTTACCTGAGGACAGCATGCTACCTCATGGGGTCCCCAGGGGGCGGCTAAAGCACTGCTTAAGGAGGGGGTGCTTTCCTTTCCGCTCAGCTGCCCCGCACCCTCCGCAGCACCCAACCTGGGCTCGGGTGGAGTATCATCCAAAGTAGCAGGCCCTCGGAGGCAGTCTGGCCATCGTGGGCTGTGCTGGCCCGCTAAGGGTGCCAGGGTTCTGCAGCGCCATCAGCAGACTTGTAGCTCAGTGGCACAATCTGGGTTGTGGTCCCAACGCCACTACCCTCTCAAATCCTTGCCCTTTTCCCAAGCTGCTTCTACATCATTCCCACAGCTCTGAAAACTGCCTGCTTGCAGCCAAGCCTGTCAGGCCAGCAAAAATCCCCACAGGGAAGATCCTCACAGGGTGGGCCATACCCATTGTGGAAAGTGCCATTGCAGGTGTCCCGGCCACTTGGGTCTCTGTCACATACTCCCATTTACCTTTATGACCTTCTAAGACGTAAAACCCTCTCTGAGCTCACCAGCATTGCCACAGATTGCTGATTCCAAGACAGGCAATGCACAGACAAGGTACCAACATGCTCTGTGTGAAACAGGCCTAGCTCATTAGCACCCACTCCACCAGCCTTCAACGCAGGGCCCTGTCAGTCATTAGTACCCACCCCACCAGCCTTCAACGCAGGGCCCTGTCATTAGCACCCACCCACCAGCCTTCAACACAGGGCCCTGTCATTAGCACCCACCCCACCAGCCTTCAACGCAGGGCCCTGTCATTAGCACCCACCCCACCAGCCTTCAACGCAGGGCCCTGTCATTAGCACCCACCCACCAGCCTTCAACGCAGGGCCCTGTCATTAGCACCCACCCCACCAGCCTTCAACGCAGGGCCCTGTCATTAGCACCCACCCCACCAGCCTTCAACGCAGGGCCCTGTCATTAGCACCCACCCCACCAGCCTTCAACGCAGGGCCCTGTCATTAGCACCCACCCCACCAGCCTTCAACGCAGGGCCCTGTCATTAGCACCCACCCCACCAGCCTTCAGCGCAGGGCCCTGTCATTAGCACCCACCCCACCAGCCTTCAACGCAGGGCCCTGTCATTAGCACCCACCCACCAGCCTTCAATGCAGGGCCCTGTCATTAGCACCCACCCCACCAGCCTTCAACGCAGGGCCCTGTCATTAGCACCCACCCACCAGCCTTCAACGCAGGGCCCTGTCATTAGCACCCACCCCACCAGCCTTCAACGCAGGGCCCTGTCATTAGCACCCACCCCACCAGCCTTCAGCGCAGGGCCCTGTCATTAGCACCCACCCCACCAGCCTTCAGCACAGAGCCCTGTCATTAGCACCCATCCCACCAGCCTTCAACGCAGGGCCCTGTCATTAGCACCCATCCCACCAGCCTGGTCCCTTGGGTTTAATCACGAGGGAGCATCAGACACAGGGAAATTCTATAATTAACCGGCCAGACTCTTCAGAAATGTCAGTGTCGGGAAAGACCAAGAGAAAAAACGTGGGGAATTTTTCTTGACTCCAAGAGTCTAAAGAGACAGCCAGTCCACGTGTGCCCCTGCTTAGCCCTCAATGGAGGGAAAGCTGTGAGAAGAGACAGCATTTGACACTTGGCCACGTCACACCGGCTGCCCGCCCACCTGTCATAGGGAAAGCCCAAGAGCACCCTGGCACAGCCGTCTGTGGGAGGAGTGCAGCACTAGACCTCTAAGTGGCAGGCAGGCTGACAGCTCCACTGTACTGTTCCTGCAACTTTAAAAAAGCCTGAAATCTTGCAAAACAGGCAGTTGGGAAAAATCTTTCAAGAATTCAAGTCAGGGTGCTACTTTTCACCTGAACAACGGACGGCGCCTTCCTCGGGTGCGAAGGGCACTCACCAGCCGAGTTGATGATATGCCTTAGGACCTGCAGGGAGCCCACACGGACTCGCTCGTTGTTGGTGTCCAGCTTGGGCAGCAGGAAGGCCAGCAGGCGGTCAGGGGCGAAGCAGGCTGCAAAAACCTGCAGTCAGCCAGCTCTGCCCCACACCTACTCATTAAGGGCTGAACTTCTCGGGTGGGCTAGGAACTTGTCTGTTCGTCCCCATCACCAGGCCGAACCCCCTCCTTGGAGCCTACACCACCACCCAGGGGAGGCCCCTGCCCAGCCTCCCGAACAAGAAGGCAGGCGTAAGGAGCCAGCCCTTTGCCTAGCCCTACCTGGGCCTAACAGGACAACTATCTGTGTCTGCCTCTCCCACCAGGCGGAGTCACAGGGACAAGTCCCCAAGGGGCCAGCAAGGGCAAGGATCTACATGGCAGTCCCCGCAACACCACTGGCTGGCCTTTGTCACAGGGCAACCAAAGGGTTCCTATTAGAACCACCCAGAGAAGCCTTGGGGGGATGAAGGGGCTCTACACACAGGTCTGGGTGCTCCTGTGCTCAGGACCCCAATGGCCTAGCGTTGCCAGGCTCCCTGGGGAGTGCTCTACAGCCTGAGACCTCAGTGCTCTCATAGGACAGGAAGTGTGGTGGTATGTGGGACACAGATTCTCAGAGGCCCACTGAACCTTCTCATATGCTGGGGAGTGCCCACAGAGCCCCCAGCACCCCTCCTTCTGTCCTGACTCTGGGCCAGCCTAAAGCTGGATGACCCTTGAGTCCAGAGAGCCCCCACCCTCCCCACCTGCTCACCAAGCACAGTGAAGCAGCGCAGCACCTCCTTTTGGTTGCTGACCACCAAGGGGCTGGACAACTCTACCGGCACGCAGATCTGTTCCAGGGACAGAGGGCAGGGGTCACCAAGGGGCAGCTGGGGGCTGGGGCCCAGCCATGAGGAAATGAAGCACTTAAAGGGGTGGGCCCCAGCGGTCCAGGTCAAAGGCAGGGGAGCTGGGGGCCTCTCCCACATAATCAGAGACTGCTTCAGGGTCCACACCTGCCCCCTTGTGGTGGGGAGGGAGACAGACCGATGGGACACACACACACACGCACACACACCCCCTATGGTCAGGGACACACACACAGACCTTCTCACAGCTGTTCCTCATCTCAAGAGCCTGGAAAAGTCCTCACTCCACTACCTCCTGCCTTCCCACGAGCGCCCAAGAGGACAAATCCCCAGAAGAAGCTTTTTTATAAAGACGACAGTTACCTACTTCCCTGGGCAAACATTCATTCAAAAATAATAAATTAAGTAAAAAGTTGTTGCACTGGTAACAAGTCAACACCAGGCTGCAGCAGTCTTGACTTTGGGGCTTTCCCGGAGGCTCCTCCCACTCTCACCTGTTAGGAGCTGGGGGTGACACTCTGGCTTCCCACTCTCAGTCCCCAGTGTCATAGCAAAGGGCACTAAAGCCATGTTACGGTCCATGAGAAGACCGAGCATGGAACAAAGCCCCCAGAGCCTCAGGTTCCACCACAAGCCGGACTTTGGCAGTTCTCAGGAACAGAGGGAAGGAGAGAGAAGGGGAGGCTCTGGCCGAGGGGCTCTGCTCCCAGGTGAGGCCCTGTCATTTCCACTGTAAACACCAAATCTGATCGCAAAAGGAGCTACAGCCTCCTCTTTGCTCTCTTGCAGGATGAGCCATGCAGGGGAGCCAGCTCCCATGCTGTGAGAACACTCAAGCAGCCCTTTGGAGAGGTTCACGCAGTGAGGAACTGAAGCCTCCTAGCCAATAGCCATGTGAGGAGCCATCTTGGAAGGGGACCCTCCAGCCTTTGGAGCCTTCAGATGATGCAGCCCTGGCAGACACCTTGACTGCACCTTTGGAAGAGACCCTGAGCCAGAACCACCTGGCTGAGCTGACCCAGGATTCCCGACCCACAGTGACCACAAGATTGTAAACGGTGGTTGTTCTAAGGTGATATGTTTGGGTAATATGACAACTAAAGCAAATGGGTAGTCATCTGGGGGGAAAAAAAAGTCAATTCTCATTCGCTCCTTCCCTCAAATAAATTTCAAATGGATCAAACAATAAAAGCATGAGGGGGAACAACTCAGACAAGGAGGGTAAGAATGGTTGCACAACTCAAAGGATGTCGTCACTGTCTCTGAATTGTACGTGCAGAAGCAGCCGAACTGGTGTCTGCTTTGCTGCATCTATTCTCAACTACAACAAAATAAAAACTTTATGGACCCATATCACTGACCATTATGTCTAAAAATTGCTGAATGGGAGCAGACTTTGCTGTGCAAAATAAAATATTAATAAGAAAAAAAGTAGGAGGGGAATAGAGACTTTGACATTGCCTGTTTGAAAGGTTTTTCTAAGTATAACAAAACAAACTAAAACGCAGAAGGTGGGTAAAAGATGACGTAAAAATTTGCGTGGCAAAAAAAAAATACCATAAAATCAAAGGATAAAGTAGGAACAAATACTTAGGCATATATGATACTAGACTATAACAAACTGCTACAGATTAATATGTAAAAGACCTAAAACCCAATAGGAAGAAGAAAAAAAAAGACATGAACAGAGTTCAAAGAAAAAGAAATGACATTTTTTCCCACCTTCTCAGAGTGTATATATTTGTATTTCCCTTTTATACCTATTCCCCACTCCCATCCACCATAATAACCATTCTAAAGCAACAAGTATCTGTTTTTATAGTTTTTGCAAATGTCTGTTGTTTTGTGCATTTTTATATTAAAAAAACCCATTGCCATGGAGTCAATTCCAACTCACAGTGACCCTGTAGGAGGACAGAGTAGAACTGCCCCATAGGGTTTCTGAGGGGTGGCCGGTGAATTTAAACTGCTGACCTTTTGGTTAGCAGCCAATCTAACCAAACTTACTTATATTATAAGTGAATGATATGTGCTACATCTGTCATTTTTTCTATTATGTGTTTAGAAGTGTAAACTTTTCTCTATTGAGGTCTTGGACGTTCTGGTTAGGTTAATTCCCAGATACAGGCAGTCCCATGGTTACTAACGTCCAACTTACGTACAACCTGTAGTTAGGAACCAACTCCCATAAAGCCTACTGTATTAAAAATTCGAGGTACGTGGCAATGGTTCACAATAACAAACAGGTGCTACTGTACAACGTGCATCAAAACATTATTGGGGGACAGAGGCTGGCTGGATGGACACAGAAATACAGGGTAGACAGAAGGAGAGTGCTGTCTCATTGGGGGAGAGCGACTAGGAGTATATATCAGGGTGTATATAAATTTTTGTTTGAGAGACTGGCTTGATTTGTAAACTTGCACTTAAAAGCATAATAAAAATTTAAAAAAGAAAGCCCTATGGAGTGGCTCTAGTCTGTGATGTGGGGTCACTATGAATAAAAAAAAAATTGTTATCACTGTATTATCATGTTAAAGATGTTTAGTGCATCTGGAAGTATTTAATGTTTTTTAGCATAGAAAGTACACTACATACTAAGATAAATACGTAACTAACTGGCATTAGATACGAGCTGTACCTAACTGTTCTGATTAATGTACAAATGCAAATTAAAGACAGGAAGGGAAACTCATTTGTAACCCGGGGACTGCCTGTACTTCTAAATTTTTGTTGCCATCATAAATACACCTTCTAGTTGGTTACTTCTTGTTGTTGTTAGGTGACTCAGTTCCGAGTCATAAGGACCCTATGTACAACAGAACGAAAGCACCAGCCTCACCATCGTCGTCATGTCTAAGCCCATTGTTGCAGCCACTGTGTCAATCCATCTCACTGAGGGTCTTCCTTTTTTCCGCTGACCCTCTACTTTACCAAGCATGATGTCCTTCTCCAGGGATTGCTCCTTCCTGATAACATGTCCAAAGTATAGGAGATGAAGTCTCACCATCCTTGCTTCTCAGGAGCATTCTAGCTGTACTTCTTCCAAGACAGGTCTGTTCATTCTTCTGGCAGTTCATGGTATACTCATACTCTTTGCCAACACCATTAAGTCAAAGGCATCAGTTGGTTACTAGGTGTAGTGAAGTGCTATTGATTTTTATAGGTTGGGCTTGTATCTGACGACGTTGCTGAAATTTCTTATTAGCTCTAACAGTTTATGCATGGATTCAGCTAGTTTTCTAGATGGATGACTCAGTCATCCATTGAACAAGTACTTACTGAGTGCTCACTAAGGGGCAGGTGCTATTCTAGGTGCATGGGCATAGCCTACGAACAACAGACCGAACTCCTGACCTTATGCAGTATACATGCTAGCTGAGGAGAGCTATGTTAAAAGGATGCATGTGCTATGAATACAACGCTGAGAATAGGACAAGAAAGGTGGGGCAGCAGATGACAAATGACAATCCGTCTTCTCTTTCAAGCCCCACGCCTTTTTCTTTCCTTATTGCATTGGCCATGGGTTACACCCAAGGGATGGTCAAGGTTCTTTCTGCTCTTGATCTTAAAGGGACCGTACCCCAAGTTTCCCGTTAACTGGGATGTGTACTGGGGGTTTGGGTATATGTCACGAATTGAATTGTGTCCCCAAAATCTCTGACAACTGAGCTGGGCCGTGATTCTCAGTATTGCGTGATTGTCCACCATTTTATGTGGTTTTCCCATATGTTGTAAATCCTATCACTATGATATAATAAAACGGATTATCGGCAGTTACACTGATGAGGGCTACAAGATTAGGTAGTGTCTTAAGCCAATCTCTTTTGAGATATAAAGGAGAGAAGCCAAGCAGGGAGACATGGAGACCTCATATCACCAAAAAAGCAGCACCAGGAGCAGAGTACATCCTTTGGACCTGAGGTCCCTGTGCTGAGATGCTTCCAGACCAAGGGAACACTGACGAATAGGACTTCCCTCCAGAGCAGACAGAGAGAGAAAGCCTTCCCCTGGAGCCGGTGCCCTGAATTCAGACTTCTAGCCTACTGGACTGTGAGAGAGTAAGCTTCTCTTTGTTAAAGCCATCCTTGTGGTATTTCTGTTACAGCAACACTAGATGACTAAGACAGGTGTGTAAACTGTATAAGGTTAAGAAGCTCCTTTCTAGTGCTAGTTTGCTAAGAGTTTTTAATGGTAAATAGGTGTTGAGCTTCATCATAAGCTTTTGCGGCATCGATTGGGATCAGATATTCTTCTTTTATCTATTACGGTGATAAGGTGCACCAATAGATTTTGAAAGCTGAACAAGGCTAGCATTCCTGGGCTAAACTTACTTGATCACGTGTTTCAAAAGTACAGTGCTAGATGCAGTTAGCAGCTATTTTCTATGAGATCTTTACATCAACACTCAAAACTACACACTTAGATTTTCTCAAAGGGCCCAATATGGATCTGGAATGAAGGCTGGCCTCACAGAACAAATCAGGCAGCTTTGGATCTTTCTGATTCCCAAAGCAATTGTGAGGACAGGAATTAAGTTTTCCTCAAAAGCTCGGTAGATCCCAACCGCAAAACCATTTGGGTCCTGAGTTTGTTTTAAGGAGGGACAGTCCTGGAATATTATTTCCATTTCTTTATTGGTTTATTCAAGTTTTCTCTTTCTTCTGCCAATTTTGACATTTTCTATTTTTCTAGAAATCTATCCATTTGATAGTTTTCAAGCTCACCACCATGTAATCGTTCAAAATGCTTTTATTACTTTTTAATAGCTCTGTTATAGCCCTTGGCCTTCCCCTTGGCAAGGACCAAGGGTTGAGGGTTCAGCTGGCAGTGCCAGGGCCAAGGATCCGGGCAGCACGGCCCATTACATCAGGGAGCTGAGTATTCCTAGATCCAGTTAGCATGCTGGCAGGGGTGGGAGGGGCCAGCAGAGGCTACAGTGGGCATGGTGCAAATAAGCCAATCCACACTTCTGTGCTTCTCCTCCACGAAATCTCTGTAAGAGCTACCTACCCTCGCAGTCTCCAGCCTCCTGCCCTCCTCTTTTCTCATCCAGAAAGTCCAATCAGACCTCCATCCCCACAGCCCCACCTCACTGCCCTCTGGGGACACCTTATGACCAACACCAAGCCAGCAGCCAGTCTCAGCCTCATCAGCTTTGATCTCAGGCAGCATCTGCACAGCTGGCCAGCCACCCCTTAAAGACCCTCCTCCTCGGCTCCTGCTACAGCCTCTGCCTACCCTGGGTACCCACAGCCCACCCGGGCCTCCACCCTGTGTGCACTCAGTTCCTCAGGATCCCCACCCAATGCAGTGACATGCAGATGCCCCTAGGCCCCTCCCTGACTGGCCATCACTGCAGGCCAGCACCTCCTTACAGAGCCCTGCCAGGTACTCCACGCACCACAGCCCTCACCCCTGTGGGCAGTCACCCGTCCCCCCCTCTCTCACCCCAGAATTCGCCACTCAGTATACCTCTGCCCACCCCACTTGAGCCCCAGTCCCCCTTACCTCGATGCTGCAGCCACCTCCTGCCACCGCCTACCATGCACTGGAGGGAGTCCCTCCAGGTCAGCTCCCTGCCCAAAGCCTGGCCACAGGACCCACTTCTCTCAGGGTGAGGGCAAGGCCCACTCCAGCCACACCGGCCCCCTCACTGTCCCACCTCCCTCCCCTGCTGTTTTCTCCACAGCAGGGACCTTCGTCCAGACCCGGAAAACTCTCCCCCTCCTAGGACTAAAGCCCCCGCTCGTGGGAGTCTGCCCAGTGGTGAGTGAGTTGTCCAAGTGCTGAGGGGCATGGAGAACATCCGGGGAGAGGCTAGCAGAGGGAACCGAGCACAATACGAAGAATAACCAGAAAGACTGGTGGAGCACACAGAGCAAAAACACAGCTATGCCTGAACAGGCCTACATCCCAACGCCAGGCCAATCCCATGCACACAGAGACCCCAGCAGCAGCCCCTGCAACAGGGCTCAACACAGGCTGACCCCACTTCTCTCCACCCTTCCCTCCCACCCTGGGGCACCGACATAACACCACAAGTACCACACTGAGTACAGAAGGAGGCACGTGGCTGGGGCACAGGAAGATCACGTTGGACAATTCGTGGGACCATCTGCTAGCCCCTCGCAGCTGGACCACCCAGCCCCAGGCTCCTGGCCTAGCTCCTCACAGGATAACATTCCTACCAAAGGCTCCTCTCTGGCCTCAACCCCACAGCCTACCTGGGCATGCAGGGCAGCCAGCAGTGCATCCAGCTGGATCTCCAGCGTGCGGCTGCCCACGTTCACGGCCGCCTCCAAGATCTGACCTAGACTCTGCCCGGCAGGAAGAAGAAGCATCAGGAGAGGCCAGACCACGGGGTAGACCAGATGGCACGGACCCCCACAGGGCCAATGAGGAAGTGCTGGCTCCCTCACTAAATTCAGAAGAGGCCGGGGGTGTCAAGAAATGGCCTTCTAGGTCAGAGGACTGCGGGGGGGCAGTGTAGGACTGAGTCCTCCTACACATAGACACCCCCCCCAGGACCCTGGCACTGGGCTAAGCTCCCCCCAGAATGCAGACACCCCACCCAGAACCCAGCTCAGGGCTGAGCCCTTCCAGTGCAGTGCACACAGATATAGGAATGTGGCCACACCTTGGACACGTGGAAGGTCTCAGCATGCTTCTTGTAGAGGGCAAGAACCCCCGGGATGAGCCTGGGGAGCTGCTCTTCCAGCCTCTCGTTGGGCAGCAGGTGGCTCATGGGCCCCAGGGCTTCCACAACAGCCAGCCTAAGCTGCAGGCAGACGTGGACACAGGGTGCATATCAGGGCCCATATCAGGACCCAGATACAGGGTGCTGGGTGACAGCAAGTGATTGCAGGGTGCTACCGAGTGACCGTGGGGTGATCACCAAGTAACCACAGAGTTACCACCGAGTGACCGTGGGGTGACCACACGGTGACCATAGGGTGACCATCAAGCGACTACATGGTGACTGCAGAGTGATCATGAGGTGAATGAGTGACCGTGGGGTGACCACCGAGTGACCGTGGGGTGACCACCGAGTGACCGTGGGGTGACCACCGAGTGACCATGGGGTGACCACCAAGTGACCGTGGGGTGATCGCAGCAAGAGGTGAGGCTGCAACTGGGTGGTGGGGCCCTGTGTGCAAGACACGCAGCAGGGCGAGCACTAAGTGGCTGTCACGCTGTGTCTCCCCCTCCCCAGCCAACACTGTGCTGCTCAGGGTGAGGGAAGGGGGAGTGTCTGTGGCAACTGGTCATCAGGAGCACATGCTCATGAGGTGGGCAGGGTGCACAGCCCAGAGCTTGCCAGATAGCCACAGTAGGGATCCACAGGTAGGACACCGCACAGGTGTGGGGATACTCAGTCAAGATATCGCGCAGGTGTGGGGCCCCTCAGGTGAGATACCTCACAGGTGTGGTGACCCACAGGCAAGACACCACACAGGTGTAGGGACACACAGGTGAGACTTCACAAAGGCCCTGCCTCCTGAGCTCCAACTTGTTCAGGGCCCTTGGGAGGACAGCACATGCCACAGCCCCCCATGACCCCACCCTCAGAGGAGACGCTTAGTGTCCCAAGCAGAGCCCGAGCCGGACACAAGGCATGCGTAGGGGGTAGAGCCCAGTGGGGTCAGGTGTAGGGTCGTCAATGGGGCAGGGGTGTACCTTGGCTTCACGACTCTGCAGCCAGTGATTGAAAAGCACGTCATAGGCACTGAAGATCTCAGAGGAGAAGGTGTCCTTCCTGACCGTGGGGTCTGGGGCCTGGTCGAGGTTGGCCAGGTACTCTAGGGTGCTCTCACTGAAGTGCCGCAGTGCTGCAAGGACTCAGCGATGGTGAGCAGGCTATGTACACTCAAGAAGCATGCAGGGTTAAAGGAGAACTACCAGGGGAGCCCCGGCCCAGGGGTGCAGTACCCGAGGGAGAGGGGCAGCACTGATGATCAGGGCTCCTGCCATAGGCCAGCCTCAGCACCGTGAGCATGAGGTCCAGACCCTGAGGCTGCTGGTGTTTGTGGGGTGGGCAACCAGATGGGCAAGCTAGCCAGCAGGTGCCGGGCAGGGCCGGGGGCCAGAGGCCGGTGTTCCCTCCTCTCCACTGTCCCTCTCATCCCCCAACACCAAAGTCTGATGACCCCCAGGGTAGTGCTGAGACCAAGTATGCCCCAGGAGGGGGCTCTGAGACGAAGGGGCAGGGGGCAGGTGGGCATCTCACCAGAGCAGAACACCACCCGCGTCACGTCCTGCTTGGCCATAGGCAGCATGGGCAGCATGGTGCTCAGGATGGAGGTCAGGAAGGGCACCATGCCGAACACTGCAAGAGAGGCCGAGACAGCCCACCACCCCAGGTCCCACATGCCCTCTGCCCCCGCAGGCCCACAGGAGCCATGCCGGACACTGCAGGGGAGGCTGGGTCAGCCTGCCACCCCCAGGCCCCACATGCCCTCCACCCCCTGCAGGTTTTCCTAGGGGGAGGAGCTCACACAATGTGGGCACCTAGACTCACAACAGCCCAAGGCTGGCGGTGGGAGGGGAGGGCTAGCATGCCTACCGTTGGACGCTGCGAGGCTGGCAAGCGTCTGCACGACAAAGTGGTGGGGCAGCAGCCCCGGTTGGAACCGACTTAGCAGCTCCTCCATCACGGCATTGATGAACCGCATGCCCACAGCCACAAGGACACTGCTTGCAGCCTGCTGCCAGTCAGGTACCAGGTCCTACATCCGTGGAACAGAGTCTGAGCTGACACCTGCTCCCAAGGCACTGGCAGAGCCTCACCTTGATGGCGCCCAGGAGGCACAGCCAGATGCCCTACTGAGTGCAAGCCAGCCTCCCATCCAGAGCTGCTTGCACAGGTGACGACGTGCCCACCGGCTCACCACTGAAAAGCCACACACCCGTAAGGGGAGCAGCCTGCCACCACCCAGCGTCACCTTTGAGCCCATGTGGCCCCCCGAAACACCAGGGTGACCCCCTCCACGGCTACAGCCTAAGCAGACACCAACACCCTGGTATTTTCCATAAGAGTTAGGTATTTTGCTCTCTGCTTCAGTTCCCTCCTGAAAATTACAGGTGAGCCCTCCAGGAGAGCAGGTGACACCAGACAGAACCAGCTCTCCATGCCTCAGCCCAGGCAGACAGCCGCAAGTCCAGATGGGCATGCACGCTCACCTTAGCCTTGGTCATCTCGCTGGAAGCCAGCAGGATGATGGCCCTGGCCATGTCCTTGTCAAGGTTACTGATGTGACTACGCACAACCGCCTCCACAGCCTTCAGGATCATTGCACGGTACGGATGAGCCAGCTAAAGAGAGAAAGCCACGAGGCCCAGGTGAGCCAGCTGGGGGTAGAACGCCGTGAGGCCCAGGTGGGCCAGCTGGGGGTAGAACGCCGTGAGGCCCAGGTGGGCCAGCTGAGGGGAGGGGGACGCCATGAGGCCCGGGTGGGCCAGCCGAGGGGAGAAAGCCATGAGGGCTCAGGGTGGCCACTGCATCTCACACACACAATCACCCACCTCTGCACCTAGCATGGAGGAAGGAAGTGCCTGGTTCACCTGTCCAGTCTCCATGCCCTTCAGAGCCTGGATGAGTGCTTGTGCAGACAGGGCCTCAGTCGCTGGGCGCCCACCCTCCAAAAGTGCCAAGGGCTGTCTGTGCAAGGCAGACTCTGCCCCTCATCCTCCCACATTGAGGATAAGTGGCCTCCTGCCCTCAGCTCACCAGTCCCATAGTAACACAATGCTCTGTGACCATGAGGCCCAGAGGACCATGAGGACTGTGGCCCTCCTGAGCTTATTAATGCGCTCAGATTTACAAGGGGCCGTGCTGCCGTTCCCTTGGCACATGGTGGACCCCAGTATCTCCTCCAGTCTTCAGTAGGTGAGCAGAGCCACTCACGTAAGAAAACTCTGATCAGGCCCCTAGAAGAAAACCTAAGACTAAGCAAAAGTCTACATTCCAGTTCAAACAGCATCAAGCATTAACGTATTTTCGATGCTGGGCTCTAACAGCCCTTATGTAACTCTCTAATCAACTCCATTTTGATGGAGCCAGTGGGCTCATCGGCTGACGCCAGGTAGAGTCACTGTCACATTCTGCGGATGGATGCTGGCACAGCCGACACCACACGGGCCACCATGCAACCTCTCAGCACCCCACAAGCACACGTGGATGTGGGCCAATTAAACCTACCAAGTGGGGAGGAGGCTATCTAGAGAAACCACAGAGCAGGGACCAGACAGTCATGTTTGAAAATGAAGCCAGCAGAAAATTAAAAAAAAAAAAAGGAAATGGAAAAGGAAAGAAAGAAATTCAGCTACCATCTGAAAATGTGGTCTCACTTTTCCTGCCTCTTCCCAGCCCAGCCCAGCTGGCGTGTGTGACAGAGCCTGTCACCATGTTAGCAGTGCTGCTTTGGGGGACGCTGGGCATAGGTGTTTGCTGCAGCGTCTAAAGACTGCAGAGCCCAGGCTCCCTGGCACCAGGTGGGGTGGGATTGACTGCAAGCAGCCACACACACCCAGGCCTTGGGGTTGTGGAAACAGCACCGTGGTGACCCAGACGTGTTACCACAGACATGATACCAGACGGTGCCGCACAATTTTCCCTGTTGTCCGTACCCTGTGGGGGGATTTAAGGGCTCTGAAACGTACAAGCCATCCAGGTAAGGTGCAGCCAACGTGTCAGGGAGTGACCAAAGCGGGAGGGATCTAAAGCTTCTGGGTGGCATGCAGGTGAGACATCTACATGGCATTACCTCACAGGATCGGAAGTTCCAGTCTAACGTGAACTCACTAGGAATGTGGAACAGTGAAGGAACAACTAAGAGAAAAAAGCTACAAGAGGGTAAGAAAAAACGAGCTGGGGGAGAACAGGAGGCCAGGGCACACCTAGTTTTGCCAGAATCGCTGGAAACAATAAAGGCTCCCACCTGCCTTCATGCGCTTTGCAGAGTCAGCTCAATTCCCCTCATCTGCCCATAGGACAAGGATGCTGGCGTCATCATGACATAGCCTTTCAGTCTCTCACCCAGGGCCTGACGCACCACACTCACACACAAGGTGGCAACTCTCCCCGGCTGGCCTGCAAGCCCCACACAACTTCAGCCAAAGGCCCACCAGGCCACCCAACACTCAGGTGCAAATACCAAGGCCAAGAAGAGCTATAACAGCTGGAAAAGGAGAGGGAGAGGAAGAGGTATGCTCACAGCCAGGAGATCCTAAAGCCGCAGTCAGCCTGCTGGCTGGTTCCCCAGGATACAGCAGGTAAGAGAGAACCAATCCACGTTCTGTGCTGCTGTTGTGAGTTGCCATCAAGTTGGTTCCGATTCACAGTGAAAGAGCAGAACTGCTCTACAAGGTTTTCAAGGCTCTCACCTTTCAGAAGCAGACTGCCAGGCCTGTCTTCTCAGGTACCTCTGGATGGCTTCAAACCACCAGCCTTTCAGCTAGTAGTCAGGCACGTAACTCTTGATGCCACCCAGGGACTCCACCACATTGTATAAAGACCCTTTTTACATGTCAAGTTATCAGTAAAACAGAAAACAGCTCTAGAGGCTGCAGAAGTTTCTTCCTCTGCCAGGAACAGCTCTCCACCACCACCACGATAAAGCTGGGTCACCACTTTAGAGGAGGAGGACTACAGGCTAAGGGGTGGCCCTGGGCACCATCAGCCTGGGACCCCTGCAGAGCCCAAGAGCTCAGCCGCTCTGTGAAGCTCCGGCCTTTCCTCCAAGTCACAGCGTCTGCACAGGAGTGCAGGGTGGTGGCTGTCACCACTGCGGGTGGTCCACCGTCACAGGGCAGCACTCTGGAGGGTAGGGCCAAGGGACCAAAGCAGTCATCCCAGAATTCTTAACCCTATCTAATGCCAAGCCTGGGCGCTCCCTCACAGCATTTCCCAGGGGCCTTCCTGGGCCTGCACACTGGGGACCCTTCCTCTGCCCAGGCAGGGACCATGTCTGCATCCCAGCTCCATACACGGCACTTGACAGCCAGGAGTCATGAGTCATCCAGACAGTCCTGAGCAACCACAGCAACAACTCCTGTGCCTGCCACAGCCAGCCCTGGTGTCGTGCGTGTCAAAGACCACACTGTGAATGCCGGTTATTACACAATGGGGCTCCTCGGTTCTGCAGGGGGTGCAGCCACACCCGTGTATGACAGGAAAAGTCCAGGCTGCCTGTCCTGGAAATGACCCTGTGGTCCAAGACGGACCTGAGAGAGCTGAGAGGACGTGCTCACTCCCCACCAGCCCCCTCACCTTCCCAACCCCAGCCCTGGACACAAAACACCCCCTGCCCCAGGTGCGAGGACCCCTGTCCCACCCAAGACAGGTTCTCACAGCACCGTGCCCCAAGGGCTGGCTGGAGAGACCCCACATGTGGACCATGCACCATGACGACACTACCTCCCGAGTAGGGAGGCCGCCAAGGGCCAGGTGTACCTTCTCATGCCGCTGCAGGTACCTCTCACAGGCGCGGAGCGTCTCCCCTGGCTGGGCCTCACCGAGGGCACACAGGGCGCTGCAGATCTGCTCCTGCACCTGCGGGTCCCTGTCGGTAACCGCGTCCATCAGGGTGGTGCACAACTCTGCAGAATGACAGCCTGGTCGGCCCTGTCTGCACACTGCTCCACTGGGCACAGTGGCAGGACAGAGCCTGCAGATGCCTGAGAGGCGAGCAGACTTGGGAGCACACACCTGCGGCTACTCCACACCTGGCACGGTCACCAGGTTCTCCCAAGCATGGCTCCATCCACCCCCACCCCATCTCAACACCCCCTCAAGGTCGCAAGGGCTGGGACTGCCTCAGCCCACAGCCCAGGGCTAAATGACCTCAAGGAACAGCCCCGCCCACCCAGCCATGACTCACTCTTCACGTATGACTCAGCCATGTCCACAGCTGCAGTTTCCTCGTGTCCAACACAGAAGCGTGCAGCCCCCTCTGGCATCTGCAAGACGTGATTCCTACATCAACAGCAGTTATGACATGTGTGCAGGACACACCCCGTCAATCAACTCACTCTGGGGGGAATGACAGTGCCGCATCCTGCTGCCAGCCACCCCAAGGACCGAGGGCACCACAGCCCACCACGTACAGCACAGCCTCCGCACAAGTCGCGCACAAGGGGCCGCCGTGGAGTGCACAGCCACTGCCACCTAAAGCACTGTCCTCTTCACTCTGCAGGGGAGAGAGGGGAGAGCTGAGCTGGGCCCTGATTCCCAGCTTTGCACAGCAGGCAAACGGCTCCTCCCTCCTGTTAGGACTGAGAACAGCAGCTGTGGTGTGTTAGGCAGGACTTCCCAAACCTACAAGTCCTAAGACAGCATTAAGTAAAACAACCCTCTGGTGGCCAGCAGGGGACTGGGAGGTCAGCCCCCATCTGTCCCACCCAGGGACCAGAGGAGAACTGTGCTTGAGGCCCACAGTCTCAGACACACCCACAGGGACTCAAACACCACGTGCCTCGAAGCACCACCACCTGCCCCAGCGTGGGCCCCCACTCCTATACCTGCACATTCCTCTCCAGTGATGCCACGGGCCCCACTCCCGCCATCATCTCCCACCCTACCCTCCTCCCTTACACACTCCTGGGGAAACCAAGGATGGATGCCCACAGCCCTCTTGGCCAGCAGGACATGCTCGCTGGCTGGGCAGCCACAGCAGGAGCACCGAGGGGCCGTGTAGCGTCCAGGAGGCAGTCAAATCAAAATAAGAGAGCACTCTAGCTGGAGAGAGCAGAATGGTCACCAGTATTCACCTGGCCCACCCTGACCCCAGCAAAATGACGGGAAGGATGCACGTTTTAAAGAATACACCGTGAGAGCACTAGAAGACAAGCAAGGACAAAATTAGCAGGCCAGGAATCTCCAGGAATTCCGGGAGCTGAAGAGCAGATGGAGAAGACTCTGACTGCAGACAGAGGCGTCAGCCAGCATTTCCCCTTCCTTCCTGGAGAAAGCCTCAGAGTCACAACGTGAACAGGAAATAAAAACACATACCCTGTCTGCAGCACAGCAAGGAGACAGCTAATGTCCCACACCATGAAGGGGTACGGGGTACTGGGCGGAAGCTTACAGATGGAGGCTACAGAAGACGCTTCTCAGAGGCAAGGGCACACCCCAAGACGGACCCCAAGGTCCCATGCTCCCTGGCCCAGTCTGAGCTGAAACACCTGTCATCAAGAGCCCATCTAAGGCGAAGCTTGCATGGGTTTCCATAGCCGCCCACCTCCCTCCTCCTATGGGAAGTAAAGAAAGGCTAAGCCAGCTCTGACTCCACCCCATCTGGGACACCCTTCACACAAGTGCAAATGGCTGTGCTCCCTGGCCCAATTCAAACCCGAGAAAACAGTAAGTAACCTGCAGAGGCCTTGGCTTCTGAATTCGCCCTCCAGCCTAAACCTGAAAAATCAGACAAACTACATAAAGCCACAATTTCTCAGGATGCTAGGCACCAGGAAAGGAGGAACAGCGACCCCTGCCCCCCGCCACCACCACCACGAGGTGAGCTCTGTGGGGGCCCAGAGGTACACCTGAGCTGAAGAGAGGAGACTGGGTGTGTCGGTAGCCTGAGGTAGCTACAGTTTGCAGGGTCCAGCACCAAAGAAGGAGCTGCCCAGAGACAGCTGCTGGTCACCGCAGGGGCTGACAGAATAATAGCCCCATAGAGGCCCAGACGTAATCCCCAGCACCTGTGAATTTGTCACCTCACGTGGTACAGAGACTTTGCAGATGTGATTACGGTTAAAGACCATGAGATGGGGGATTCGCCTGGATTATGTGGATGAATCCAATCCAATCACATGAATCTTTCAAAGGGGAGAACCGATGGCAGCTGGCTGAGAGATAGATGGTGCCTATGAGCAGTCAGCCCTCTGCGCTGGTTCTGAAAGGGGCTGAGAGGAGTGCTGGACAGAGGCCTCACGAACCTGGAAGAGGCAAGGAAATGCATTCCCCCTGGAGCTTCCAGAAAGGAGCGCAGCCCTGCCAACGCTTTGATTTTAGCCCAGTGAGACATGTTGGACTTCTGATCTATAGAACTAATAACATAAGATGATAAACTTACGTTGTTTTAAGACAGGAGCTCTGGTGGCACAGTGGCTAAACACTTGGCTGCTAACAGAAAGGTTGGAGGTTCAAACCTACCAGCCACTATACAGAAGAAAGACGCGGTAGTCTGCTTCTGAAAGATTTACAGCGTTGGAAACTCTTTGGAGCAGTTCTACTCTACCCTATAGGGTCGCCATGAGTCTGAATTGCCTCAACGGCAATGAGTCTGGTTTGGGTTTGGGGTGTTTTAAGCCACTAAGTCTGTGCTACTTCGTTACAGCAGCAATAGAAAATTAATACAAGAGCCACAATGAGAAGAGACTACCCAAAGTAGGGGAGGGTGATTAGCAGGAGTAATCCCTGGAGCTCACAAATGGCCAGGAACAGCACCTGTTCCCAGAAGCCAGAGTGGAAAACATCGAAATTCATGGGGCGCCAGGTAGAGTACTCAGAGGGGTTTGTCTCAGTAGTGAAGCAAAATTTGTCCTAAATTAAATGCTCCTCTGGTCCCGCCTAACAAAGTAAAAGAAAGACCTGAAAGGATCCAACTATTCCTGAGTAACTCAGCCACATCACGGCACAGAGCACAAGGCACTTACGGAAATACAGAAACACTCAGCAGCCAACAAAATACACACAGTCTGGCATTCAGTCAAAAATTACCTGGCATGGAGCAGCTGAGGGAGAAAGTAAGGAACAGAAGGAAGAAACGGGACTTGGGGTTGATTGCCCCCATGAACAACGGCCTCCTTTGCCATGAGACCAGAAGAACTGGATGGTACCCAGCTACCATTACTGAACATTTTGGTCAAAGATTCTATAGAAAAATTCTGATCAAAAGGGAGAAAATGCAGAATAGAATTTCAAATTCTCATGGAATTCAGACTTTCTGGAGCCATGGAGGCTGGATGAACTCCCACAGACTATTGCCCTGAGATAATCTTTAAATCTTAAACCAAAAATATCCCCTCAAGTCTTCTCAAAACCAACCAACAGTTTAGCATAGCTAGTAAAGAATGTCTGCCTTGAGCACTGTGCTCTTTTAAGACGTCTCTGTATGGGGTCAAATCAACAACAGTATGTTTTGCTGTGTATATTCTCAACAACAAATAAAACTTAAATTTTGAAAACGTTATGACAAGAAGGGGGATTTGTCCCACATTAAAATATATTTATGCCTGTCCCAGGAAAGGTGATCCAACCAAATGTGGAAATTATCAAACAATATCATTAATATCACAAGCAAGTAAAATTTTGTTGAAGATCATTCAAAAGCAGCTGCAGCAGTATATCCATAGGGCACTGCCAGAAATTCAAGCTGGATTCAGAAGAGGACGTGGAACCAGGGATATCATTCCTGATGTCAGATGGATCCTGGCTGAGAGCAGAGAATACCGGAAGGATGTTTACCTGTGTTTTACTGACTATACAAAGGCATTCGACTGTGTGGATCATAACAAATTATGGATAACACTGCAAAGAATGGGAATTCCAGAACACTTAATCGTGCTCAAGGAACCTGTACATAGATCAAGAAGCAGTCGTTCAAACAGAACAAGGGGATGCTGTGTCATTTAAAATCAGGAAAGGTGTGCATCAGGGTTGTATCCTTTCACCATACTTATTCAATCTGTATGCTGAGCAAGTAATCCAAGAAAGTGGACTATATGAAGAACGGGGCATCAGGACTGGAGGAAAACTCATAACAACCTGCATTATGCAGATGACACAACCTTGCTTGCTGAAAGTGAAAAGGACTTGAAGCACTTACTAACAAAGATCAAAGACCACAGCCTTCGGTATGGATTACATCCCAACATAAAGACAATGAAAATCTCACAACTGGACCAATAAACAACGTCATGATAAATGGAGAAAGGATTGAAGTTGTCAAGGATTTCATTTCACTTGGATCCACAATCAACAGCCATGGAAGCAGCAGTGGAGAAATCAAAAGACACATTGCATTGGGCAAATCTGCTCCAAAAGACCTCTTTAAAGTGTTCAAGAGCAAAGATGTCACCTTGAAGACTAAGGTGCACCTGACAGTCACCTCATATGCATTTGAAAGCTGGACAATGAATAGGGAAGACCAAAGAATTACTGCCTTTGAATCATGGTGTTGGGGAAGAATACTGAATATACCATGGACTGCCAAAAAAAGAAAAATCTGTCTTGGAAGAAGTACGAATGCTCCTTAGAAGCAAGGATGGTAAGACTATGTCTCACATTCTCTGGACATGTTGTCAGGAGGGATCAGTCCCTGGAGAAGGACATTATGCTTGGTAAAGTAGATGGTCAGCAGAAAAGAGGAAAACCCTCAACAATACGGATTGACACAGTGGCTAACAATGTGTAACAACGACCATGAGGATTGCACAGGACAGGGTAGTGTTTCATTCCATTGTACACAGGGTCGCTCAACTTGACAGCACCTAACAACAGCAACAAAATGTATTTAAAAGCTACAATCACTAAAACTATGATATTGCTACAACACACAAATCAGCAAAACAGTGTAGAAAGTCCACAAATAAACACCAAGAAGGAAGCAGAGGTACCATAAGAGAATGGTGAGATTTTAAATCATAGTCAGACAGGTCAGTAAATAGTGTTGAAACAGCTAGCTAGGCACTTAGGGGGTAAATTTTCCCTCCATACATCTCTCCTCACCTCAAAATAAATTCCATATGGAAAACACTGGTAAATATTTAACAGTCTTAGAGTAAGAAAAGACTTTCTAAACTGAACCCAGAAACCAAAATAATCATTGTTCAGTTTGACTACAGAAAAATTTCAAATTTTTGAATGTTAAAAAACATACTGAAAAAAAAAAAAAACATGCACACAATCCCATGTTCCCACACACACATCCCCACACATGGCATATAAAGGACAAAGCATGACAAACCACTCATAACATGTAGGACAAAAGGCAAACTTCTCAAATATTAACGTGCAAAAAGCAGCTAGTCTACTCCATCAATAACACAAACAGAAAAATGGGCAGAAGATGCATACAGGCAATCCTCAGAAGAAACAGCCGCAAGGCACGTGAGAAAAGTGCGGACCACCACCTGTGAGGACAAGGTCTGCTTGCCTCTCCTGAGCTGGGAGTGGTCAGCTGAGGACGCAGCCCAGGGCCAGACATCTGGGAGCTCCCTGTACACTGCACACTATATAACTATCTGTGCACCATCACCTGTACCTGGTGAAAACAGACCCGCCACGTGGCAGGTGGTCAGCAAGCACTGGACATCACGGTGCTATGGTCACCATTCCAGGGAAAACGGGGCAGCCTTGGTGCTACTGTGTGAGCAGAGCTGGCAGGGCCTCATGGGAGGTAGCCTAGCATCGTCCACCACAGCCAGGATAGCCAGACTGTGAAGAAGATAATTCTGTCTCCACATGTCTGCTCACACAAGTACACAGAGACCCACATGTGTGAATGATGGAGAAGACAGGATGCCCGTGGGGGTCTGGTTAATAGTTTTTAAAAAACCAGCAGAAGCAGGTAGGTAGGTAAGTAAGTGGGTGGGTAAGTAAGTGGGTGTGTACTAGCACAGAGGAACAGCAAAGTCTCTCATCACATCATGGAAAAGCAGAGTATGTGCAGCTGGTGCCCCACCTGCCCTGGCCACCAGGCAGTGTGTGCCAACAGTCATCGTACACGGACAGGAACAGCACAGCCCATGAGCACATTATTGACCATGAGCCAAGAGGAGCGCTCTGAAGGGAACAGGCGGTGTGGGAGCAGAAAAGGGACCCCATCTCCTGCAGAAATGCTCTGAACAACACAGATCGTGCCTGGCACACACCAAGCCCCTCAAGCTTAATCCTCAAAAGGCTGAACGACACACCACGAGTTAGTAGCTGGCTAGTGGCTAGTTAGTGGTGGGCAGGACTCAACAGGCTGGCTCCCACACCCCACCTCCGACCCTGTTGTGATACAGGCTAGCACAAGCACAGGGGACCCTTGGGAAGGAAAAGCGAAGCTGATACAGGCCAGGTGATGGCCGTAGGCATTCCCCACCACGTCATGCACACTGTTCAATGTGTAGACACGGCTTCCTGTCCTCCCTCTGCACCCAACATCCAGTCGCAGTTCCTTAAGCCCACCAGGCGCCATCCCGGGCCCATACACTCCCTGGCCTGAAGACTCTCTCAGCCTGCAGAAAGCACATACAAGCATACCATGGCTACAACACCACAAAACAGGGCATATAATAACAGGTGTGCTCAATGTGCCCCACAGCTCAGGTGTGCCCCCACACACTAACAGAGGCATGCTGGGGTGGGGAGGTCAACAAGGACTCCAAGGGCAGGACTGCAGGTGAGCCCTGCAAGCGTTAGGGGGGTAAGCCGGCAGAGGAGGCAGCATAAGCCTGCCTGGAGGGTTGAATGTGTGCAGGGAAGGGGAAAGGTTGCAGAGCCGGAGCAGGCCTGAGGTCCCTGGTGGTCCCCACCAGCATCAGGCACCGGACTGACCTAGAGGATCGGGCTGGCAGAGGTGTGAATGGGTCTCCCTACCCTGGGGTTTCAAGACATCTCCTTCCACCTGTGTCAAAGTATGGATGTTGACCTCCCTGCCTGGGACCAGGATCCTGGATGCCATCTAGGGTGGGTGACAGGGAGTATTTGTAACCCTGTGAAGGCGTCCACTCCCCCCACTTGCACTATCAGAGAGGGGCATCTGTTAGAGGTCAACTATCCCAGAGGGTTATGGTCTTTAAATACTGGATCCCCAAGTCTCAACACCGCCCTCCCTGGAATGACAAAAAATAACCACCAAGGCTGTACAGATGTCTTGAGACTGGCTGCCCACTAGAATTACCTGAAGTCTGTAAGATATCGGGCCAATTAGGTAAGAAATGCTAGTTGGGGGAGGGAGGAAACCCAGGTATCCCTGGTTAGAAAATGCTCCTGGTGAGTCTCAAGTGCAGTTGGAGCTGAGGCACTGCCCTCCAACAATCGCAGTGGAGGCACCCAGGGGTCACCTCATGGCGGGGCTGTCCCCGCAGGCATGCTCACTCACAGGAAGTGCCCCACCCACACAACGGCTACACAGCAGCTTCCAGAGTTACCAGCAAGAATCTGACTCATGAAGTATCTGAGAAAATGATTTCTCAGCTTACGCCAGGCCTGGCTGCATCTCTGGGTTGCAGGGAACACTCTAAGCCCTGAAGGCTTATTGCAGCTCCTCCGAGCGCTGGCCAGGAATGTGAGGGAACCACATGCCCCTTTCCTGCGTACCTGTACCTGTCCCACAAAGATTAAGCTGCATGAGCAGACACAAGGCATGCCTTTAAAACCGTAACTCAGGGATCTGAACGTGGGTCACAACATCTGGAGCCTCTGGTCACAAATGTTCGGGCAGCAGCCCAAGCCCTCACCTGAGCCAGTGTGGACAGGCTCCACTGCGAGAGAGGTCACAAAGAAGAGCAGGTGCACTCCCTGCAGGGAGGGGGCTGCACCTCCAATCTGCCATTCTCCAGCAGGCCACCAAGAACCCGGGGGCCCAGAAAACAAGATGCAGGTCCGAACATCGATTTCAGAGCAACAAGGACACCGGATCAATCACAGGTGATTCCACTGATGCCATGAGAGACTAGAGACCCCTCCCAACAACATGGTCACAAAAGACCTAGGCCTCAGAGGAAAACATGCTGACACACCAGCCCAGGGCCTCACAGACACACCACTGCAGAAACATGCCAGGACCACAATCCCACACCGGTCTCCAGCCCCCCAGGGCCCAGCGCTGGGTGTCTCAGCCAGTCATACCCAACAGCTCCAACACCCCACTCTTCACCCCAGCCTAAGTCACCCCACCTTCCCCTGTCCCTGGATCATCCTACACTCAGCTCTCTAGCCTCTACCTCCAGCATCAGGCACAGGAATGACCTAGGGGATCGGGCTGGCAGAGGTGTGAATGGGTCTCCCTACCCTGGGGTTTCAAGACATCTCCTTCCACCTGTGTCAAAGTATGGATGTTGACCTCCCTGCCTGGGACCAGGATCCTGGATGCCATCTAGGGTGGGTGACAGGGAGTATTTGCAACCCTGTGAAGGCGTCCACTCCCCCGACTTGCACTATCAGAGAGGGGCGTCTCTACCACCACCCCTTCCAAAGCACGGGGCCTCCGGGGCCGCCCCCACAGAGCAGGCCACCGCAGCCCCGCCAGCCCCTCCAGCTCACGCCCCGCTCCAGGGCCCTCCACCCGGGTGGAGACTGGGACTCGCGAGCCTGTGAAGGGCGCCACCTGAGCCGCCGAAGCCCGGAAGCTGCCGAGCCAGCTGCGCTGCGGGCCGACGCGGCCGGGAAGGTCAGGCGCTGGCTCCGCGGCTGCAGCTCCCGCCTCGGCGGACAGGCCCTCCCGGCTGTGAGACCCCAGCCCGCGCGCGCCCCGGCCTGAGGCCCCGGACAACCGCTTCCCTGCCGGGGCTGCAGGGCGCCTGGCTGTCGGGGCTTCGGGGACGGCCCGGTTGTTGGCGGCTTCCACAGAGGAAGCCCGGGACACCGCCAGGGGAGCAGGACGGGGACTGGGGACCCCACGTCCCCCGGGGGACCCCGCGCCAGCGCTGGGGAGAAAGGGGGCTGCGGGGCTCCCCGGCCTCTCTTCCGGGGTGGGAGGCGGGAGGCCTGGCACCTGGGCCGGTGGGGCGGGCCCGGTCCCCACGACGCCGGGCCCTGCCGGTGCTCTGCTCGGCCGGGGCTCGGCCGGTGACCTTGGGGAGGCCCCGACCCGCCTCCCCGCTCGCCGCCCCGCCGGGGATCCGCCCGCCGTTTACCTCAGAACCCGCCGCCGCCGCCCAGGCGCCGCCCTCCCTCCCGCGCCAACCGGAGTGGGCGGAGCCGCACGGCCGGCCCCGCCCCCCTAACCAACCGCAGCCCTGCGCTCGGCGGCGCAGCCCCGCCCCCCGCTGCTCCTGCGCTCATTGGCCTGCCGCGCGTCTGTCCCGCTCTCCCGCCCGCCCATTGGCCCCTGGCAGGAGGGAGTGCGCATGCTCCGCAGCCACCCCGGCCCGCCCAGCCCCGACGTCCGGTGACCTCCGCACCTGACTGTTGGCGCGAGCGCTGGGGCCCGGGCCCCGCAGACCCGCGTGGGCGCGGCCGGCAGCTACGCAGGCACCAGCCGCTGGCCCTCCTTCTTCTGCGCGCTGCTCGCGCAGAGGTATTGCACCTGGGCGCCAGTCCCCCTCAGCTCCGTGTCCCCGTCCTCAGCATTCACAGCTCCAGACCCGCCCTCTCACACAACGGGGACGTAACAGGGACGAGTCCGGACACACACGGGGCCACGGTCATGCCCTATATCTGCCACACATAACCACACACAGTGAACACCCAGCACCACCCCCGCAGGCCCTGGTGGCAGACCCCGCAGCACACAGCAGATGCAGGCACACCTACGCGCTGACACAATGCAGACACAGCTCGCAGACATTCACAGGGACACACAATGCAGATACAAGCTCCCAGACACACAGGCACACACACAAAAGCAGCACACATTCACTCTACCAACAGACAATGGAAATCAAGATGAAAAGATCGTTGGGTCAGGACCTTAGAATCTGGAAAGGCAAATAAATAATACGCACAGCAAAAGAAAACCAACTCATTGCCATGGAGTAGATTCTGACTCATAGTGATCCTATAGAACTACCCCACATGGTTTCCAGGGAGCAGCTGGTGGGTTAGAACTGTTAACCTTTTGGTTAGCAGCCATCTCTTAACCACTTCACCACCAGGGCTCCAAATAATATGCAAGTAACAAATTAACAAGACAAATGACAGTTTGGGCCAAGTCCTGTGAAGGGGTGCCGTGGGGGATGGGCTGACTTCTCCAGAGACGCCCAAAGGAGGTTCCATGGAGACTGCTAAAAGAAGGATGAGAAGAAGGTTCTGTGCAGACATGCCAGCCCCTGCAAAGTCCCCAAGGCTGGAATCACCTGAGTGTACAAACCAAAAAGAAAAGAAGGAATGAGTGGCATTCTGGAAGCTAAGGAAGTGGAGAGAGGAATTTGAGAAGGAGGAAGTGGTCACTAGCCCTCCATCCACTGCCTGCAAATGTCTAAGGCTGGAAGTCAAGTTGTCTTGCTGTGGGTGGGTCAGTGGCCAGCAGTGGGCCAAAAGGAGGTGGGGAGGCACACTGGGAAGCCCATGGTGCACACCAGGCAGGATGGCAGCTGAAAGAACAGAGTAGGGGAGGATGTTCTTTTTCCACAGGGGACAGCCTCGAGCCTGTTTCTGTTGTTCAGATGGAGCCAACAGAGAGAGTGGGGTGCTTTGGGGAGCCTGGCCCAGGAACAGCTCCAGGAAGAGAAGCAGGCAGAGCCGGGTGGGAGGAGTTAACCAGAGGAAGTTGCCATGAAGGAGGCAAGAGGCCTTTTCCCAGCCCACCCCTAGACTACTAGCTCACTCGCCCAAAACCCTGCACTGGTCCCCACAGCCTCTTCCAATGCACAGCACCTCTGCCCAGGGTTTACAGGGCCCTATGATCCTGCCACCTCCCAGCCCCAGCTGGATCTCCAGTCCCAGAGGCCATCTTCCACTCCTTGAGCACACACTGTGCCCCACATCTGTTGAGGTTGTCATTTTACATTTATTACATCATTAATGCCCCTCTCCCTTACTCAGGGTAAGCTCCGTGAGGGAAAGGCCTGAGGCCCACATCTGCTTTTTGTGCCCAAGTGCCCAGCACAGAGCCTGGGGAATGGGTACCCAGTGCATTTCGATGGATGGACAGATGAACTAGGGTGAAGAGAAAAAGAATAGCAATGGCTTTCAGAAGGAAGGCGGACAAGAGCCGATGACTAGCCTGGGTCCTGCCTGCTGCCTCTCAGCTCAACACTCACCAGTGTCCAGTTGGCTGCTGGCACTGGTGGGAGCCGGAAAGGTGAGAGGAGGACGTGGCTGGTGTTCACAGCCCCCAGGCTCAACAGCAGCACTCTGCGGCACCACCACCCCTGCCTGGGGTCACACGAGTTCCCTTTTGCTGCCCCAGCTCTGGAGATGGCTGTGTGTTAGACTAACCTCACGTTGTCCATGTTTCTCCAGCGCTTCTAACACAGGAGTAACTCATCCCCATATCAAATACCTTCTGCTTGAAATATCTGCAGTGGGCTCTCTGTTCCTAACTTCCAGGTCAGTATCTTTTCTAAATTCCAGGCAATTTGCTAGACAAGTGCTGTAGGTGAGATCAAGGTGCTGAGCTGCCAGGTGTTGGAGGAGCTAATTAAGATAATGAGCCAAAATGGAAGAAACAGCCAAGCTTTTAATAACTTACTGTGAAAGTATAAGCAAGGGAGTAACCCAGAAGAAAGCATCAAGTCCACCCCCTCCCCTCATCTTCCTGCCCTGGGAGCTTTGAACAAAAGACTTCTCCTGGGGGAGGGAGGGTAGGCATGGAAAAGTACTGAGTTAGAGTGGGGAAAAGTGTTTTCAAAGTTCCCTACCCCCCCCCCCCATATAGGAGTTTCAACAGAGGAGCTTGAGGAAGGTCTCTGCTGAAGCTGAAGACCCCAAATGAAGGGGCCTGGGCTAGGAGTATAGATATGGGAAAGAGCATGTGTAGCCAGCAGGGGCCCTGAGTCCTTGGCTGCAACTCCCTCCAGAGATGTAGGGCACCGGCCACCCACCAAGTCTGCTTGGGGAAGGCAGCATTCCCCGGAGGCCTGCCAAACACAGCCTTGTAATTCCTGTAGTCAAACCAGAAAGGTCACAGTTAGGGTTTTGGCCAGGAGCCACACTCCTCAGGTGACCAAGGGAATATCAGACAGAAGCCTTGCTCTCAAAAAGCTGATGGTCCAACAGTTGAAGCCTGCCACTGCTGTGGCCTTTGCTGAAGTGGGTACGCCCACACCCATCCCGACTGCAGTGCAGGGCAGGTTAGTCCCACAGGCACTCATGGAGATCCTCCTGAGGGCCAGACTCTTGTGGGACACTCCAGGGAGCCACACCTACCAGGTGGCTCCTGCCTTCCAGGCCCACAGCCACTGTGCCTTCCGACTCAGACCAGAGAATGGGTATCTCAAGTGGTGTTTGGATGTGAGATCCTGGATAGAAGCTACGTGGCACAGGCAGGTACACCAGGTGTGTTCTGCCAGCAGGAAGCAGCATGCTGTGGGGGCAGCTACAGCTAACTGAACTGCTCAGAAGGATGCCTGCATACAACAGGTGCTCTGTAAATGCTGCTGCTACTCCTAGTGGTAACGCTGCTCACAGAGAACTCTGGGGGCCAGGAGAGGGAGAAGTGGTGTTGGTTGGCGTCTCTCTCCCAGGGCTGGGGTCTTTGAGGTGGGCCCAGGCCTGGGGTTCTTGCTTGCCATGGGGGAGTGTGATCAAGTACCATGGAGAGTTCGGGGCTGCCAGCCTAGCAGGGAAGGCTTCCTACAGCAGGGCCTTGACCTGGACCAGAAGCTTCCAGGCCCCAGCAGAGGGAGAACCAGAAGCCCCCCTCCCCATGCCCTCTCCCAGCTCAGCCTCTATTACAGTCCCCACCCACCCACCCCACCCCCCGCCCCTGATGCCATGGCACTTTCTCAATGGGAGAGGGTCTGCTTAAAAGGGCTGCTGGTGCAGGTAATTTTCTCTTTTTCCTCATGCCGTTCGAGTTGGGAAGTTTAAGGAAAAAGCTCTACCCTTCTTCCTTTCCTCCCCTCCCCCCACCCCGGGTTCTTTGAGGGCCTTTGTGGCAAGCCACTGAGGCTGCACTGGGGTCCTACCCTTGAAGTGGGTTCTCACCCCACAGATGGCAGGGCACCCAGCGTGATGTGTTCAGGGCGGCAGGTCCTGGGGCAGGAGGAACCACTCTGAGAGCACAATGCAGGAGCAGCTCTAGAACCCCCCATTCTAGAACCTGCCCCAGCTTTCTCAGAGCCACCCTCCCCTGTGCCAGCCCCCGCTGTGTTAAACCTCCTGCCCTGCGCCCTCATCCCTGCTCAGTCCCTGCCCAGCACCTGCCCAGCCCCGGAGTCTCCAGAGCCTTGGCTACTGCCTCGAAAGGAGCACAAGCCCCACACGGCCCCTGCTGCCTGCTGCCCCTCCGGTAGAAGTGTGGTCTCAGCCATGGCCCTGCCAACCCCTGCCATGGTCCTGTGGTGAGTTGGACCTCCACACCCCACTACAGGTCCCTGCCCCCCATGAAGGGCAGCAGCAGGCACAGGCTGGACCAGCGGGCCTTCATGGAGCAGATGCGGGAGTGCCGGGACAAGGGCTACCTGCTCTCCCTCAAGCAGATCGGCTCTGGCACCTTCTCCAAGGTCTACCTGGCCTGTGCCACCCATGAGCGGATACAGCACAACCTCAAGCTGTCCTCTGACCTGCAAGGCAAGCGTCACACCATCGTGAGGCCACCCAACCCCCCATGGGCTCTGCAGGGCAGGGACAGTGCCTGGCCTGGCCCAGGCCACCCTTCTCAAACTCACTCAGGCACTTCTGGTGCTCCTTCATCTTACCCCACTCCTTCCCCAGTCCTGCTTCCTCCCTGTTGTGGGGGATGGCAGCCTGGCCCCTCCCACGGCCCCCTCCCCTCACAGGTGGCCATCAAGATTGTCTCCATGGCTAAGGCCCCCATGGAGTTCTCCCGAAAGTTCTTGCCCCGTGAGATCTCATCTCTCAATGCCACCTACAAGCACCTGAGATGCCCCAAGACAGCCCGCACCCCCCCACCCCACATCTGCTGCCCCGCCCAGCCCTGGCCCTCCTTCCCCCGCAACCTGTGTCCAGCTGACCTTGTCCTGAGGTGATGGAAGAGGGCGGGGGTCCGGCAGGTCCAGCTGTAGGAGACATACCAGAACAATCAGCGCTCCTACCTGGTGCTGGAACTGGTAGCCCGTGGGGACCTGCTGGAGCACATCAACACCGTGTCAGACCTCCGCTGCTGCCTGGGGCTGGAGGAGGAGGAGGCCCGCAGACTGTTCTGGCAGCTGGTCAGCGCCATGGTACACTGCCACAGTGCAGGCATTGTGCACCGGTGAGGGTGCTGCCCAGCCTGCCCGCCTGCCCGCCCACATGGCGAGGCCACCAAGCACCAGGCCCAGCCCCACCTCCCCTTCCCCATGCAGGGACCTAAAGTGTGAGAACATCCTGCTGGATGATCGAGGCCTCCTAAAGCTGACAGGTGAGTGGGCGCTCTCAGCCTCCACCTGACGCCCACCTTTCACGCAGCTTTCCAGCTCTGCAGGAGGTCCATAGCTCACTGTCACCTGACCAGGCCCTAACCTCAACCTGGCCCAGCCCCTACTTTCAACCCTGAACAGGGCCACACTTTTGCTCCTGGCCTGATCCTGGTCATCAACCCTCCCAGGAGGCCTACCCCCCACCCTCAACTCTAGCCCAGCCTCACTTGCCAGCCCTACCCCCGCCCCCAGACCAGCTACCCCTTGCCCCAGCCAGTCCTGTTGCCACCCAAACACTCCACATCCCCCCACTATCCTTCTGGACCAAAACAGCCTCCTGAGCCCCTCTCTCTACACCCTGCCCCTCCCTCACCCTCCTCTTGCACCTCCCTCCCCAGACTTCGGCTTTGCCAGCTGTACTGGATCGAAGAACACGCTGCTAAGCACCTTCTGCGGTTCAGTGGCCTACACGGCCCCAGAGATCCTCATGAGCAAGAAGTACAGTGGTGAACAGGTGGACCTGTGGAGCCTGTGAGTACCCCCAGGGCACCCCCATGGCCAGACCCTGGGTAGGGGACGCGGCCTGAGGAGCCTGTGCCCCCAGAGGCATCATCCTCTACGCCATGGTGACTGGGAAGCTGCCCTTCAAGGAGCGCCAACCCCACTGCATGCTGCATCTGATTCGCCATGGCCCCACCTTTCAACCCGGCCTGTCCCCAGGTGAGACCACCACCTGTGCCCCACCCAAAATCCAGCTCACACCTGGAAGGTGGACAGCAGGAGTGGCCTGGGCTGCAGAAGGCTCACCTTGCTGGGTAGGGTGGAGGGGACTCAGCACCCCCTGCACAGCACCTGGAGATGGGGAAGGTGGTCTGGGGAAGAAGGGCCTGATGACTCTTAGCCCCACTAAGCTCAAACCCAAGCTAGCCTCATAGGACAATCGCCCACCTCTGTGTGCCTTAGTGTCCCCACCGGGGCTGGCCCACAGGCTGTTCTGGCACCTGGGATGACCCCTCAAAGCTGCCCGCACTGTTGGTGGTGATGGGCGTGGCAGCTGGGTGCAGGCGTGACCCTCATCCAGAGAGTGCCAGGATCTGATCCGTGGCCTGCTCCAGCCGCACCCACACGCGCGCCTCGACCTGCAGCAGGTGGCCGCGCACCGCTGGATGCTGCCTGCCACACATGTTTTTCTGCAACGTGCTGGGCACCACACCAGGTGCTGGCCGGGCAGTGGGGACCCGGCAGGTGGCCGGCCTAGCCCTCTGCACCCCGCCTAACCCTGCTGCCACCCGCTGCAGAGAATCAGATGGAATGCAAGTTCCTGGTGGCTGCAGATGTTGCGGAGCCCTGCACGGACTCCGAACCCCCAGGGCCACCCCTGCAGCTGTAGTGCCCCCCGTGGCCCAGCACCCCCCATGAGCGCACCCCTGGCCTGGAGCCTGTCTTCGGGGTGCCCAGGCCACCGGAGGCCCACCTGAGGCCAGGGACAGCTTCCGCCAGGCTGGGACTCGAGCTCAGGGGCTGTCTGAACTTCCAGGCAGCTGCTATCACTGTGCTCTGTGTCTGCAATCCCCAAAGGGCCAAGGAATTACCTGGCTAACTGAGGGGTCAGGAGGGGTCGGGCAGGGCAGGACGGGGCCAGATAAAGTATTTATTCTGTCAGAGCCCAGAGTGTGGATACCTCCATGCTGGTGGCCTTAGGGTATCACAGACCCTTGGGGCTCCCCATGGGGGAAAACAGACCACAGACCACACCAGCCTAGAGTGCCAGAGCTTTAATGGGAGAGCTATACGTGGGGGACATGGAGGGAGCTCTCTGGTGCCCAGTTCTGCTGGCCAGCTTTGAGATTAAGGATTTGCAGTGGGGGCGTTAGGGAGGCCCCAGTCATGGTCAGCAGGGAAGACAAGCTACATGCTGGTACCACAGTACGGGGTCCCTGGGGGCCCATTGGTGAGGAAAGGACAAATCTTAGGGGTCACGTGCAGGTGGCATTGATGTCTGGCTCAGGAAGATAGCAGAATGGGAGGAGGGCCACTACAGCAGCCTGGGGCCTCAGCAGCTGGAGAACTGGGGATTCGAATGGAGCCCATAGTGGGATCCAAGGGGACAGGCTTGGGCAGAGGGTAGGACCATAGGCATATTAGAAAGCCTCAGCAGAGGTAAGCAAAGGGCTCTGGGAAGAGGGTCTAGAATGTCTTGAAGAGCAGCTAAGGCTCAAGGGAGCTGACCAGGGAGAGGGCCTAGAAGAGGGGAGAGGGAGGGAGCCAGGCCAACAGGCTTAGACACGGGAGGACTTGGGAGCTGGCAGAGCTAAGGGCAGGGCCCTGGGCACAGATCCGAAGGGGAGGTGGAAGTCACAGAAGGAAGCAGCAGCAGTAAACACTTTAGGCACAGGCTAGTGGGGAGCCAGTGCAGGTGTGGAAGGGCACACAGCCCCAAGCAGACGTAGGACAGGATCCAGGTGGGCCTGGAACAGCAGGAAAGTCACTAAAGGCCCACTCTGAGGCTGGGTGTCAGGCAGGCAGAGCCTGGGGGCCCAGGATGAACTTGGGGTGGGGATGACAGGATGGGGTACTGCTTCCATCCAGGCCCCTGCGGTGCCCTCAACATGGGAGGCTCCAGCTGGCCCCTCAGGGCTTGAATATTTTTCTGTCCAGTGGCTCCGCTGGCCATCCCCCCATTACCCCCATCCCATGTGGAAGCAGATGAGAGCCCGGTGCTCTTCTGATGACCTGCACCTCCTGCTGGTGGCCACAGGGCACAGGATGGGGAGGTGCCCTCAGCTGCCCTAATGTTTACTGGACACTCGCCATTACTGGAGTCCTCAGCTCGCACCTGGAGTCTAAATGTAGCTCCACCTTTTAGCAGGACACAGCCTTCCATTCAGGGGTCCAGAGAGGCCTGTGGGGAGCGAAGGTGGGCCTGGAGGTGGTGGAGGCTGCAGAGGCCTCAGCGGGGAACAGGCCTCTCCCGCGGTTGCTCTGGTGCCAGCTGCTGCGCCTCCCGCTCCTGCTCACACTGCTCCTGCTCCTGGCGGTCCAGCTGCTGCAGCTGCCATTCCACATCCTCGGGCACCTGCACCTCCAGCAGATTTTCCATGCCACGTTCTGGCTCATCCCCAATAAGCACCTGCCAGCAGGGGAAATAGGTGAGCAGCTGGCTAGTGTGGACACTGCCTCCCACCCAGTGCTGTGCCCACCTGGATGAGCTTCTCACAGGTCACCCGAACGGCAGGCTCTGGCTCCCAGCTGTGCAGCTCTCTAAGGACCAGATAGGCGCCCTGGTCCCGCACCTGCTGCCGACCTGTCGCTGTGGCTGTCAGCTAGGAAGGAGTAGGGATCACCCAGAAATCAGAGTGTGCATGTGGGTGGGGGATGGTATTATCGTAGCAGGACCCTGGCTCACCAGCATGATGGCCTCAATAAGCATCTTGCGGATGTTGACATCAGGTTCTCGCTGCTTGTCAGGAGGCAGGTACTGCAGGTCGATAGGCAACCCTAGGGGCAGGTGTGAGAAGCGCTGGGTCCCTAGGCTGGGCCCTGCCTTTTACGCCCACCCGTGGTCTCAGAACTCGCTGCTGGAAGGAGTCATTAGAACTTTACGCCTGGCCACCGCCTCTCTACCGGGCCCACCCTGAGGCTCCACTCAAGCCACTCACGCTCCATCTCCTCCTCGGAGAAGTCCTCAGGCCCAGCCAGTGGAAGTAACAAGAACGGGAGAATGTCCACCTCGGAACCGAGCAACCACTCGTGGTGTCCTGGGGGAAAAGCAAGGATGAGCGCTATCTAGGGCACCCGCGAAGTCCAGTCCCTACCCCCGGCAACGCCCCAGCACCACTCACGGTGCTCCAAGCAGCAGTTCCTTAGCGTCGCCACCACTCCGCCCCTGCGCACGGAGGAATCTGGGTAATGGGTAAAAGGCAGCAGCCGCTGAATCATGCACCTGGAGAGAGGCGCCTATCAGTGCCGGCCGGCTCACTTCCAAGCACCCACCCGTCGGCCGCCCAGATCTTCACCTGTCTGGGTCCAGTAAAAAGGCACGCGCCGCCGGCCGCTGGCAGAGGTTGGAAAGCAGGGGCCCCAGGTAATGCAAGGGCGCACGGGCATTGTAGCCGGGCGTGCACAGCGCGCGCACCAAGCGCTCCAGGACTGGCTCCCCCGGCTCCGCGGCTTCCAGCACCGCCATTACAGCAGCACACGGCGCCGGCTCGCGGCTGAGGTTGGACAGCGCAGCGGCCGCCTCGTCCGCCCAGGGCCACTGTGGATCCAACGCGCGGCCCAGCAGGCGGGCAGGCAGGCCGGGGTCGGCCGCCAACAGCAGTTCATGCAGTCCCGGGTCGGCCGCCAGGTTCACCAGCGCGCGAGAGGCATCGCAGGCCGGAGCCGGGACCGGAGCTGCCGCCAGTTCAGCCAGTGCCCGCAACAGCGCCGCCTGCCCTGCTAGCAGCGCGCGGCCCGGCCCGGAGCCCGTCAGCGCCAACACGTGCCGTGCAGCCTCAGCCTGCAGTTCTGCTCGCGCCCCGGGCATCAAGAAGGGCAGCAGTTCCGCCGCCTCCGCCTCGATGCCAGCCTCCAGGGTCGGCGAGCCCGCGGACGCGCCGCCGTCCTCCGCTCCTCCCGGCGCGCGGGTGGCCGCCACCTGCTCCTCCATGCCGCCGGCCCGGGGAGAGCCGGGGTGCCACCCCGCTGGCGAGCTCCCAGAGCCGCCACGGGAGCCGCGGCCCCGCCCACAGGGACGCAGACGTTTCCGTGGCCAATCCCAGGCCGCGCGCTCTGCGCAGGGGGCGGGGAGACGCCGAGGCCCGGAGGATTGTGGGACTCGGCGCCTTGCCGGAAGTCGTAGACTTCAGGCGCAGCTCCGTGCTGTCCGAGGACCCCGACTGCCGCGCCACCGTTACTGGGTTCACCAGATCACGCCGGGGGCGTAGTGGTGTTTTGCAGGTCTAACCTCGTTGCCCTAATTTAGAAGGTCCGTCCAGAAGCTCCCCTGCACCCCCTCCTTAGTCTGTACACCAGACCCGGGCACGTCGCCACATGCGCCGGGGGAAGCTCAGTGCCCACTCAGGTCAGGTCACAATGTTTTTCCTCCACTTGCCTGGCCCGTGGTTTACTGGCCAGTGGCCTCTGAGGTGTTTGAGAGGCTTAGGGTCTGCACCCCAGCTCCCCGCCCAGGTCTGGCACACGGAGGCCCCGGCACATCTCAGTGGATGACTGAATGAGGGTGCGGCCTTCAGGTCCTCCTGGAAAGAAGGCCCCGCCCTTGTTTTCTGAGCTGTTCCCACCACCAGGACCTTGGTGCCAAACCACCAGGGAACTGGGCAGAACAGGACCCAGGGTGAGCACTGAGATGGCAGCTTTGGGCAGGCCTGTGGGCATCTACAAGGGGGTTGTTTTGGAGGCATTCGTCAGGACTTGGGTTGTAAGTGACAAAAACCTAACTCAAAGTGGCTTGCACAGAAAGGAAAATCAGTAATGCACCCACATAATCAGGGGGTCCAGAGGGGTATCTGGCTTCAGGCATTGCTGGATCCAGGAGTTCTCTCAATCTCTGGGCTGTCTACTCTACAGCTCTCTCCCCTTCTTTCACCCCTGCTTCTCAGTAGTTCCATAGCACCTTCCCCTGCTGCTGGTGGATTTTCTCAGCAGATCTGGGGCCTCCCGGCTACATGGTCTGAGCAGAAGATGGTTACTATGACCCCAGCATCTGGAGATCTGTACTTGGGAGGGACTCCACTCAGTTCTTCCTGTCCTCCATTGGGTCAACCACTGTGGGTGAAGCAACCACCCTCTAGAAACACACGGTCTCAGGAAGGGGAGAGGGAGGGCAAAAGAAGGCATTCATTCACTCAACCAACCTTTTTTTGGCACCTTCCACCTGCCAGGTGCTAGGTTGGTTCCTCAGGACACAGAGAACAAGATAGAAAGGATGTCTGGATCTTCCCAGAGTATATCAGGGTCTTTCCAGCCTCAGGGCCTTTGCACTTGCTGTCTGCTTTACCTGGAAAACTCTTCCTCCAGCTGTGCACAAGGTTGGCACTTAAACTGTCCCCTTCACCTCCCACCGCATGACTGCTCAGTTTCTATCCTCCTCCAAGGTAACAGTGCCCAACTCTTTTGAAGAATTGTTGTTGTTGTTGTTAGGTACTGTCCAGTCAGTTCCGACTCATAGCGACCCTATGCACAACAGGATGAAACACTGCCCAGTCCTGCACCATCCTCACAATCGTTGTTCTGCTCGAGCTCATTGTTGCAGCCACTGTGTCAATCCACCTCGTTGAGGGTCTTCCTCCTTTCCGCTGACCCTGTACTCTGCCAAGCATGATGTCCTTCTCCAGGGACTGATCCCTCCTGACAACATGTCCAAAGTATGTAAGACTCAGTCTCGCCATCCTTGCCTCTAAGGAGCATTCTGGCTGCACTTCTTCCAAGACAGATTTGTTCATTCTTTTGGCAGTCCATGGTATATTCAATATTCTTCGCCAACACCACAATTCAAAGGCGTCAACTCTTCTTCGGTCTTCCTGACTCATTGTCCATCTTTCACGTGCATATGATGGGATTGAAAACCCATGGCTTGGGTCAGGCACACCTTAGTCTTCAAGGTGACATCTTTGCTCTTCAACACTTTAAAGAGGTCCTTTGTGGCACGTTTACCCAGTGCTTTGAAGAATTATATGTGATCAAATTGACAACAACAATTGAAAGGATAAATGAAAAGATTAGGAGGGCAGTGAAATTGTGTCAGTGATGGTGAAATAGTCTGGAAAAACCTGTCGAGAAAGGTGGTACAACTTACAGAATGTAGCCAGTTTCACTGAATTGTACGTGTAGAAATTGTGGAAGTGGTATGTATTGTGTATATTTTCACCACGCACACACAAAAAGATAACAGTATCCAGAGGACCCCACACATCTGTCAGTTTGTTCTACCGTGATGGCTTGTGTGTGGCTGTGCTACTGGAAGCTATGCCGCTGGTATTTCAAATACCAGAGGGGTCACCCGTGGTGGACAGGTTTCAGCAGAGCTTCCAGACTGAGGCTGGGAAGAAGGACCTAGTGATCCACTTCTGAAAAATTGGTCAGTGATAACCTTATGAATAGCAGCAGAACACTGATACCATGCCAAGAGATGAGACTCTCAGGTTGGAAGGCACTCAAAATATGACTGGGGAAGAGCTTACTTCTCAAAACATGAGGAAATTGAAGATTTTTACGAACTTCTGCGGTCTGAAATTGATTAAATGCCCAATCAAAAAAAAGATGCATGGTTAATTACTGGTGATTGGAATGCAAAAGTTGGAAGTAAAGAAGGAATAAAAAAAAAAAAAGAAGGAATAGTAGTTGGAAACTACGGCCTTGGTGATAGAAACAATGCTAGAGTTCGCGTATAGAATTTTGCAAGACTAACAACTTCTTCATTGCAAATACCTTTTTTCAACAACATAAATGGCAACTATACATGTGGACCTCACCAGATGGAATACACAGGAATCGAATTGACTACTTCTGTGGAAAGAGATGATGGAAAAGCTGAGTATCATCAGTCAACAAAGCCAGGGGCTGACTGTAGAATGAACCATCAATTGCTCCTATGCAAGTTCAAGTTGAAGTGGAAGAAAATTAGAACAAGTTCACCAGAGCCAAAGTGCTACCTTGAGTATATTCCCCCTGAATTTATAGACCATCTCAAGAATAGATTTGACTCATTGAACACTAATGACCAAAGAACAGTTGAGTTGCGGAATGATATGAAGGACATCGTACATAAAGAAAGCAAGAGGTCATTAAAAAGACAAGAAAGAAAGAAAAGGCCAAAATCGATGTCAGAAGGGACTCTGGAACTTGCTCTTGAACATTGAGTAGCTAAAGCGAAAGAAAGAAATGAAGTAAAAGAACTGAACACCTTGAGAAAACAAAGTATTATAATGAAATGTGCAAAGACCTGGAGTTAGAAAACCAAAAGGGGAGAACACACTCAGCATCTCTAAAGCTGGAAGAACGGAAAGTTCAAGCCTCAAGTTGCAGTATTGAAGGATTCTTTGGGGAAAATAGTAAACATCAAGGGAGGCAACAAAAGATGGAAAGAATACACAGTCACTATACCAAAAAGAACTGGTGGATGTTCAACCATTTCAGGAGGTAGCATATGATCAAGAACTGATGATACTGAAGGAAGAAGTCCAAGCTCCGCTGAAGGCATTAGCAAAAAACAAGACTCCAGGAATTGATGGAATACCAATTGAAATGTTTCAACGAACAAATGTAGCACTGGAAGCGATCACTCGTCTATGCCAAGAAATTTGGAAGACAGATACCTGGCCAACTGACTGGAAGAGATGCATATTTGCCCGTTCCAAAGAAAGGTAATCCACTGGAATGTGGGAATTATCGAACAATATCACACACAAATAAATTTTATTTTTATTAAGCTTTAAGTGAAGGTTTACAGCTTTAGTTTTGCATACAAAATTACACACACATTTTTATTGTTAATGCGACTCTAGCTGCTATACCTATAATGTGACAGCACACTTCTCCTTTCCACCCCGGATTTCCTGTGTCCATTCAACCAGCTTCTATCCCTTTCTGCCCTCTCATCTCACCTCTGGACAGGAGCTGCCCATTTGGTCTCGCATATCTGATTGAACTAAGAAGCACACTCTTCACAAGTTTCATCTTATGTCTTACACTGCAGTCTAATCTTTGAAGAGTTGGCTTCGGGAATGGTTTTAGTTCTGGGTTAACAGAGTCCAGGGGTTCTTCTGGGGTTCCTTCAGTCTCAATCAGACCATTAAGTCTGGTTTTTCTTTTTTTTTTTTTTTTACTAGAATTTGAGTTCTGCACCCTACTTTTCTCCTGCTCCGTCAGGGACTTTCTCTTGTGTTCCCTGTCAGGGTGGTAGCCAGGCATCATCTAGTTCTGGTCTCAGGCTGATGGAATCTCTGGCTTATGTGGCACTTTTTGTCTCTTGGGCTAATATTTTCCTTGTGTATTTGGTGTTTTTCATTCTCCTTTGCTCCAGGTGGTTTGGGACCAATTGATGTGTCTTAGATGGCCACTCGCTAGCTTTTAAGACCCCAGACGCCACTCACCAAAGTAGTATGCAGAACAGTTTCTGAATAAAATTTGCTATGTCAATTGACTCAGATGTCCCCAGAAACCCTGGTCCCCAGACCCTCACCCCTGCTACTCTGTCCCTTGAAGTGTTTGGCTGTGTTGAGGAAACTTCTTAGCTTTGGCTTTAATCCAGTTTTGCTGACTTCTTTCCCTGTATTGTGTGTTGTGCTTCCCTTCACCTAAGCTAATTGTTGTCTACTATTTACTTACTGAATTCTCCTCTCCCTCCTTCCCCCTCCTTATAACCATCAAAGAATGTTTTCTTTTGTGTTTAAACCACACACAAGTAACATTTTGCTGAAGATCATTCAAAAGGGTTGCAGCAGTACATCAAAATTCAAGCCAGATTCAGAAGAGGATGTGGAACCAGGGATATCAATGCTGATGTCAGTGGATCTTCACTGAAAGATGTTTGCCTGTATTTTATTGACTATGCCAAGGCATTTGACTGTTGGATTATAACAAATTATGGATAACATTGAGAAGAATGGGAATTCCAGAATACTTAATTGTGCTCATGAGGAAGCTGTACATAGACCAAGAGGCAGTTGCTGGAACAGAACAAGGGGATACTGATTGGTTTAAAATCAGGAAAGGTGTGAGTCACTTTGTAGCCCTTCACCATACCTATTCAGTCTGTATGCTGAGCAAATAAGCAGAAGCTGGACTATATGAAGAAGAACGGGGCATCAGGATTGGAGGAAGACTCATTAAGAACCTGCGCTATGCAGATGACACAACCTTGCTTGCTGAAAGTGAAGAAGACTTGAAGCACTTAATAATGAAGATCAAAGACCACAGCCTTCAGTATGGATTACACCTCGACATAAAGAAAACAAAAATCCTCACAAGTGGACCATCGAGCAACATCATGATAAATGGTGAAGATTGAAGTTGTCAAGGATTTCATTTTACTTGGATCCACAATCAACAGCCATGGAAGCAGCAGTCAAGAAATCAAATGACATATTGCATTGGGCAAATCTGCTGCAAAAGATTTCTTTAAAGTGTTGAAAAGCAAAGATGTCACCCTGAAGACTAAGGTGCGCCTGACTGAAGCCATGGTGTCTTCAATCACCCATATGCATGCAAAAGCTGGACGCTGAATAAGGAAGACTGAAGAAGACTAGATGCCTTTGAATTGTGGTGCTGGCAAAGAATATTGAATATATCGTGGACTTCCAAAAGAATGAACAAACCTGTCTTGGAAGAAGTACAACCAGAATGCTCCTTAGAAGCAAGGATGTTGAAACTATGTCTCACATACTTTGGACATGTTGTCAGGAGGGATCAGTCTCTGGAGGACGTCATGTCTGTAGAGTAGAGGGTCAGTGAAAAAGGGGAAGACCCTCAACGAGATGGAATGACACAATGGAATCAAGCATAACAACAATCCTAAGGATGGCACAGGACTGGGCAGTGTTTTATTTTGTTGTATATAGGGTAGCTGTGAGTTGGAACCAACTTGACGGCACCTAACAACAACAGCAACTAACAATAAAATTTAAGCTTCAGGGCCCTCACTTCCATGGGTCCCTTCCAAAGTCCGAGAGCAGCCCTAGCAAAATTTTCACATGACCCTGTGGTTTTGCAAAACTTGTAAAAGTAGGATGTAGCAAACATGGGTGCCAAGCACCCTAGCTAGGATGGGTATAATAAAAAAGGCAGACAATAAAAAGTGTTGGTGAGGATGGAGAGAAACTGGAACCCTCAAAAATTGCTGGTGGGAATGTAAAATGCTACAGCCACTGTGGAAAACAGTTTCCTCAAAAAGTTAAGCATAGAATTAACCATATGACCATGCAATTCCACTCCTAGGTACACACCCAAGAGAATTCAAAACAGGTGTTCAAACAAAAACCTGTACACAAACATTCAGGGCTGCGTATTCATAATACCTAAAAAGTAGAAACAACCCAAGCGTCCATCAACTGATAAATGGATAAACAACGTGGCACATGGATACAATGGAATATTATTTTCGTAGGTCGATTTTAACCCCATGAGCGCAGAGTAGAGCTGCTTCGTAGGGTTTTCAAATCTGTGATCTTTTGAAAGCACATTGCTAGGCCTGTCTTCCTAGGCACTTCTGGGTGGGTTCAAACTGCCAATCTTTTGGCTAGTAGTGAAGCGCTTAACTGTTTGTGCCTCCCAGGGACCCCAATGGAATATTATTCAGCCATAAAAATGAATGAAGTTCTAATACGTGCTACAACGCAGACAAACCTCGAAAACATTATGGAAGGTGAAAGCAGCAGGACACAAAAGACCCCCTATTGTATAAATCCATTTACATGAAACGTTCAGAATAGGCAAATCCATAGACAGAAAGATCAATAGTTGCCTAGGCCTGGACGGTGAGGGGTGGGGAATGACTGTTAATGGGTACAGGGTTTCTTTTTGGGATGATGGAAATATTCTAAAATTAGATGGTGGTGATGGCTGCACAACTGTCGAACGTACCGAAAACCACTGAATTGCACGCCTCAGATGGGTGGATTTCATGGTACGTGAATTATATCTCAGGCTGCTAAAAAATACAGGACACCCCCAGTTAAACTTGAATTTCAGATAAACACTTCCTACTTTAGAGTGATACCACCAAAGTATGCATTCGGGATAATTCAGCTTTAAAAAACACGAAGCAAACTCCACGCGTGGCATCATACGGCAGGTTCTTTTGCTCGACCGTGGGTTTAGGGTTCGTGCACATTGTGGAAATGGCCCTGCTTTGTCTGCTTCATCACCACAGCTGTATTGTGTGCTTTTGTCCCCATTTATCCATGGGTTCCTCGGATGACATACATGTGGGCCATTCCCAATTTCACGCTGTTTTGAACAGTGCTGCCACCAACATGTTTTTTTGTGTAGCCTGAGGCCTGAGCATGCCCCTCTCGAGTGGAATCCCTGGGCCACAGGGACTGTGTATGTCCAGCTCCCTAGGAAGTGCCCAGTTGTTCTCCCAAGGGGTTTCGCTGCCACCAGCAGAGCCTAGTGTTTCTGTCTCCACATCCTCACATTTTGTTAGATTTTTAATTCTTACTCCATCTGGTGAACATCGTGGGGATATATCATGGCTTTAGTTTGCTTTTTTCTGATTACAGTGACATTGAGAAACTTTCCATATATGTGTGTACATTAAAAAAAAAGCTGCCATTGAGTCAATTCTGATTCACGGTAGCTGCTTACGTAACATATATACATAGGCTATTTTGACTAATTCTTTTGTGAAATTTCCGTTCTAGTCTTTTGTACATTTTTCTGTTGGGTTGTCTGATTTTATTGTTGATTTGTAGTTCTTTGTATATTCTGGATATGAGCCATTTTCAGTTACATCTTCCTCCCACTCTGTGGCTTACTCTCTTTGTGATATACTGAGATGAACAGATTTCTTAAAGAAATAACTGTATATTAGCGTGTGTTAATAAATTGATATTTTCTCTTGTGAATTCTTTTTTGTGGCCTGTTTAATTTTCTTCCCTACTTTCTCATGTTTGTATTTTTAAAAGCACCTGTTGTTTTTAGAATTTGAAGAATGAGACACCAGTTGGAGCAGACCATCTTTTGGTTTTAGCATGTGTAATTCCTTTTTCTTAATGTCAGGTGGGCCTAGCATATTCTGACTCCCTTCCAGGAAAGAAGGCCCTGGCTGGCCCTGGGGTGAGCCACTCACCCTGTGGAAAGAGCCTTTGTGCAGTTGGCGGGCTGGGGGCCTGGGGGACAGATGTGGAAGACGAACTCTCAACCATCCAGGAGAAGCTTGCACAGAGAACCTTCTCCAGAGTCTGCCCTTCCCCCAAAATCTTGGCACCCAGTAACGGACAGATACAAGCTGGCTGAACACCAGGTAGGCCCTTGGGGGCTACACCCCACCAGGAACATTGTTCCACTACAGAAGCTGACCACACCCCAGGCTCCACTGCCCCAGCTCCAGCCTCCACACGTGACTGGCCCCCGCTGAGTTCAGGCCACAGCTGCAGACTGCCCTGCCTGCTCCAGACGCCCCTAAAGAGGAAGGTGACATCTAGTTTGCTGGCTGGCCTCTGTACTTTATTCCAGCCCTTTGGCCAGGTGCATGCTGTCTGCTCCGAGGTCAGCTGTAGCTGTCAGGGTCCGCATCTTCTGGCACAAAGTAGCGCCGCAGCGCGGGCTGCAGGAGCAGCGGGGGTAGCGGGCGGGCTGGCGTGGGCCAATTCGGGGGGAAAGGCTCCAGCTCCACCCGTGGCAGCGGCAGCTTGATCATACGCAGAGGGCCGCCTACACAGGGCCACCGCGGCTTCCGGCCTGGGGGTGGGCGGGACAATGAGGCTGAACAGGGTGGGACCCACACCTAGTGGGTCCAGTGGGGCTGGGGTGATCCAGGGCCCTCTCTCTACCCCACTACCTACTCACCACTCAGGTTCACCCGAGCCATCTGGACCCTGGACTCCTGAAGCCGGAGTATGGGTTGGTACCTGGGTGAAGAGGAGGCCGGTTAGGGCGCACTGGCTCCCTGCACCCGTGCCGCCCCTCCCTGCGCCCGCCCGCCTGCACCCTCGCGCGCCCTCGCGCACCGGCGATCCAGGGGCTGCGGCACCACGGTGCTGGGCACGGGCACGGGCACGGGCACGGGCACGGGCACGAGCGAGCTCGGGCGCTCAGGCTCCGCCTCCTCCAGCGGCGAGCTCTGGTGCCGCTCCAGCTGCCGCTCGCAGAAGAAGTTGAGCATATCGATGTACCCCAGGTCCAGCAGCTGCGAGCGCGACCAGTCGGTCTGCTCCAGCGGCAGCGGCAGTGGCAGGCCTTGCAGCGCCGCGGGCGCTGAGAAGCGCGTGCAGGCCTCCGGCACAACGCAGAAGGCCTGCAGCGAGTCCGAGAGTGTCCGCCGGGTCCGTCGGGTGCTCAGCTGCACCGGCTCCGCCTGCCACTCCTGAGCGGCTAAGTCCAGACCGGAAGACAAGATCATCAGCGAGGGCGTCTCGGAGACGCGCGAGGGAGCACAAGAGATATTTGAGTAGGTCCCGGAGACGCGCGAGGACGTCCGGAAGACGTGAGATGCCGGCCCTGAGACCTGCGAGGCCTGCGTCAGGGTCGCCTTGGGGAGCGTCAGCCCCGAAGGCTCAGAAGAGTTGGGCTGCTCCACAGACAACCTGGTTGCAGATGGCCGCAAGGTTTCCATCTGTGGGAGACGTAGCCAATAGCGGAAGGGCCCTCTGCTCCTTGAGCCCCTGCCAGAACCACGGCCCAAGTGAGAGGCCCTCCCCTAACAGGGCGACCCGCCTGGTGCTGTCCTGGCCCCAAGCCCGAGACTCCGCTGCAGATGGCGGGGGAGCATTAGGGAGATCCCGAGAGATGCATCGGGGAAGCAGGAGGGACAGGAGCCTGCAGGCCTGGCCTGGCTCTCCGACCTAGACTTCAGGAAAGCTTCAGGCAAGAAGGCAAGAGGCTTGAGGTGACTCACCCGCCCCTCCCTCACCGCCAGCCAGACCTGCAGGTTCTGGATCATGTCCTCCAGCTTCTGGCTGCAGCGATTGCGCAGCAAGGCCTTGGAGTCGCGTTCTGAGCCCTGGGCCCAGGTCACCATCTCCTTGAACAGGAAGCCCTGCGGATCCTGAAGGCCCAGTGCACTCAGTAGCTTCTTGAGCTCCGGCCTGGGGCGACAGGCATGCAGCTTAGCCCGAAGCCTGCGGCAGTGGGAAGGCGAGGCGGGTGGGGGTGATACTCACTGGCAGTTGGCTGGTGAGTAGAGGAAATAGGACAGAAGCTCCAGGACCACATCCCTGGACTCCAGGGAGCAGGCCAGGAGCAGCTGCAGCGCCAGCATCACGAACTGCTTCTGTGTTCCGTCCTGAGCGCAGGCGGAGTGGAGGGTGGGCCGTCTGGGAGGCAAGCGGTGGGGCGCGGGGGGCACGGTGGGGCGCAGGGGGTGCAGGGGGTGGGGACACACCTGGAGGCTAGGGGGCTGGTCCTGGTTGAGCAAGCGCACAAGGATGTCCTGAAGGCGGCTGCGGAGGTCGCAGCTCGTGTCAGGCAGCAACCTCAGCAACGCGTTCAGGATGTGCACACCGTCCCCCCAGGAGGCATCCTCCAGCAGGTCCAGGAGCAGCGAGGCCAGGCCCTCCACCGTGCCCACCTCGGGGTATGCCTGCGGAACCCGTGTGCTGAAGCCCGGCCCCCAAACACGCACCAGGTGCGCTCCGTTTGCTGCTCTTCGCCCCTCCCCGACCTGTGCTTCGCAAACGTCCCAGACTCCGTCTCACCTCCAGGGTGAAGATGGGAAACAGCTTTTTGAACCAGTTCTGGCCGACGAAGTACCGCAGGAACCTGGGCAGGTGAGCGTAGTGCTCTTCCCAGGGTGAGCGGCGGGTCCGGGAGCGTGCGTAGACTTCCGCCGAGGTGTGGGCGTAGCGGGAGCCCCGGCGCTTTAAGGTCAAGTACGCGGGGCTCTAGGTGAGGCGGCGGGCACTGCAGGTCCTGCCTGTCCTGGGCGTGGAGCCCGGCCCTCCCGCGGCCGCACGGGAGCGTACCTGAACCTCCGGCTCCAGCATCGAGGGCTCGAGCGGCTCTTCTGAGCGAGGACTCCACGGGCCCAAGGCGGCGGAGAGCCAGTCCAGCTCCTCGACCTCCTCCTCTTCCTCCTCTTCGTCCCCGGCCTTCCCCCCTAGCCAGCCGAGGAGCTTTTGGTGCCACGTGGCAGTATACCTTCTGCCCCTCGACAGCCAGAAGTCGTCCTGGCTCTGTCCGGGCTGCGGAAGAAGACAGTGCGAGGTGGCGCTCGCAGGCTGCAGGGACAGGGCCTCGCCGCGAGCCCTGCCTGACCCCCTCCCGCGAGCCAGCCCCCCAAGCCCTGCCGCTTGCCTTGGGTCTGTTGAGGTCAGGGGAGAGTTGGGCGAGGGCTCCGAGGCCACCCATGTCTGTTGGCAGCCACAGGTGCTGCAGCACAACCGAGTTGGGCAGGAAGCCAGGGAAGATGAGGCGCCTGGGGACGGGTTGCCGCCGGAACTAGACGGGGCGGGGCAGAGCGGCAGCAGGGTGAGGCGCCCGGGGGCCTGGATCACTCCACCCTCTGCAGAGCCTGGCTTTGCCCTCCAGGTCTCCGAGAGCTGACGGGCGTTCCTGCCCTCCCAACACACGGGCAGAGAAAACCTTTACAGACTAGCAGGGAGGGCCGCAGTGAGGCGTCAGGGAGGGAGACCTGGGGAGCCGCTGGCCCCTGGGGAGCCCTAGCACCCCGTATGCCCTCCACGGGACTCTGGTCCCAGCTCTGGAGAGATGTCTAAAGCTCATGGGGGAAATAGGTGAGAAAGGGCATGGAGAGGGGGCAAGCGAGGACTTGGGCAAAAGGTGCAACTGCTGGAAGACCGATGACTCACCTGCGCAGGTGATGGGAAGGAGCCGAGGCCTGCCCAGGAACCCGGGGTGGGTCAGAGTAGGGAGGTGGTAGAAAGCAAGGGGCCAGCTCCCCTTGGCTTTGCTCCTCTGAAGGGCAGGGACTCTGGTCTCCCAGGGTCAACTACAGAGTCCACAGGTGGACCCACACCTGACACTTTCTAGGGAGGGGTGGTATGCAGGCACAGCCCGCTGTTGGAGCCTCTGGGAGGGCCCATCACCCAGCCCAGGCTCAGGCCTGGGAGGCAGCCTGCCCCCAGAGCAGCAGGGAGCCTGTGCCTGAAGGGCAGCTGCACCAGACCTGGCTGGCAGGGTGAAGGGGCTTGGACCATGGACCTCTAGGCTACAGGTGGGCGTGGCTTGCTGTCAGGTCAGATTTACACATAAAGATTCACAGCAAAGGGCAATTGGGGTGGGCAAGAAGGGTGTCCCGCCCCCCCCCCCGTAGGGTGCCTCTAGGGAGAACCAGGAGGGGCTCTCACCTGGTTTAGGGGCTCAACAGTGGCAGGAAAGAAGCCCTTGAGGTTAGAGAGAAGCTCCTTGGGGTGCCTCTTCAGCGGGATCTGGGGGTGGGATGGGGGCTCAGAGCTGAGCAAGGACCATAGCACTTCTGCAGCTCTGCCCCAGGCAGGGGCTACCTGCCTGCCTGGAATCCTCACCCTTTTCGGCTCATGGGAGGACGATGGCTCCAGGGACACTTGCTCCCCCTCCCGGAGGTGCTCTGCCTGCAGCTGCAGGTCCAGGCTGAGGCCCAGGTTGCAGCTGAGTGAGGACTGGGCCAGCAGCTAGGGGTGAGAGGAGGAGGCATGGGCAGGGTGGCGGTCACTAGGGCAGTGCAGAGGTACGGAGGGTGGGAGGCCTCACCTGCGATGCCCTGCTGTGCACCTTGCGGGAGGCAGGTGGGATGGGCAAGGCGACCCGGGGAGGGCGGGCCAATCGCTGGCGCAGGGTCCCCAGGTCCTTTGGGGGCTGGACTGCTGACACTGTCTGTCCTTCTGTGCAGACCCTAGCCCACTGGAGGCTGGGGGCAGCTGTGGGCAGAGTGCTGGCCTCTCTCTCCTTGGAGAGGGTCATGGAGCTCCACTGGTGGGATGCCCTTCCAGGCTGCACCCCCTAGGAGGGAGAGAGCAGGTGGGGGCACCAGAGACCTCAGTGCAGAGGGAGGGGCCAGGTCAGGGAGGGGCCTGGGGAGCCCCATACCCACCACCAGGCTAGGCCCGTAGATCAGACGCAGGTAGTTGTCAAAAGCTTCCTGGCGCTGCTGCAAGGACGGTGGGGGCCGGACTGCAGGGACCACCAGCCCCAGCCTCAGCCTCTGAAGGTCTCGGTCCCGGGCAGCTAGGGCTTCGAAGTCCTGGATGGGGGCAGTGGTCAGCCACTTTTTCCTTGAACTTTACCCTGTCCTACCCAGACAACCACAGGGATTCTAGGCCTGAGAGGGTAAGAAGGTGTGGCCCGAGCCTGGACAAGGGGAAGTTGGTGTACTGTAGTGGTGAGGGGATGGGGTGGGGGTGGTGAGGGACAGGGAGGTGGTGGGAAGAATGGGGAGGGACTGGGGAGTGGTAGGGACCCATCTCACCTCTTTCAACACTGGCTGCGGAGATGTTGCCTTTTGCTGATGGATGAAAGACAAGGCTGAACTGCAGACAGAGATGTACACAAGTGGGGTGATGGGCAGCATTACCAGTGGGACAGGCAGGGGCTGGGACAGGGACCCTGGGATTGCAAGGCCCAGGATGGGACACAATAATCAGCAGTGGGGATGCCAGGGATGGAACAAGCTGCGGTGACCTCTGAGGCTCCAGAAACCCTGGGGCTTCCAGCATGTCTGGGTGGGCCTGCAGCAGACCTGAGACTGGCTACTCCATGCAGGTTGGCAAGCCTCTGCAGCTGGGCGGAGGTCAGCGACTCCTGGCTGGTCAGTGGCAGCGGAGGGTCATCCACCACTTCAGGGGCCTTCTGGCACAGCTTCTGAGCAAGAGAGAGAAGCCTGGAGCCCTGGCTTAGGGGCCTCTGTCCTCCCCGAGCAGCCTCACCCTGTTCTCACTGCACACCTTAACCAGGTAGGAAGTGGGGAGGTACAGCCTGTGGGACACCAGGCAGAGGCGGGAGCCCAGTGCCAACACCAGGTCTCCACTGTTGCTGCAGAAGGTCAGGGCCTGGGGGGCGCCATTCAGCTGCAGGAGCCTGGAGGGTGCCCAGGGCCAGAGTCCAGCCCCTGCTCCACAGGTTGGAACCTGAGGCAGGAGCAGGGGCAAGGCCCTCTCCCCTCAGCCCAGCTACTGGGATCTGCTGGTGGCAGGAATACCAGAGGCCATAGGATGTCCTGTGCCCCGCCTCCCTCGGCACTAGCCCCTCCTCCCTCGGCACCAGCCCCGCCCCCTTGGGCCCAGCCCACCGCAGCAGGCGGTTCTCAGCTGTCCAGATGCGGACGGTGCAGTCCAGGCTGGAGGACGCGTAGAGCTTGAGCGTGGGACAGCAGCACAGGCCTGGGTCGGGGTGGTGTCAGGGTAAGAAATCGGAGCAGTACTGAGGCCTGGGCCTCAGCTTCGCCCTGTGCCCTCACCAGTGATGTGGTCCGTGGGGTCGTCCTGGGGTCGGTGGTCACAGCGCGGGTGGTCATCCAGGCCTAACTGCACAAGGCCATAGGTGGCGGTTGCAGGGGCCTCGAAGCCCACCGTGACGCGCTTGTCAAGCACGCAGAGCGCCACTGCTGGGTGGCAGCAGGAGATGGTGCGCAGCAGGCTCAGGCTCTCCTCGGCGTAGGGGAAGACGCGCCATATCTTCACAGTCAGGTCTCCGCCTGTGAGCGGCAGGAGCGGGGCTGGGCCTGGCAGGTGGAGGGGGGAGGGGGAGGGGAGGGGGGAGGATTCCTCCCCTGGGCAGGTGGCCGGGCGGAGCTGGGGAGGAACTAACCCGAAGACACGATGCTATTCCAGGTGGACGCGATGGCGGTGACAGGGCCTGGGGTATGCGCCTCTGTATGGAAGACAGTCCTTGACGAGCACCACTCGAGCACCGACAGTGCGCCGTCCGTGTGCCCCACCACGGGTAGGTACCTGCGGGCGGCAGTAGAGCGCGTTGGTGCGGGCCCAGACCCCTGTCCTCCAGCCCGGCCCTTGCCAGCCCCGGCGCCCACCGGTTCTTGTCCTTCAGGGCCCAAGCCGTGTCGCTGCGGTGCAGCTCGCCCCCGTGCTCGCGCACGACCTCCCAGGAGTCGCGCGCGCCCCCAGGGTCAGTGAGGTGGCTATACAGGTGTAGGCAGCAGGGCCGCGGCGCGGGGGCCGGCGGCGGGCGCACGCGATGAAGGACTCGCATGGGGCACCGCGCCGCGTTGGCGCGCACCAGGTGCCCGGTTCGCGTCAGCAGCCACAGCGCCTCGCGTGGCAGACAGTAGGCCACCGCGGCGGCACAGTCTTCCGGCCCTAGCAGCAGCGCGCTCACTGTGCGCCCGGTGATTGCCGACACCAGGCAGACCGAACCGTCGGCACACGCACACAGGAGGCGTATGGGCAGCGGCGGGTGAGGATGAGCGGGTAGAGCGGGTGCCACCTGCAGGTGGAGCACCGGGGCGGGCAGCTGCGCCAGCGGCGAGTAGAGTTCGCGCACGCGCCACAGCTCCACGCTGCCCGGGCTCAGCGACAGCACTGGCCAGCCGGGGCTCGCAGGCGCTAGCAGGCTGGTCACACGCCCCAACGGCACGTCACGGCCCCAACTGCACAGCGCCACCTCGCCCACCTGCGCCACAGCCTGCAGGTCCCACGTGCGCAGGGTCCCGTCCTGTGAGGCCGACAGTACCAGGGCGGTGTTCGGAAGCACGGCCAGAGCCGTCACGGGACCTGTGGGAGAGCGCGCATCGCCCTGGCGCGTCAGGGTCTCTGGTGGAGGGATCAGCCCTGGTGGCGGCCAGCGCAGCGAAACGCAGCCAGAGGCGTTGGGAAGTCTGGGCAGCCAAGTACTAATTGAAGGCAGAGGGCTGCGCGGAGGTGGGGGGAGAGCTGCCTCCAGAGCCACCGTGGCGAGCAGCGCACCTGTGTGGCCCACGAACACTGTCCGGATCTGCCAGTCGGCCTCCCACACCTTCACCGTGCTATCCCGGGAAGCTGTCACCATGGCGTTCACCTCCTCGCAGTACGTCAAGTCCGAGATGGTGCTGCGGGTGACGGAGGCCAGGCGAACTCAGCGGGGCCGCTTCGGCTCGGCCCCACGCCTAGAGGGAGCGCCTGGGTCCTGCCTGCACCGGCTAGCCCCCACCGCCTGGCCATCGGCCCCCGCCTTGTGTCCCCGGCCCGGTGGCCTCTCACGTTTTGTGCAGGTCTCGGCGCACATCTACAAGAGTCCAGCTGTGCAGGTCGAAGGTGAGCACCGCAGAGCCATAGGCGGCGAAGCAGCGCGGGAGGTGGCAGGGCGGCGCGCCCCCTAGGGCCAGACGCGTGAGAGCGCCCGCGAAGCTCCGCGGAGGCTGCAGGAGAGGCCCGCGCGGCACCAGGAGGCGACCGCCCGAGCGGAACTTCCAGAGCTCCAGGCCGCCGCCCGCCTCGGCCACAACCAGAAGCCCGGAGTCGGGCACCGGCAGGCAGCAGGTGGGCTCAAGGCTCCCTGTCCTGCCCACCCCCAGCTTGCTCTGCCACAGCAGGCGGAGGTCGGGTCCTAGTATAGCCAGCCCCACGGGGCCCCAGCCCACAAAGCGGCCCACGTCACCCAGCGGGCCTGGCACAACCACCAGCCCTGTGATCTCGGCAGGGGCCGGCAGCTTCTCACGCACCCAGCCGTCCTCTCTGTGTAGGTGCAGGCTGCCCGCGCCGTCCAGCACCACCAGGCGTCTACCCAGCGGGTCCTGCGCTACGGAGCGCAGCCCCGCCGCCATGTCCAGGCGGCGCAGTGGCTCCAGCCCGTGTGTCAAGCGCTCCACGCGCAGCTCGGCTCTCTTCTCCTGCGGGACGGGGGTCAATGGGGGGAGCCAGCCCTCGAGGGGGTCAAGGAGGGGACAGGGCGCTCTCCTGCCTGGAGGAGCACAAGAGAAGCCAGCGGGGCAAGCAGGGTCATGCTGGGGATCCCTAGGGGAAAGACGGAGCCGGAGAGGAGACTTTGAGGTCGCACCTTTTCCACCATGTCGTGGAGACCTGTGCGCAGGAGTAGCCACAGCTGACGGGCACGGGCCCGTGGGGTCATGTTGAGCCACTGTGGGCTAGTGGTAAAATTCCGCAGGAACTGCGTTGTCTCTGGTAACAATGACTCTGTGTGTGGACAGCGGAAACGCCATCACTGCATGGCCTCGTGCCCCAACCCTGGAAGTCCTGGGCAGCCTGGAGAACAGCTCTAAGGGGCCCCCCAGGTCAGGAGACTGCCCAAGGGCCGGCACCTCCTCAGGGAAAGGAGGTGCGCCTGAGGTCAGCTTTGGGAGCAGGACCAGGCCAGGCGGCCCTCACCATTCCTTTCCTTGAGCTGTCCCGGGTCAGGAGCATCATTGACGTCTGTGTCATACAGGCCCACGTCCACAGTCAGGTTGTCGCCCTCCGCCGGAAAGGGGCTGCCTGTGTTGAACACTCTTGGCTCCATTTCGGAGGCTGAGGTTCTAGGCCACCCAACAGCTCCGGAGCACCTAGCGGTAGTGTCCGCACTGGCTGTTGCTACGATACCTGACGCCGCAGGCCCCGCCCCCGACGCAAGCCCCCCTCCCCCACCACCACCGTCCGTCCGGCTCCGCACTAAGTCACAGAAACTTTTATTGGAAACAAACGAGCTGCAGCAAAGTGACACTCAGTGCACGTGGCCTGACAGGCGAACTGGGGGATACAGGTGGACGCCAGGTCTGGCCAGCCCAAGCCCAGAGCTGATGACCTCTGGGGCCTGTTCCCGGGTCTGGGCAGTGGGCTTTTGGGACTGGAGTGTGAAGGCCCACATCTAGCTCCATACAAAATAGAAAAATAAACTCTGTGGTCCAGCTGTCCCTGCCTTGTGGCAGTTCGTTTGGGCAGGGCAGGTGCTTTTCCCAGCAGGCCCCACGCTGTTCCATCCATCCGCAGTGTGGGCAGCAGGAGCCTGTGGGGGTGAGTGGACATTCACAGGCTGGAGCCAAAGGACTAGTAGGCTGGCCTTGGCAGTGCCAGGGCTGTGACCAGCAGCTGAGGGAGGCACTCAGGCCCCTCAGGCAGAAGGTCCAGGCGTCAGTTGAAGCTGGATGAAGTTGGGGCCTCTGCTCTTCCTAGTTACATACAGATCACCTGGACCCTGGGCAGCAGTGGGCACATAGAGAAGTTTGAGAAGCCACAACCTAGAGACCATGCAGAAGGTCCCCTCTCTACCCGCCCCCCCCCCCAGGCTCCAGGGACCCTGGCCACACCACCATCACACTTGTTTCCCCTCCCTGCCCTACCCACCCCAGGCTCCAGGGGCCCTGGTCACTGCCACCATCACACACCTGTCCTCCTCAATAGTGCTGGTCTCCTCAGCCCCACCCTCACTGCCTCTGCTTTCTTCCTCCTCATGTTCTTCCTCTCCCAGCTCCATGTCCAACTCATTACCCGCCTCCGAGCGGGTATAGGTGGTGCCACTTGAGGAAGGTGGGAGGACTAGTCTTAGAACCACCTACCCCGGGCCTACCGTTGGCCTCTGAGGCCCAAGGAAGATGGCCCAGGACAGAGTAAGAAGCAGGGTGGGAACTGCTTTGGAAATGGTTTGTGGGCCTATGGGGAGTTGGGGAAGGGAAGCAGACACTGCCAACCTGATGGAGCGGCAACTGAAGAAAACGATCCGCTTCAGGCGCTTGTTGTAGAAGAAGTAGTTGAAGGACCAGAGACTTCCATCCTCTCCAAAGGGGTCTGAATCCAAGTCCGGGTTGTAGCTGGGGAGTGTGGGTGAGAAGCACCATGAGACCCCAGGTGCCCCACTGGCCAGAGGCACGCCTGGAGGGATATTAGCCCACCTGTAAATGTCACACTCTGCCAAGCAAATCTCCTCGTCCACTGCATTCCACAGCTGTGGCTTCAGGGCCTTGAAATCTTCCCGCACAGCCGAGAACAGGCTGCAGTTGACAGCATTCACCACCTGAAGTGGGTCACCGTCAGGCTGGTAGGGCCTGGGGGTGCCGGGGCAGGGGGTACAGTGGGAATGGCTGTGGGGTCATGGGTCCTATCCGCCCCCCTCACCCAGCTGAGGCTGGGCTCCCGGCTGAACTCGTGGCTCCGGGCTGTGCTGAAATCATAGTCGGGCCGGAAGGACTCGTTGAGCGTCGCGATCAAGTAAAAGAGGGTCTTGCGGCTGCACTTGTCACTGAGGGGACCCTCATCCTCGCCACCCTGGCTCTTGCTCAGTCTGCACAGAAAGAAGCGTCACGGAGCTCTCCGCTGTCCCCCCAGCTGTGGGCAGACCAGGCCCCCGCTCACCTGCTGGGACTGAGCCCTGAGGTCTGGGGTGGGGACAGTGCCTCCAGCACGTGAGGCTGACCCTCCTGGCAGAACTGCTTGAACATGTGCTTGTCATCCCCTGCCATCTTGCAGGAGTAGCTCTCGATCCTACAGGGAGGAGTACGGGCGGGACTACGGAGCACATCACGGCCCAGGCTCGAATCAGGGCACCAGAACGGAGTGACCCCTGAGACGTCATTCCCAGAGCCCCCACCTCACCTGCCAATGATGTGGGCATCTCCTGTCTCCACAGTCAGCTGCGAGTTGATGGCCTCGAAGCTTGAGTTCTCCAACAGCTTCATGCTCCTTGAGAAGTGGGCTCTGTGCTCCAGAGGGACTAGTGCTTCCTGAGGGTGCAGGAGACCAGGCCATGAGTACCTGGCCGTGGGGCTCCACCTTCGCCCTTCTGCCCCAGTGAGCAGAGACGGTGTAAGCAAGCTAGACCTGGCCCCTGCCCAGGTTTCACCAGCTCACACCTCCTCCCGTCTGTTCTCAAGCCCTTGCAGCTGGCCAGAGAGAGAACGGGATCCTGTTACCTGAGGCTGGTGGCAAGTAGGGCCCCAGCTCAGCCACACCCCCCCGCACCTCACACGAATTCTGGGCCAGGCTAGGAGGGAGAGCTGGGGGTCCTGCTCCCCCTGGGGCTGCTGGTTGAATCTCTCCAACTTCCCCTTATTCCCTCAGAAGAGCCCCACCTACCATGAGGGCTCCTTTGAGTCCGCGAAGGGACACGACTCCTGCTGTACCCGTCACCTGGGCTGGGCTCAGCCAGGATTTCAGGACACCTGGGGCTCCCTGCAGTCACCTGGGTGAGGCGCTCTTCCCCGGCGAGGGCTCGAGGAAACCCATAAGCTCCTCCGTTCTCCGAGAGTGCGTCTGGTTACTTCGGACGCCCCAGGGCGGAGGAGGCCCCACGGTCCCCAAAAGGCCTAAACGCGAGCCGCTAAGGGAAGCCCCGACCGAACGGGGTGGGGGAACTACAAATCCCAGGAGGCAGTGCGGCCGGGCCGGGCGCATGCGCAACTGGCGCGAGGCCTGCTGGGCGCTGTAGTTCAGGCCCGGAGACAGCGGCCAGGTGCAGGATGGACACCTACCTGTGTGGGCCAGGCTAGGTCCGGCTGGGCCGGGTCGAGTCGGTTGGCGTCGGTGCCGGAGAGAGAGCGGTGCAGGCTCTGGGCAGCGCGGACTCCTCAGGACCGGAGGGCGGTGACGCGGCCTCCGCTCGGGCCGCACTGTATCCGGGGGAAGAAGCTCCGCGACGACGTCCCGTTACTCCCGGCCTTACCGGCCCATCCGGGCTGCCACCGCGACATAGCTTCACCCCCCTGCACAGCGCCGACTACTGCGACCGACCTGCCCGCCGACCGCCACAGATCGCCCCGGCGACCGAGCGAGCGAGCGAGCGAGCAAGCGACCTCCGCCTCTCTCGGCCGGACAACAACAAGCGTCCGCAAAGCCCGGCCCCACTCCTCTGAATGGCCCGCTCCAGCCGCCGGGACCCAGAGCTCGGATTGCCATTGGGAGAGCTACCCGCCGCTCACTCTCCTCTTCCACTCCTACTGGCTGGCGCTCCTGTCGGTCACTGTTCTGGGCCGTGCGTGCCCGCCTTTCTCCCTGGCACCCATTGGCCCGGCTTCGCCTGCTCCGCCCCCTGGAGGCGGACCGGCTCCGGAAGCCGCCGCAGCCGACAAAGCGCAGTGCGGGCGGAGCGCAAGGCGGTGGATGGGGCGGGCTGGCAAGGCTCCGCCTCTGAGCCCGAGGGGCGGAGCCTCCGGCCGGGAGCCGGCTTCCCCTTCAGGCGTCGGCTGGGCGGACATTGCCCACCTGGCTCCTAGGGGCAGGAACGACGTCTGCTTTCCCCTTCTGGCCGTGGTTCCGTCCGTGACACTTGGTCCCGCACACGGGCCTCAAGGCCCAGCTCTAACGTGACCGCCCTGGACACTCTGTCCTGGCGATGCTCCGGCCGAACACGGGCCTTGTCCGTCCTTGGGCGAGGCGGGCGGATCAGCTCGGCGGGTTCACGACCCTCGATCTCCGCCGCTCGGGCCCCGCCCGGAACCAGAGGCTCGCGGCCACGGTTTCCGGCCGGCGGAGTTACTGCGCGGCCCGGCCGACGGAAGCGGGCTCGGAGGGCCGGGACCAGCCGGACCAGAGATGGCCCCGCCGGCGGGCGGTGCGGCGGCGGCGGCGGCGGGCTCAGCGGCCGTACTCCTGGCCGTGCACGCCGCCGTGAGGCCGCTGGGCGCCGGGCCGGATGTCGAGGCGCAGCTGCGGCGGCTGCAGCTGAGCGCGGACCCCGAGCGGCCCGGGCGCTTCCGGCTGGAGCTGCTGAGCGCGGGGCCCGGGGCGGTGAGTGGGGCAGCGGGGCGGGCGCCGTCGCCCTGGGTCCAGGCTCCTCCGCTTGGCAGCTGCGTGCCCGCGAGCAGTCACTTTTCTGCTCCTGTTTTTTCGTCTGTTACGTGGGTGCAGTGCTGCTGCCCACCTTTCCGCGAGTTTTGTGAGGATTTTATGAGATTGGTCTCCCGAGAGGCGTAGAGCCGTGTTCCAAAACCCAAACCCACTGCTGTGCAGTCGATCCCGACCCCTAGCGACCCCACAGGACCGAGTGGAACTGCCCCATAGGGCTTCCCAGGAGCGCCTGGTGGGTTCGAACTGCCGACCTTTTGGTTAGAGGCTCATCTCCTAACCGTTGTGCCACCAGGGCTCCAGAGCAGTGAAGGTGGCCTGTAAATGCCACGTTTGTTTTGGTTATCGCGGGGCTGGGGAGAGACACGGAGCCTGGTTTCTCCCCCTTTTCAGGTCAGCTTGGAGTGGCCCTTGGAGTCAGTCTCCTACACGGTCCGAGGCCCCAGCCTGCATGAGTTGCAGCCTCCACCAGGAGGGCCTGGGGCCCTCAGCCTGCACTTCCCCAACCCTCAGGAAGCTCAGCGGTGGGCAGCACTGGTCCGAGGTGCCACTGCAGACGAGCAGAATGGTCAGTATGTTGGAGTCAAGATGCATTTACTTTTCTAGAGGCTGTGTTTAAGCTGGGAGAGAGTCCTGGATGGGAGTGGGGGTCTGGAAAGGTACCCAGGAGGGAGGACACCGGAGGCTAGAGTACCAGAGAGGTGTGCAGGGCCTCAGACTTGCATGAAAAGGACAAGCTATCAGGAGCACTGTGAAGGGTTTGTGGGACAGTGACAATCTTAGGTTTGTGCTGCTTGAGACTGGTAGAGACTTCTGTTGTCCCGTGGGGTGGTGCAGGTAGGGCTGGAGAAAGGAGGGATGTTGCCAGAGATGTTAAATGGAATTGGTTGGATTTCAGGGCTCTAAATGGAAGAGTTAGTAGTCAAGGCAGTGAAGGCTGGAGGGACCAGGGGCAGCAGGACTCCCAGGTAGAGGCCCATCTGGGAGGGCTGGCAGTGGCCTGGCTCTGACACATCCAGGGGTGTAGGTGGAACTGTGCCAGAGTTGGGGTCCAGGAGAGGTCAAGATGGAAAAGGGTAGAGGTCAGCCAAGGTCACCAGGAGAGAGAAGCAAGAGAGAGGTCTGATACGCAGATAGTGGGGAGACTAATAGAGCCCATAAGGAGGTGGAGAAGATGAGAGCCAGACCGGAAGAAGCAGCAGAGACCCAGGCAGCTCAGAGTCTCAAGGTGGAGAGCTGGTCGTCTCACGTATTTGTTCATTCTCCTGACGTGTATTCAGTTTGTCCTCCGCACTAGGCTCTTGTCCAGTCCTGGAGAGTCAGCAACAAACAAAACCTCAACCTCCCGCTGTCAGAAAGTTTGCAATTTTTTTTTTTTTTTTTTGAGGAGGTGGAAGCATACAAAATAAGTACATAAAATTTCTGTTGGGTGGTAGAGGGAATGAGAATGCTAAAACTGGACAGACTACAATTTAAAATAGGGTGGCAGGGAAACCTCACTGAGGCGACATTTGGGTGAAATTGGAAGGTTATGGCATGAACCACGTGGCCAAGGGAGCAGCAAGTACGAAGACCCTGAGGTGGCATTTGCGCGCGTTTGAGGCTCAGCCGAGGCTCAGTGTGTGCTGGTGCTTGGGGGCCCCTAACAGGGAGCACCTTCCATCTTGGCGGGGAGACAGCTCCGTAACTGAGGGCCTCAGGCCATCCAGGAACTGTTTGACCCCTCCCCATTGCAGTGGGGGGTAAGAAGAGGAGACAGCCTGCATGCCCAGCTCTGAAAAGCTGCTCAAAATAGGCAGTGGCCCACGAGGGCCTGGAATGGGAGCAGCCCGAATACGTCCTGTAATGACAGTGGAGCAGAAGAGGGGGACAGAGGTCCTGAGGCCGCCAAAGCATGGGGCTGCTGAAAGGCAGGCTCTTGTCTGGGCGCGTGCTTTGCTTTTGCTGTGAGGTGAGAGGGCCCCAGGAGGCCAGGAAAGGGGGCCTGGTCTCTGTGGAGGGTGCGGATGGGCGAGACTAGGCAGCAGAGGGGTCCAGCAGGACACTGGGACCCAAGCATGAGCTGCATGCTTTAGCACCAGGAGACGTCAGGCAGCAGCCTTAAAGGGGTTACAGGGCCAAGGCTGGAGGGGAGGCATGGCTGACAGGTGACTGAGGCGGGCACTGATATTGGTAGTGCAGAGGATAGAGGCAAAAGACCTGGAAGCCGGAAGTTCAAGAGCAGAGAGGCCAGGGTGAGGGGCAGCCTTGGTGGGGACTGATCACGAGGCCAGTAGCGCACCGCCATCTTCTCTCCTAGGCAGCAGTAGCCTACCCCAAGTCCTGGGCCCAGAGACCTGCCCTGTTTCCCCTCCCAGTCCCCCTGAAGCCCCCGACCCTATAGCCCCCCGACCTGAGGTGGATCCTCCTTGGAGCTCTGGAAATTTGACAGAGAAAGGTAAGGACAGGGGCCGAGGGGGTGGGGGAGCGGCAGGTGCCCAGCTGTAATGGTGGTCTCTCTCCTCACAGAAGAGCTGGCTGGGCGCCTGGCCCGGGCCATCGCAGGTGGGGACGAGAAGGGTGCAGCTCAAGTGGCGGCCATCCTGGCCCAGTGTCAGGTGGCCCTCAACATCCAACTCCAGGAGACCTGCTTCCCTCCTGGCCCTATCAGGTAAGGCCTGGCCTGGGACTTCTCACCGCCCTCTCCCAGGTCTCTTTGGCCTGTCCCCCTGACCCATGTTCTGGCCCAGGCTGCAGGTCACGGTTGAAGACGCCGCATCCTCTGCCCACATCGCACTGCAGGTCCACCCCCACTGCACTGTCGCCGCCCTGCAGGAACAGGTGAGCACAGCCTCTGGGGAGGCCTGTGGGGGCAGAGCTGTGGGTGACGTCCTGGCTGACCTCTGCTCCAGGTGTTCTCCGAGTTTGGCTTCCCGCCCGCTGTGCAGCGCTGGGTTGTCGGGCGGTGCCTGTGCATGCCCGAGCGCACCCTCGCCTCGTACGGGGTGCGGCGTGATGGGGATCCTGCTTTCCTCTACCTGCTTTCAGCCCCACGAGAAGCCCCAGGTCAGTCCTTGGTTGGGGTGCATGGGTGGGGGGAGGTGGGATGCTGCAGTCTGAGCTGGCCCTGAACCCTATCCACTCTGCCACAGGATGTGGCCCTCAGCGACCCCAGAAGACGGATGGCGAGCTAGGCCGCCTGTTTCCCCAGTCACTGGGGCTGCCTCGAGCCCCCCAGCCTGCCAGCTCCAGCCTCCCCAGCCCCCTGCAGGTGGGCCAAGGACCAGACAGGAGGTGGGGGGAGGCAGGACAGGGGCTGCTGTGGGCCCTAGAAGGAAAGGGTCAGCAACTGCGGTGTTCACCCTAGCCCGGCTGGTCCTGCCCTTCTTGCACCTTCATCAACGCCCCAAGCCGACCTGGTTGTGAGATGTGTAGCACCCAGAGGCCTTCCACTTGGGACCCCATCTCTACAGCCTCCACTCAGCAGCCACCAAAGGTACCAGAGGCAGAGGCAGGGGAGGGAACGGGCAGTACAACAGAAGCAGTTGGCATGACCCTTGCCTCCCTGCAGGTCACCAGGAGAGAGGATGGCCCTTCCCTCCCAGGTCTTTCAGGGGACCTCTGCTGATGGGCCATGTGGCCAGACCAGGCTGGAGGAGCTACAAGCAGAGACATTAAAGACACTCTGAGCCAGCGAGTAGTCTTCAGTGTTTTGTGGGGAGGGCTGCAGGCAGAACTGGGTGGAGGGCACTGCTGAGGCTCAAGGCTGCAGGGCAGAAGGTGGGGCCTGGGCTGGGGTCTCAACAGCTGAGCAGCTTCCCAGCAGGCCCAGGTGGCTACTGGAGTGGGCTTAGACCAAGTTCTACTGCTTCCCAGACTGTGCAGGGTCCCCTCTGGCTGCTGACCAGGAGCTGGGGGTGGTGCTCTACACACTTGGCTGAGACCTTCTTCCACAGCTGGCCTCGCTCCATGCTGTTTGCTGGGGGGCGGGGGTGCGGGCAGGCGGGGGGCAGGGGGCGGGGGGGCCTCAAGCACCAGGGCCATCCATCCTTCTTCACCACCTCCTCTGCCCTCAGCTCCTGCAGCCTGTCTACCACCTGTTCCCCCAGCTCTTGCCCTCCCTAGACTGGCCACCACTTTCCTGTACCTTACCCAGGATCATGTTTACCAGTGACAGAGGCAGGTGTTTGAATTTCCTCTTAGACAAGAAAAGCTCAGAGACCAGACATTTTCTCCTCCACATACTGCTGTGATCCCAACCCACGCTAGGCTAGTGGGCCTGGACCTGCCACCAGGGGCCCTGTGGACTGCTGTAAGGCGCCACCCCATGACAAACACACTCCTTCCTCCAGCATGACCACCAAGAGGCCACAGGGACAACCCAGGCACCCTCCCCTGCCTGCCCATCCCTGTCTCCCTCATGGCAGAGAGCTGCCTCCTGCCTCTCCATACAGCCATCTCTGAACAGTCAGTTCTCTGTTCCCTGTTCCACACTCGCTTGGTCCTTTTTGGACTCCCAGCCACGTATGAATCCAGGGCAGTGCTGGCCACATGTGTGAGACAACCCTGGGAGCTGTGGGGGGCAAGAACCCTGATCCCAGACTCTTCTGTAAGCCTGTGTTCCTTCACAGAAGAGCTCACATATATATGTTTAGAAACTTAATTTATTCCCATGAGAGGGGTGGAGGAGGAACTGGAGCCAGAGCCTGGTCTCCTACCCCATCCCCTGTTGTCCCAGAGGCAGAGGAGTTTGGGTGTGTGGCCCAGCTGAGGCCTGACCAGGCCCAAGGTGGCTCCTGGGCACAGGGCCTGTTCAGGCGAAACGGCAGCAGATGTCAAGCAGGGTCACTTAGGTGGCCGATACGCCAACTTCCGGCTCTTCAGGACTGACCACTTGTGCCGCTTCATGGCGTACACCAGGGGTAGCAGCAAGCCCATCATCATCAACATCTGCGGGACAAGGCAGCTCAGGGGGAGACAGCCAGGACCCCCGCTAGCTCCCAGCCCTCTGATGCCCCTGGGCAGTGCACTCACCTTGAGTCCCATGCGCTTGCGGTGGTCATGCTCTGGCTCAGAGGCCCAACGCAGAAAGGTGCACACGTCCTTGGCCACTTGAGACATGGTGGCTGGAGTGCCTGGGCCAAGAACAAGTTAGTAAGGGCTGCCCTTCAGGATTCTGCTCAACCTGGGGTGCCTCAGAGCACATTCCTTCCCACAAAGACAGGCCCGTGCTAAGTCCACACAGGATGGGACCTCCAGGACATAGAGAGGGACCCCGGCCAGAGACAGGGCTGTGAGGGCTGCCCAGAAACAACACCTCAGATAGACAAACAGCACCCAGCCAACAAGAGGGCTGGGCCTTGGCCCAGATCCTATATGCCACTCCCAGGGTGGGAGACTCTCACCATCATCAAACTCCAGCACTTCATTGTAGATGGGGGGGGCCATGGCAATGGCCTGGCCGACGAAGTAGGGATTGAAGTAGAGGCCTTCTCGTAGCGGCACCCCAGTAGGTGGCTCACAGTAGCCCGTGAGCAGGGAAAAGACGTAGTCCTCACCACCGTGCCTGGGTCCAGATCGTGGCTCATCAGCCCTGCATGCATCAGGCCCTCCTCACCCTCCCCAGCATCACCCCATAGGTGTCCATGTACCTAGCTCGCACAATGTAACTGAGATCAGGGGGCAAAGCCCCACCGTTGGCAGCACGGGCAGCCTCAGGGTTGGGGTATGGTTTGGGGAAATAGTCGGACAGCTTCCCTGGCCGCATGAACATCTCCCCATCCTCGTTGGGGCCATCCTGCACCTCCACCTGCCAGCGAGATGCCCCATCACTGCCGTGCTGTCCACCACAGTGGACGCCCCAAGCCCCGGGTCCTCCACACCCGCGAGCTCCACACCTCCTCTGCCAGTGCCTTGGCTTCCGCCTCCGTGTAGCACACGCCCACCAGGTGGCGGTAAGCGACATAATCCATGCTGTGGCAGGAGGAACACACCTGCTTATATACCTGGAAACCCCTCCGGATGCTACAGAGAGAAAAAGGGTTAGTGCAAGTATTTCACCGCACCCAGGCCAACCAGAAACGACCCCCACCCCCACCAGCCGCACACCTGGTGTGGTCCAAGGAGGAGAGGAGGCCACGGTGAGACCAGGGATAGCTGGGGGGGTGCAGCTCCAGGTCACTGGCACTGACGGCGGAATGCAGAGCTACGGCCAGCCCTGCACCCCCTGCCGCCAACATGCCCAGCGCTGACAGCATCACCTTCCGGCCCCGGGACAGGCCGGACTTCGACGACAAAGACACTGCCTGCAAGAGCCCCGCTCAGCGCCGGCCAGAACGTGGCCCAGCCCACCTGCGGATCTGACTCTCGGCTGCTCTCATCCGCCTAGCACCGGGCGCCTCCTGCCCCACTGCCCGCCCACCCAAGCCGCTGCTGACCCCTCGACCCGGCTCAGGTGGAAGCGATCCGGGGAGTTGCGGCCGGCCAAGGTCACGAGCGGCTGACCCAGGTCAGGCTGAGGTCGATTCGGGCGGTGGGCTCAGTCTGGACCCCCGGAGGCGGGAGCCGGGCCGGCGCGCCCTCGACGGACGCCACAGCCCGACTCGGCAGAGAGCCCGCCCGCCGCCCCCAGCCGCAGGACCGGGCGCCCGTGGCGCTGGGAGTAGGCGCCCGGTCCTGCCCCCGAGCGTCCATGGTCGGCCGGCACCGCGGGCTCGGCAGGGGCGGGGTCGCCGGGACCGCTCCCCAGCTGACCAGCGCGCGCCCGGAACCTCCCCGCCGTGACCTTCACGGGGCTACGGGGCCTTGCGCCAGGCGGGATACGGCAGCGCGCTCACCTGAGGCGTCCGCAGCGGGAGCTGTCCGGACCGCGCGCCGCACAGCAGCACCGGGGCCCGTGCGCCCGGGAGCCCCGCGCCCCGCGGACCCAGCACCGCCCGGCGCACGGAAGCCGCCGCCGCCGCCATCTTGGCCCTCCTCAGCGCGGCCGCGCTCCCGTCGGCCTCTGCGGCACCGCGAGCGCTCAAACGTCGCGAGAGTCGGGGCGCCCGAGAGGGGCGGGGCTGGCGCTGGCTCTGCTCTAAAGGGACCGGCGCACCGCCTCTTCGCCCTCCTCCTGTCGTCTGGGAAACCGATGGCTGGGCGGGGCCCCGACGCGTCTCTCCCTTGCCATGACAAACCCCCCCCCCCCCCCGCCCAACGCCGATGAAAATACCCAGCCCGGAATCATAGACGTCTTCAACACCGAGTGCTTCTGTTTAGCAGTATTTCCATTCCTGGCGCGATGGTTCTATAATTTCCATTCTTTGCAGTGTTATCCATAATTTGATATGATCCACACAGTCAAATGCCTTTGCATAGTCAATAAAACACGGATAAATAAACATCAGCCAGGATCCATCTGACATCAGCAATGATATCTCATCTCCCACGTCCTCTTCTGAATCTGGCTTGAATTTTTGTCAGCTCCCTGTCGATGTACTGCGGCAACCACTTTTGAATGATCTTCAGCAAAATTGTACTTGACTGTGATATCAACGATTCTGTTGGATAATTCGCACATTCTGTTGGATCACCTTTCTTTGGAATGGTCATGAATATGCATCAGGGTTGCATCCTTTCACCATACTTATTCAGTCTGTATGCTGAGCAAACAATCCCAGAAGCTATATGAAGAACAGCATGTCAGGATTCAAGGAAGACTCATTAACAACCTGCATTATGCAGATGACACAACCTTGCTTGCTGAAAGTGAAGAGGACTTGAAGCACTTACTGATGAAGATCAAAGACTATAGCCTTCACTATAGATTACACTTCAACATAAAAAAAACAAAAATGCTCGCAACTACACCAATAAGCAACATCATGAGAAATGGAGAAACGATTGAAGTTCTCAAGGATTTCATTTTACTTGGCTCCACAATCAACACTCATGGAAGCATCAGTCAAGAAATCAAACAACGCATTGCATCGGACCCCCGCACATCTGTCAGTTTGTCATACCGTAGGGGCTTGTGTGTTGCTGTGGTGCTGAAAGCTATGCAAGGTCAAATACCAGCAGGGTCACCCATGGTGGATAGGTTTCAGCTGTGCTATCAGACTAAGACAAACTAGGAAGAAGGAGCTGGTGATCTACTTCTGAAAAGAATTAGCCAGTGAAAACCTTACAGATAGGAGCGGAGCACTGTTTGATATAGTGCCAGAAGATGAGCCCCTCAGGTTGGAAGGTAATCAAAATACAATTAGGGAAGAGCTGCCTCCTCAAAGCAGAGCCGACCTTAATAAAGTGGGTGGAGTCAAGTTTTCTGGACCTTCATCTGCTAATGTGGCATAACTCAAAGTGAGAAGATACAGCTGCAAACATCCATTGATAACTGGAATGTGGAATGTATGAGTATGAATCTAGGAAAATTGGAAATCGTCAAAAACGAAATGGAACACATAAACACCGATATCCTAGGCATTAGTGAGCTGAAATGGACTAGTACTGGCCATTTTGAATCAGACTATCATATGGTCTACTATGCCGGGAATGACAACTTGAAGATGGCTGGTGTTGCATTCATGGTCAAAAAGAACATTTCAAAATCTATCCTGAAGTACAACGCTGTCAGTGATAGGATAATATCCATACACCTACAAGGAAGACCAGTTAATACGACTATTATTCAAATTTATGCACCAATCACTAAGGCCAAAGATGAAGAAATTGAAGATTTTTACCAACTTCTGCAGTCTGAAATGGACTGAACATGCAATCAGGATGCATTGATAATTACTGGTGATTGGAATTCAAAAGTTAGAAACAAAGGATTGGTAGTTGGAAAACATGGCCTCGGTAGTAGAAATGATGTCAGAGATCGCATGATAGAATTTTCCAAGACCAACTACTTCTTCATTACAAATACCTTTTTTCACCAACATAAACAGCAACCATACACATGGACCTCACCAGATAGAATACACAGGAATCAAATCAACTACTCCTGTGGAGAGAGACAATGGAAAAGCTCAATATCATCGGTCAGAAAAAGGCCAGGGGCTGACTGTGGAAGACCATTAATTACTCATATACAAGTTCCAGTTGAAGCTGAAGAAAGTTAGAACAAGTCCACAAGAGCCAAAGTACGACCTTGAGTATTTTGCACCTGAATTTAGAGACCATCACAAGAATAGATTTGACATGTTGAACACTAAGACCAGACCAGACTGAAGACCAGATGACACCAAGGTGGAATGACACCAAGGACATCATACATAAAGAAAAGCAACAGGTCATTCAAACGACAGGAAAGAAAGAAGAGACCAACATGGATGTAGAAGACACTGAGAAACTTACTCTTGAACATCCAATAGCTAAAGCAAACAGGAGAAATGATGAAGTAAAAGAGCTGAAGAGAAGATTTCAGAGGGCACCTCGAGAAGACAAAGTAAAGTATTATAATGATATATCCAAAGACCTGGAGTTAGAAAACCAAAAGGGAAGGACATGTTCAGCATTTCTCAAACTGAAAAAACTGGAGAAAATATTCAAGCCTCGAGTTGCAATACTGAAGTATTCTATGGGCAAAAAATTGAACAACACATGAAGCATCAAAACAAGATGAAAGGAATACACAGTCACTGTACCAAAAAGAATTGGATGACATTCAACCATTTCAGGAGGTAGCACATGATCAAGAACTGATGGTATTGATGGAAGAAGTCCAGCTGCACTGAAGGCATTGCCAAAAAACAAGGCTCCAGGAATTGACTGAATATCAATTGAGATGTTTCAACAAATGGATGCAGCAGGGGAAGTACTCATTCTTATTACCAAGAAATTTGGAAGAGAGCTACCTGGCCAACTGACTGGAAGAGATCCATAGTTATGCCTATTCCAAAGAAAGGCAATTCAACAGAATGTGGGAATTATTGAACAATATCATTAATATCACACTCAAGGGAAATTTTGCTGAAGATAATTCAAAAATGGCCGCAGCAGTACACTGACAGGGAACTGCCAGAAATTCAAGCTAGATACAGAAGAGGACATTGAATCAGGGATATCATTGCTGATGTCAGATGGATCCTGGCTGAAAACAGAGAATACCAAAAAGATGTTTACCTATGTTTTATTGACCATGCAAAGGCATTCAACTGTGTGGATCATAACAAACTACGGATAACATTGTGAAGAATGGGAACTCCAGAACACTTAATTGTGCTCATGAGGAACTTGTACATAGATAAAGAGGCAGTCATTCGAATGGGACAAGGGGGTACTATGTGGTTTAAAGTCAGGAAACACAATAAAAAATAAAGTTAGGAAATGTATACATCAGGGTTGTATCCTTTCACCATACCTATTCAATCTGTATGATGCACAAAAAATCTAAGAAGTTGGACTATATGAAGAAAAACGGGGCTTCGGAATTGGAGGAAGACTCATTAACAACCTGCATTATGCAGATAACACAACTTTTCTTGCTGAAAGTGAAGAGGATTTGAAGCACTTACTGATGAAGATCAAAAACTACGGCCTTCAGTATGGCTTATGCCTCAACACAAGAAATCCTCACAACTGGACCAATAAGCAACATCATGACAAAAGGAGGAAATCTCGAAGCTGTCAAAGATTTCATTTTACTTGGATCCACAATCAACGCCCATGAAAGCAGCAGTCAAGAAATCAAACAATGCATCGCACTGGGCAAATCTGCTGCAAAAGACCTCTTTAAAGTGTTAAAAAGCAAAGATGTCACCTTAAGGACTAAGATGTGTCTGACCCAAGTCATGTTTTCAGTTGCTTCATATGCATGTGAAAACTGGACAATGAATAAGGAAGACGAAAGTAGAATTGATGCCTTTGAATTATGGTATTGGCTAAGAATATTGAATGTACCATGGACTGCCAAAAGAACTAACAAACCTGTCTTGGAAGAAATACAGCCAGTATGCTCATTAGAAGCAAGGCTGGCAAGACTTCATCTCACATACTTTGGACATGTTATCAGGAGGGATCAGTCCCTGAAGAAGGACTTCACGCAGGTAAAGCAGAGGGTCAGCGCATAAGAGGAAGACCCTTAACGTGATGGACTGACATAGTGGTTCCAACAGTGGGCTCAAGCATAATGATTGTGGAGATGGAGCAGGACCAGGTAGTGTTTCCTAGGGTCCCTATGAGTCAGAACCAACGCAATGGCACCTAACAACAACAACAACATGGGTCTCTTCCAGTCAGTTGGCCAGGTCTCTCTTCCAAATTTCTTGGCATAGGCGAGTGAGTGCTTCCAGAATTGCATGCGTTTTTTGAAACATCTCGACTGGTGTTCAGGCATTCCTGGAGCCTTGTTTTTTGCCAATGCCTTCAGTGCAGCTGGACTTCTTCCTTCAATACCATCGGTTCTTGATCATATGCTACCTCCTGAAATGGTTGAATGTCATCCAATTCTTTCTGGTACAGCGACTCTCTGCATTCCTTCCATCTTTTTTTGATGCTTCCTGTGTTGTTCAATTTTTTGCCTGTTGTCACTGTTATTAGGTGCAGTCGTGTTGGTTCCGACTCATAGCAACTCCATGTACCGCAGAACAAAAACACTTCCCAGTGCTGTGCCATCCTTAAAATCATTGTTACGCTTAAGCCCATTGTTGCGGCCACTGTGTCAATCCATCTCATTGAGGGTCTTCCTCTTTTCCGCCGGCCCTGTACTTTACCAAGCAGGATGTCCTTCTCCAGGGACTGATCCCTCCTGACAACATGTCCAAAGTATGTAAGATGCAGTCTCGCCATCCATGCTTCTAGGGAACATTCTGGTTGTACTTCTTCCAAGACAGATTTGTTTGTTCTTTTGGCAGTCCATCGTATATTCAATATTCTTTGCCAACACCACAATTCAAAGGTGTCAATTCTTCTGTCTTCCTTATTCATTGTCCAGCTTTCACATGCATATAATGTGATTGAAAATACCATGGCTTGGGTCAGTTACACCTTAGTCTTCAAGGTGACATTTTTGCTTTCCAAATATTTAAAGAGGTCCTTTGCAGCAGATTTGCCCAATGCAATGAGTCGTTTGTGTTTCTTGACTGCTCCTTCCATGGGTGTTGATTGAGGATACAAGTAAAATGAAATCCTTGACAACTTCAATCTTTTCCCCATTTATCATGATGTTGCTTATTGGTCCACTTGTGAGAATTTTTGCTGTCTTTACGTTGAGGTGTAATCCACATGGAAGGCTGTGGTCTTTGATCTTCGTCAGTAAGTGCTTCAAGTCCTCTTCACTTTCAGCCAGCATGATTGTGTCATCTGCGTAACAGGTTTTGCCCATAGAATACTTGAATATTGCATCTTGAGGCTTGAATATTTTCTTCAATTCTTTCAGCTTGAGAAATGCTGCACATGTTCTTCCCTTTTGATTTTCTAACTCCAGGCCTTTGCACGTGTCACTATAGGACTTTAGTTTATCTTCTCGAGGCACCCTTTGAAATCTTCTGTTACTTCATCATGTCTTTCTTTGGCTTTAGCTACTGTACATGCAAGAGCAAGCTTCAGTTTCTTCTGGTATCCATTTCGATTTTTTCTTTCCTTTTTTTTTTAAAGACCTTTTGCTTTCTTCATGTGTGATGTCTGTAACAGACTGAATTGTGTCCGCCAAAGATGTGCGTCGACTTGCGTAGGCCACGATTCCTAGTATCACGGGATTTAGTCATCTGATGTGATTTTGCTATGAGTTGTAAATTCTACCTCTATGATGTTAATGAGGGAGAATTCGAGGCAGTTATGTTAATGTGTCAGGACTCCATCTACAAGATTAGATTGTGTCTTACGTCAATTTCTTTAGAGATATAAAAGACACAAGCAAGCAGAGAGACGTGAGAACCTCGTATCACCAAGAAACAAAAGCCGGGAGGATATCTTGTCCTTTGGACCTGTGGTCTCTGTGCTGAGAAGCTCCTTGACCAGGGAAGACTGATGTCAAGGAACTTCTACCAAAACCGATAGAGAAGGCCTTCTTCACCTGGAGGTGACACCCTGAATTTGGACTTCTAGCCTCCTAGACTGTGAGACAATAAATTTCTCTTTGTTAAAGCCATTCACTTGTGTTATTTTTGTTACAGCAGCACTAGATAACTAAGACAGTGTCTTTGATATCATTCCACAACTCGTCTAATCTCTGTCATTAGTGTTCACTGCATGAAATCTATCCTTGAAATGGTCTCTAAAGTCAGGTGGGATGTGCTCAAGGTTGTACTTTGACTTTCATGGACTTGTTTTAATTTTCTTCAGCTTTAACTTTAATTTGCATATGAGCAGTTGATGGTCTGCTCCACAGGCAGCCCCTGGCCTTGTTCCGACTGATAATATCGAGCTTCTCCATCATCTCTTTCCACAGATGTGGTCAATTTGATTTCTGAGTATTCCATCAGGCAAGGTCCATGTGTACAGTCACTGTTTATGTTGTTGAAAAAAGGTATTTGCATTGAGTAAGTTGTTCAGTTTCAAAATTCTATCATGCAATCTACCACATGGTTTCCAGCACCAAAGCCACGCTACCACCCATCTGCCAGTTTTTTGTGCTGTGGTAACTTGCATTTTGCTGTGATCCTGCTGCAAGCTATGCCACTGGTATTTCAAGTACTAGGAGGGTCACCCGTGGTGGACAAGTTCTAGTGAAGCTTCCATACTGAGTGGGAAGAAGGACCTGATGATCTACCTCTGAAAAAATTGGCTAGTGAAAACTTTATGGATAGCTGTGCCAAAGCTGTACAGTGAAGACATTATGGGGGCTCAGGGGGAGGGGAGTGGAAGAAGAGATGGAACACAGGGCACTTTCAGGGCAGTGAAACTATTCCGTGTTACTGTAATGGTGGACACATGACGTGATGCATTTGTTAAAGTCCACAGAACTGTACAACACAAAGAGTGAAGTCTAATGTAAACTATGGACTTAGTTTATAATAACGTATCGATATTGGTTCATCAGTTGTCACAAATGTGCCACAGGACTGTGAGATGTTAACAGGAAAAAGTGCAGCAGAGAAGAGGGAAGTGGGACAATAAACTTTCAGCACAATTTTTCTGTAAACTGAAGACTGCTCTAAAAAAAAAAATTATTAAAAATAATGAATTAGACATTTCTTTGAAGAAAATATACAAATCCCCAATAACCCAAAAAACAAAACCTGTTGCCACTGATTTTTTTTTTTTTTTTTAATAGCCATCCTACCTATAGCAACCCTATAGGATACAGAACTTCCCCATTCAGTTTCCAAAGAGCAGCTGGTGGATTCAAACTGCTGACCTCTTGGTTAACAGCCAAGCACTTAACCACTGCACCACCAGGGCTCCAAATGCCCAAGAAGTACATGAAAAGATGCTCATCATGACCAGCCATCAGGGAAGTGGAAATCAGAATCGCATCCTCACTGCACGCCCACCGTCGTCAGGAGGTGCCGTGGGTCAGTCCCAGCTCACAGTGACCCCGTGTGCAACAGAAGGAAGCACCACCTGGTCTTTCGCCACCCTCACAATCACACCCACTAGAATGGCTATTAAAAAAAAAAAAAAAGATCATGAGGTAAAAAGTTTTGTTGAGGGTGTGGAGAAACTAGAACACTCAGCCACTGCTGGTGGGACTGTAATATTGTGCAGCTGCTTGGGAAAGAGTTGGGCAGTTTCACAAAGTTAAACTAGAGTTACTAAGTAACTCAGAAATTCCAGTGCTAGGCATATACCCAAGAGAAATGAACATATGCCCACATAAAAACCTGTGCATGAATTATTCATTGTAGTGTTATTCACAATAGCCAATAAAAATCCAAACGTCCATCAACTGAGGAATGGATAACCCAGATGTTGCATACTCATACAACGGAACGTCAGTCACGTAAAGGAACGAATTACGGATACACGTGACAACACGAACTCTGAAAATATGCTGTGAAAGAAGCCAGACACCGAAGGCTGCATCCCATGTAATTTATAAGAAACGTCCAGAATAGACAAATCCAGGGAGACAGAAAGTAGACTGTCAGGGGCTAAGGGAAAGGGAACGTGGGGCATGACTGCTTAGTGGGTATGTTTCTTTTGGGGGCCATGGAAATGTCCCAAAGAGCAGGGCAGGCAGTGGTGGAGCCAATCTGGGACACCAAGGTGGGAAGAGTTTTATCCTGAAAGCCGTGACCCTCAAGCCAAGGAACGAAAGCTCAGATGCAGAGTTACACTGCATCTCAGGGGTGCCTGGGCTCAGGAGAGCAGACGCCACTGCGTCAGTGAAGGTGGAGAGGCATGGACTTTGAGAAGGAAAGGGAGAAGATGAGGCCTAGTGGTAAGACAGATGTGGGTGAGGGAGGGGGTGCACGTTCAACCCCCAGGGAGTAGGGAGCATAAGCCGGGGTCTGGAGGGAGGCGAAGGAGGGTGGGGTACCTGTGGCACATTCTGATGGCTCTGGGTCCATCCGGGCCACTGACGGCCTCAGAGCAGGGTCTGGGCTAAGCTGGCCTCGGGGTACCCAAGTCTCAGTGAACATTCCTCTGTTCTGTGCCGGTCGGCTCATGCTCCCAGGGGCAGGAAATCTGGCAAAGGGTCTGAGAAGTGCACGGAGGAGCCCCCACACCCTGTGTCCATAAGGCAGGTGGAGGCACTGGCCTCGGCTCTCTGCGCTCTCCACCACTCCCAAGCCAAAGCCAACTTTCTTTACTGCCTCCAAAAATACCCCAGCCTCAACCCCTTCTCCCCTGCCAATGGTTAGGCCCAGGCCACCCACCCTCCCACGCAGCACTAGCCCCACTGTCCCATCATCACAAGCTGCCTAGCCACTGGCACGTTCCACCACGTGGCCCTCCGTGGAGATGCAAGATATCCAGGGCATTGAGGAGACCTGCCTTCATGGCTACCATCTATCCACACAGGCCACACAGCCTCCCCTGGCTCTCAGAGCTACTCCTGCTCCCCAGGCCACCTTCTCTCTCCAGGTCTCCTGCCTCACAGAGCCCCAGTGACACCAACCTGAGTTGCTTGTCCCCTACCCAAAAGACCAGCCATTTCATCTCTGGAGAAAGTGGTCCTTGAGAACCCCTTCACTGGACCCTGGGGGAGCTCACCCCAATCCCTGGGAAGCCCAGAGTTGAGCAGCACCTCCATAGCCAAGGCTCCGTGTTGGGAAGGGTCTCCTTAGGGAACAAGGCAGAAACAGGACGAAGGGCAGGGCAAGCCACTGTCTGATGTGAGGGAATAGTCCCGGGAGCCCCGGGCCCATAACACCCTATCTGTACTGGAAGGAACAAGATGGCACTTCTCTGACTCCTACCCTGCCCTGAAAGAAAGGCTGCTGAGTGGAGCCTCTGAGGTCTGACGTGACCGGAAAGTATCACCAAAGGATTACACTGCATTTCCTTTTCCTCTGATGGAGGTTCTCCATGTGGGATTTCTCCAGCACCTACCAGCACCCTCCACCTCTGGTCCTCTGTGCAGTGGTGCTCTTGGGAGCCTGTTCCGGGTCCTGTCTGTGCTCTGGATGGTGTGGGTAAGCTCTGCTCTCTCCCCCGACTTTCTGCATCCCTGCCCCACCCCACAGGCTCCAGCTCTCAGTTCTCCTCAGCACAGTGTGGGGCAGCACAGAGCTGCTCCTGGAGCTCTGCAGATCCCCTAGCCATGCCCACTTGCCCACCTCCCAGCACAGCGCCTCACAGAGCACCAGGCCCCAACCCGTGGAAGTGTAGTGTCTGGGCTGTGATCCTTCTAGAGCCCAGGCCAAGCTGGGGGTCATGGTCCTGCCCATGGCTGGTACAGCTGGTGCCCCCCCCGCCAGCAGTGCTGGGCAGCTGGGAGTGCCACCCCCACCCTTGGGACCCACATAGACAGCGGGCCAAGGATCCACAGAGCACCTGAAACAAAACACCTGTTTATTTCCCAGAAAAATGGGTGTTTGGGGAGTCCCGCCACAGCCTGCCGTCAGGGCAGCAAATGTCACTTCCAGAAAAGCACATTCCAGAACAGCAGCCAACAAGGATAGAAACCCAGGGCCACCATTGGGAAAAGCAGAGCACCGTAGGCATAGTGGTCCAACACGCCCTGGGACAGCGCCGCCAGGAAGAGCTGCCAACCCTCCGACAGGGAAAGCGGCGCTTCCTGCAGCTCCCGCCACAGGAAAAGGCTGCCCAGGAGTGTGGCTGCTGGGCTCGTCAGCACCAGCAAGACAGCGTAGACCGGCCTGAGGAGGATGACACACACATGTCAGGAGGCAGTTAGAGCAGGTGCTTTGGCGGGTTGGGGGGAAAATGACAACAAAATTAGGGAGCGCTTCATGGAGCAGAAAGGGGTGAAGACTGCATCAGGTATGAGATCTTGATGCAGGGGGCTGCATCAGGGCAGGGCCGCTGTGAGAGGAGCACGGGCTGTGTAGGGGGCTGAATGGCAAGTACCGGGGCCCACGGGGTTCAGCGAGTGCAGCAGCGGGCACCATGGTGGCGGCCAGCAGGAAGCCCAGAGAGAAGTTGATGAGGGCGACGCAGCCCAGCTGCAGGGCCAGGTAGATGAGGGCCACCAGCTTCAGCGCCATCCAGCCCCTATCTGGGGCCTGTGTGTTCACCACCCTGCAAGGCAAGTGACTCAGAGATACCCCTCCTGGGCCGCCTGCAGCCCCAGGGCACCCGTCCTGCCCCTCACCTGTGGGTGTTGTGCGGGAGAGCCAGGCCTGCTGCATAGATGGCCAGCAGCGTCAGCACCACAGCCTCTGCCTCAGCCACGGGGAAATGCTGGGCAGCCACATGCTGGCTCAGCACAGGCAGGATGTAAAGGGCCAGGCCCACAGCCTGTGAAATCAACAGGGGCGCCACGAGCGAGGCCAGCCCTACACCCTGCAGGGCACAAGGATGCCTGGAGACCAGGGCTATGCGCTAGTGCACCCCAGGGACCCTCCTCACCCCCACTGAGGAACCACCAATATGGACCCCAAAAGCCTGTCCTGATCCCGGGAGGGGTGCGGTCACCTGTGCTGGGGGGAGGGGAGGCACATGTCCAGGCGTCCCTCCAGCCTCCTCGGGACCTACTCCGGCCTCATGGAGCTGCATCCACAGTTCCAGAGCGTGGGCCAGTCAAGGACCCTGACAGGAAATGTGACGGGACCTGTTGCGTTGGGGTCCAGGGCTCACCCCCCAACCCGCACCCGGAGCAGGACTGGGGCTTCCCCAGCCTAGGGGGAGGGGGCCGGAGCTGGCACCATGTGGGAGCAGGGAAGGAGGATATCTTCAGTCCCAGGACAAGAAGCAGGAATCCGGCAGCGGGCATGTAGAGGCCGATGGAGACGAAGTGTGATAGGGCCGTCAGCAGGTAGAGAAAGAAGGACTGGTGCAGCCGTTCCAGTAGGTGGTTGAGCTTACGGAACATGCCCTCCAAGGCCCTGCCAGCATAGGTGGCATCATGGCAGGCCCAGAGAACGCCAACTCTCCCATCGCAGAGCCTAGCACCCCAGGCCAGGCCTCAAACATGGGAAGAGGAAAACATGGTCAGAGCCACTTACTTGCCCACTGCCACCAGATCATACTTGTACTGGCGAAAGCTGTTTATACCACGCAGGGTCAGGGCCTCCACACGGTAGCGCAGGAAGAGGCCATGGGGGCCATGGGGACAGCCAGAGGCCTGCCTCAGAACCATCAGCAGCAGCGTCTGCAAGCCCTGCAGGGGCCCGTCCAGCGATGCCCAGTCCTGGGGCTGCAGCTTGGGGGCGTGGAGACAGTGTAAGGTAAGTCCTCATGCAGGCCCCCCCGCCCCCGCCGGCAGCCCCACCTTGCCCTGCAACGTGCACAGCAGCCCCCCTTTCTGGCAGAAAGTCTGGAAAAGGTTCAGCAAATCGAGGTTGGGCAGCTGCCCGTTCAGCCCCTCTACAGCTACATCCAAGCTGGTGACCACATCACTGCTCAGCTCCAGGGCCACGGCTGCCTGGATGGCCCCAGCACGGCCCCGCAGCGGTGCGGACTGCATGCCTGTTAGGATGGAAATGGGCTGTCAATGAGAGGTTGGTGAGGCCAGGGGCCAGGAGGGTGCCAGAGCAAGTTGTGAGCACCCACCAGTGACATTTACGTCGTGGTACGCCTCAAGCCAAGCCTCGGTGCCCAGGAGGTCGTGCTCTGTCACCAGAAAGATGATGTCCTTGGCCCAGTAAATCTGCCCTGAAGGCCAGGGGCAGGGTCAGTTGGGCCTGGGGTGGGGGCCAGACCCTCCCTGATCAGCATCCCGAGCCTCACCTCGGAAGTGGGCAGCAAGCGCCAGCAGTAGCCCCACAGCCTGGCTGTTGGTAGAGTCGGAGCCGCAAGGCACCGTGAGCACCAGGGACTCAGTGCTGGCAGCACGCGGGGCCCTCAGGATACCATACACATTAGTGCCTGACACCATCTGTATGCCATACGGGAGGGGGTTCAGAGCGCACCCACCACAGAGCCCTGAAGCCCCCCTTTCTGGCCCTAGAACACGCCCCACCAAGTGTTTCCCTGGTCTCAGAAAACCTCTCCACTGACCTTTCTGGCCCCAGGGTTCCCCCGTCAATAATTCCGTACCCAGGTCACCTCCCCCCACCATGGTGCTTTGTGACAGCAAGCACAGCCCTCCAAATACATAGCGCTCGTGGGTCTCATCTGGGAAGGGCAATTTCCGGGAGAAGGTCTGCGTGTACACCTCCAGCCCCACTGACTGCATCGCTCGCTCCAGCCAGGCCACTGGCAGAGCCCTGGAGACACAAGGAGAGCCCCTGAGCAGGACTCCCTGGCCTTGGCCACCCCTGCTCCCCCATGCCCACGGCTCTGCCGCTCACCCCGACTTCCTGCGGTGGGCAGCGAAGTCCCGGGCAAAGTTGCGGGCACGGTCTCCGCCCGCAAACTGCTCCTCCACCATGGTGGAGCCCATGGCGTTCTCCGACATGTAAGTGCGCTGGGTCAGCGGCGGGAAAGCCAGCGCCAGGAACCAGGCGATGCCCGCCCCGTAGCTCAGCACGCTGCGGGGAGAGGAAACGGCAGGAACAGCGGAGCGTCAGCGGGACCCGGGGCCCTGCCCGCGGCTTCGACCGCTACGTCTGAGGGACCTGGGCCGCGTCCGGGCACCCGGGACGCCGGGCAGGAGGGCTGAGCCCCGGGCCGGGTGACCCGAGCGCCGCAGGCGGGCGGGAGGGAAAGGGAGCGAGTGGGAACGGGCGCGGGGCACGGCCGCTCGAGCCCCGGGCCCTGAGGTCTTGCTTTCCTGGGCCCGCCTCTCTCTCACCAGAGCGGCGCATTGAGGCGCAGCACGAGGCGGGCGAGCGCGCGCCGCCGCACCGGGTCCGACAGGAGACCCATGGCTGACTGTCTCCGACGGCCGAGCTAGCGCTCTCGTCATCCGGGACTCCGCGCCCGCCCGCCCGCACGCCCGTACGCCCGCACGCCCGCACGCACGCACTTCCGGTGAGCGCACCACACTTCCTGCCCCGGGAGCCCCGGCGGCGCATGCCCAGAGCCGAGGCCGGCCGGGCCCGGGGCGGCGGCGTCGGTGTCACGGGGCCCAGCTGGGGTCGGAAACTGGAGATCTGCAGGGAGCGGCCCCCGGGAGGGTCGGGCCGGCCATCCGCGGCGCCAGAGGGAGGCGGGTGGCCGCACGACTGGGGAAGGTGGTGAAGATGAGCGGCTGCCGGCTGAGCTGGCAGGGGAGGGACGGGGCAGCAAGAAGGCGCCGTCCGATAGCTGGGCGTCCCCGCCTCGCAGGGGAATCAGAGAAGGGTTACAAGGGCAGGCGGGTGGAAGGCCGGCAAGTTTGGACACTGTCAGAGCCGAGTGACTGGAGTTGGTGGTTAGTCCAGGTCTCTGGGATTTTAACCCTGCTGCCCGCTGCAGGGGCTGGTGCTCAGGCTCAGGCCGGTTTGTGGCAGGCGGTGGAGCCAATCTTCAGAAAGGAGGTTGTTGAAAGGGAAGCTTGCAGAGGGTGCAGTGGCTGTGGTGTGTGTGTCCGACCAGGGATGGTCAGACCTTGGAGGGAGAAGACACCAGTGAGAGCAGGCGTCTGCTGTACTTTTGGAGCCCAGGAGACATGCAGTCTGAGCCGTGGCCCAGAGGATGTGGGAGATGGCTCCACATCCCCTTGCTGGTACCCACAGCTACTGAGTTCTCTCTCAAGCCCTATGCTCAGGCCCCCTAGAAGGGTGTGGTGGGTGGTGATGTACAAACCCCACAGTGTAGCGGCCTGGCTTTTTCTGCCAGGCCCACGTCAAAGCTCTCTGCCTTCAGCCTTTCCTGGTCATGCTGTTCTCTCCACTGAGACCACCCCCCAGGCCCAGCTCCATCTTTCTCTTCAGGTCTGAAACCTGAGGCTGCAGGAGGTATGCACTTGACATATGGTCGAGGGCCTCTGGTTATCCCAGGAACAAACACCAGGCCAGGCTATGGGGCGTGGAAGCTCTGTGGGGAGGGTGGGGACTGAAGCACAGCAGGGCTCGTGTGAGCAGAGAAGCAGGACTTTATTCAGAGCGTGGTGGCCAGGTGGTCAGTCCCCCAGCAAGACAGAGGCCTCTCGCACATGCTGCCGGACCACACGGTCCAACAGGGTATGTACATCGCGGGCAGCCCGGGCAGCAGCCTCCAGCACCGGCTCCAGGTGGTCCTCGTGCAGCCGGGCGTCCATCTCCAGCAGTGCAATCTGGCCTGAGGCTGGCAGCAGGGCCAGGGCCAGCTGGGGGCCACCAGCTGCTTCCTCCACGTGGCTCAGGTCCGCCAGGGCTGTGCCGTCCACAAAGCCAGCTGAGCATGCACACACAAAGTCCCGCATGGGTATCCCAGCATCCATAACTGCCAGGGTAGCTGCGTTCACACAAGCTGCGTAGGTCCCACCATCTGCCTGCAGCACCTGCAGGGAGCCCCCGAGGCCATCGGTCGGTCAGGCTGCTGAACCCTCAGCTCCATCCCCACATCCCTGCCCCCAGGCTGAGGGCTGCTGCCTGCTCACCTGCACATAGATGTCAATCTGGGAACGAGGGTGCAGCTGTGTGAGGATGGCTGCCTCGAAGGTCTGGCGCAGCTGCAGGCCCATCTCGCAGGACTTGCGGTCCCCATGTGGTCGCCGCTTGCGCTCGCCTGTGCTGAAGGTCGCTGAACTGTACTGACAGTTCACCAGTGCCCGGTCAGGCAGGGCTCGTGCCCGGGAGCCCCGGATCTAGGGAGGAAGGGCCCATGAGCCGGACCACTTCTCCCAGCACACGCTTCCCTGTCCTCTGTGGCTCAGGCCCAAACCTCAGCCCCTCCCCCTACCTCCAACGGCTCACCAAAGGGTAGCTACTCACCTCCGAAACACAGCCTGAGGGAGGCCCACTTGGGCAGCCTAAGCCACCATCACCTCTGGCATCACATCTCTCTAAACTGCCTCCCTCTTTCCATCCTTGCCCCACCCACTTCCACTCTCCACGGGGCAGCCAGAGTTTATTTACAAACACCAAGTCTGGTTCTGTCTCACCTACACACTCACATGTCCTGCTTACCTTCAAAGGCTTCATACCGCGTGTGAAATAAACCCCAAACCTTTCCCTGGTCTACAAGGTCCCGGATCCTCTCCTTCCTGGAAACCCCTCAACCTCATCGGGAATTATTCCTCCTTCGACCAACCAGTAGCCTTTCTGCTCTGCACACACGCTGTGCTGGTTCCCACCGTTCTGGTTCTCTCAGTCTGGAAAGCTGAGCCCCAGACTCATTCGCCAAGCAAACATTTTCTTCAGTGCCTACGCCGCCGTCACTGTGACAGTGCTGGGGGCGCGGCAAAAAAACTAATGGTCCCACCGTGTCCTCGTGGCGTTTATGTTCCAGTGGGGGAGACAAACATAAATTTCATCTATTGAGAAAGTTGATGTTTTCAGGTGATAGGCACAAAAAGGTAAAGAAAGGAATAGAGGTGTGCGCTCGTAGAGAGAATTTGCCACGTGGATAACGGGGTCCGCTACGCTATCATCCGGACGGCGACGGACAAGCCACAGGGCTGAGTGCCCAGTTGGGGCGGTGGGGTGCGCGCGGCACCCGCAGGGACAGCGAACAAGAATGCAGCGCGCAAGGGACAAGGCCGATGAGAAGTGCGGACCACGTGCGGCACCCAAGTGAAGACTTCGGCTTCTACTCCAAGTGAGATGCGGCCCTGACGCCTCTGCTCAGTGAACCGAGGAGCACCCCGCCCCGCGCGCCCCGCGGCTCCCGCCTCGGCCCGATCCCTCCTCCTGCCCGGAGGTAGCCCGGCCGGTGCACGCCCACTCGCCTCGTGAGGCCCGTAGACCACCGCCAGCGCCTTGGTGTTGCCTTGCTCAATGTAGGCCGAGCCGTCGGCCTGCGCGAACACGCCCATCCGCGCCTGGATCTTGCGCAGCTCCCCGGCTCGCCGCCCGTCCACGCGGTAGCCCTGATCCGATAGCAGCTCCAGCCCCGCCATGCCACTAGGTAGCCAGCCCCGCCATGCCACTAGGTAGCCAGCCCCGCTCGCGGAGAACTACAGTTCCCGGCGGCCCCGCTCCCTACGGCCGACTTCCAGGATCTCGGTTTCCGGCGAGTCCGCGCCCACTTCCGGTCAATTGGACTTGGGTTTCCGGGGGTCGTGTCACTACTTACGACCTCGGGAACTACAGTTCCGAGGGCCCCACTCCGCATTTCAGGTCCCGGGGAACCACCGCTGCACTGGCCCGGGACGGAAGCCTGTGGCCGCGGCCGGTGGCGGAGCCTTCCTGCGGCGGGGGGCTGTTCTGACGGCCCCGGGGCCCTCCCGCTCCGGCCGCCGCTGCGCTTCGGTACACCGGTGGGCAGAGGACGCCCGCCCCAGCCCCGCCGGGCGCACCTCTTTGGCCAGAACCCGGAGGCCCGAGGGCGCCGAGCCTGCGGGTCCAGCTCCGCTCAGTCCCCGGCGCCAACTGGCTCGACTTTGCTGCTTCTTGAGAGGCGCCTTCGAGGTTCTCCGGGCGAAGCCAGCGGTTGTCGGAGTGGAAGCCTCTACTCTGCAAGCAGACCGTTTCCTGTCGTCTCACTTTCTTACCGTTTAGACACAATTTTACATCATACGCATGTGTGGTCCTGTTCTTTGAAGGGCAGTTTAATTTTTTTTTTTAAGGAAAAACTATCTATTTTGGATATATATTTTTTTAATTGTGCTTTAAGTGCAAGCTTACAAACCAAGTCAGTTTTTCATCCAAAAACTTACATACACCTTGCTGTATACTCCTAGCTGCTCTCCCCCTAATGAGACAGCACACTCCTTCCCTCCACTCTCCGTTTTTGTGTCCATTCGGCCAGCCTCTGACCCGCTCTGCCCTCTCATCTCCGCTCCAGACAGGAGCTGCTCATATAGCCTCATGTGTCTACTTGATCCAGGAAGGTGACTCCTGACCAGTATCATTTCCTGTCTTACAGGCCCTGTCTGAAGAGTTGGCTTTGGGAATGGCTCCTGTCTTGGGCTAACAGAAGGTCTGGGGACCATGACCTCTGGGGTCATTCTAGTCTCAGTCAGACCATTAAGTATGGTCTTTTTGTGAGAATTTGAGGTCTGCACCCCACTGCTCTCCTGCTCCCTCAGGGGTTCTCTGTTGTGTTCCCTGTCAGGGCAGTCATCGGTTGTAGCCGGGCACCATCTAGTTCTTCTGGTCTCAGGCTGATGTAGTCTCTGGTTAGTGTGGCCCTTTCTGTCTCTTGGGCTCATAAATACCTCGTGTCCTTGGTGTTCTTCATTCTCCTTTGTTCCAGGTGGATTGAGACCAATTGATGCATCTTAGATGGCTGCTAGGGCAATTTAAAATTTCTCTTCATTTGCTTGGTTCTTATGTTGCCGCCGCCACCCTCCACATCTACTTTAATGATCTAACAAATAGTGTCTTCTGTATTTGTCTTCATGCTCCCGTAGTTCCATACAAATCACACACCAACACATGCATTTGTACACATACAGCCACACAGGGACTTTGGGATCTCTGGTTATTTTTTAAAATGGGATCATTTCATACTTTTCTGTTTTTCTTCCAGAAACTCCTCATGAAATCTCTCCAAACAGTCCAACGGAGCTCGTGTTGGTTTTTCGTTGGCTGCTTGACATCCATGGAGTACCCTACCAGGATTCGTTCTGGCCATTCCCATGACGGGGAGCCAGTGTGCTCAAGGAGTAGGATTTCTGGGTGAAGGTTGTATGTACCAGAGTTCCTTTTTCCCTTCTTTCCCACCAGAAGTAAATGTCACAGATTTTAAAATAATCCTGGCCAGCCTGCGAGGTGTTACCCAGCACAGCTTTGTTACTCTCTCCTGCATTTCCTGGCCCTGGTGGACTCCTGCATCTCACCTCATGGGGTCCGATGACTTGGTTACCTGGATTTGCTCCTCCAGGAACTGCTGTTGTGCCTACAGGAAAAAGAAATGAAGGGGACCTCCTGCCCTGGCACCTCCTGTCTCCCGTTTCCTAGCGCTTACCATTCACCAGTGCGGAGCTAGTATCTCCGCTCCTACAGGCTGCATTATGCAGCCCCGCTGCAGCGGCTCAGGAGGCAGAGTCCACGCCATAAGTTTGAAAGTGAAGGGATGAACGGACATGGTTCTAACGTTGACCCAGAGCAGAGGCATGTTTGAAGGGGCCTGAGAAGGTGTTCTCAGCTGTATCCCAGCCTGGTCCATACCTGGCACTATTCAGATCCACTTGTCTCCCCATTACATCAGCCCCCACACCACAATAAAATGGGCCTCCTTTTTATTTTTCCTTTGAGAATGAAGATACCTTCGTTTTTTTTCAAAAAGGTACTGTGTGTCTATTTATCTCTTGCTACATAACAAACTTTCCAGACCCTAGTGACTTCAAATAACAAAAACATGTTATTATCTCTCACAGTTCGAGGGGTCGCTTGGGCTCAGCTAGGCGGTTTGCACTTAGGATCTTCTGTGTGGTTGTTGCCAGATGGTGGCTGGGCCTGGAGTCATCTTAAAGGCTTCCCTACTCACATGTTTGCTGGTTGATGCTGGCTGTTGGCTGGAACCTCATCTGGGGCTGTCAGAACATTTACATGTGGCCTCTCCATGTAGCTTGGGCTTCCTCGAAGCATGGCGGCAGGGATATAAGGGTGAGCATCCCAAGAGGCAGGGTGATGTATATGGTGTTTTTATGACCTCGCCTCAGAAGCCAGACATTACTATCACTATTGTCACTCCGGCCACACTCCACGGGTCAAGGCTGTCCCAAAGTTCTGCCCTGGCTAAAGGGGAGAGGACATAGACCCCACTGCCCTATGAGAGGAATGCCAATGTTGCATTTTAAAAAGAGCACGTGGGATGGATTTACTGTGATGGGCTAGGGAAATACCACCTCCCAGGGAGCACAAGTCTAGTCAGTCATGGCGGCACCAGGGTTAGCAAGCCAGCCAGAGCCTTGCGGCTGCACCTGGTCTGACGCTGAGATGGGTTATAGTCCTTTTCTCCTAGCCATACTGGATGGAGGAGGGGATCCTGGATTACCCCGTGGGCCCTAAACCTAATCATAAGTGTTCTTATAAGAGGGAGGCAGAGGGATATGTGACTACAGACGAGAAAGCAAAGTGACCACAGAGAAACAGACTGGAGTCATGGGCCACCAGCCACCAGATGCTGCAAGAGGCAAGGCACAGGCCCCCCTGGAGCCTCCGGAAGGAACCGGCCCCACTGGACACCTTGATTTTGGCCCCAGAAGACTCAGTTCAGGCTTCTGGCCTCCAGAACTGTAAGAATAACTTTCTGTTGTTTTAAGCCACTAAGCTTGTGGCAGTTTGTTAAAGAAGCAGCTGGAGAGGAAAGCACCCAGGGACTAGTGGCTCTCAAGTACCTGCTCTGGCAGCCCGAGTAGGCACAGCCTCGTGCCTGTGCACAGCCTTCGGGGCCCCCAAGAATGAATGTAGTCTTGGCTGAGTCCTTTTTAGCTGTCTCTTTCCCAGATATTCTCTGTTAAACTTCTGGGTGGTCTTTGGTTTCATTTGTTGCTATTAGTATCAGAAATAACTTGTTTTTCGGGATTGATCACCCCTAAGAGCTGAATTTTTAACAACGCCCCGGAGGCATGAGTTTCTACACACTGCCTTCCAAACAGAGTCAGCTGCTCAGCAGAGCTGTGGAGCTGCCAGCCCTCCCGTCACCCTGGCAGAACCCCTGCAGTACTGTACCAGGGCTGGGAAGAGGGTATGCCGTACTTCTTCCATAGCGACCCCTCTGGCCCACAGATGGGTGTCAGGGGTGCATCCATGTCTTAAACCAGCTGCGGCTGACCCAACGCTGACCCCATGTGTGTCACAGTTGAACTGTACTCTACAAGGTTTTCAGTGGCTGATTTTTCCTCAGGCCTTTCTTCTGAGGTGCCCCCAGGTGGGCTCCCACCTCGGCTGCCATAACAAAATACCACAAAGTGGGTGGCTTTAAATAATAGAAGTTTATTCTCACAGTTTTGGAGGCTGAGAGTCTAAGGCCAGGGTGTCAGCCATGTTGATTCCTCTGGTGGCCACTGCGAGGGAGGCCAGGTGGGTGGGTGGGAATGCTTGAATCCTGCCCCCCACCCCTCCCAGCAGCACACCCCAGCGAAGCTGAGGACAAAGAGGCTTTTACCCCCCAGGAAGGGGTTTTCTGGGGTCCCACCCCCCACCTCCCCCACCTGGGGCAGGGCTGGGCACCTGCTGGTTGTCAAGCTCATAGGGCATAGGGGCCCACAGGTCAAAGGTCAAGTGAGCCTACCCAGAGGGGTTGGGATAACTGGGCCTGGGGCCCTAAGCCCTGGAATGTAGAATGTGGCCGAGGCACGGGGCAGGGGCAGCTGCTGACCTCACAATGGTGGGCTCCACTGCCCTGGGCCAGCTTGCTGGCTGCTGGCCAGCTGCTGCCCCTGCTTCCGGGCATGTCCCTCCTCAGCAGCTACGAAGGCCTGCGGCAGGAGATCCAGCGGCTGGCACAAGAGAATGAGGAGCTGCGGCGGCTGGTGCAGCTCATCCAGGAGAACCAGGAGCTGAAGCTGGTGCTCAGGAACCGAAGCAGCGGTCTGGGGTTCTGTGGCTCTGGCTTCCTGGCCAATGTGCCCGCCAGTCCCCGGCTGCCCCGGCGCAGGACTATCAAGTTCAAGGATGCCGAGAGAGGTGGGCAGCTCAGACTGGGGGGGCTTTGCTGGGCTGCAGTGGGAGGCAGCTGGCCTTCCCATCAGTGGGGCATGGCCACTTTTTGGAGGAGCCAGACACTGGAGATATATGTATTTTTTTGTACCTTATTATTAACTTAAGTCCATAGTTTACACTGGGATTTATTTTTGTGTTGTACAGTTTTGTGGATCATGACAAACGCATAATGCACATATCCACCATCACAGTATCACACAGGACAGTTTCACTGCCCCCCAAAGCCCAGTGCTCCACCTGGTCATCCCTCCCTCCTCCCCCTGTGCCCCTGGCAACCGCTGCTCTTCTCACTGTCTCCGTAGTTTTGGCTTTTCCAGAATGCCGTGTAGTTGGACTCACACAGAACATAGCTTCTCCAGACTGGCTTCCTTCACCTAGCAGAGCGCATGCGTTGAAGTTTCCCACATGTCTTGTTGTGGCTGAGAGCTTATTTCTTTTTATCGCTGGATGATAACTTCGCTGTGAGCAGCCACCGCAGTTTACCCACGCACCTGTTGAAGGATATCTTGGTTGCTTCCCCTTTTTGGCAATTACAAATACGGCTGCTGGAAACATTCATGTGCAGGTTTTTATGTGGACACACGTTTTCATCTCACGTGAGTAAATGCCTAGGAGCACGATCGCTGGAGCAAAGTTGAGACTGTTGGGCTTTGTAGGAAACGATCAGACTGCCTTCCACCATGGCTGTGCCATTTCCCACCAGCCATGAGTGAGGGCGCTGTTGCTCCATGTCCTTGTCAGCATTTGGTGTTGTCAGGTTTCTGGATTTTAGCCACTCTTTTTTTTTTTTTTAATAGGTGTGTAGTGTAGTGGTGTCTCCTTATTTATTTATTTTTTTTAATGACATATAGGGTTGCTATGAGTCGGAATTGACTCGACGGCAATGGTTTTTTCTTTTCTTTAATGACATGTGATGTTGAGCATTTTCTCGTATGATATTTGCCACCAGTATATTTTCTTTGGTGAGGTGACTATCCAGATCTTTTGCCCATTTTGTTTTCTTATTCTTGAGTTTTGTTCTTATTAGGTTCTTGAGTGGGTTTTATATTCTGGACACAAATCCTTTATCAGATGTATTTTGTAAATTACTTTTTCCCAATCTGTGGCTTGTCTTTTCATTCCGTTAATAGTGTCTTTCACAGGATAGACGGTTACATTTTAACAAAGTCCAGTGTGTCCTTTTTCCTTTATGGATCGTGCTTTTGGTGTTCTATCTGAAAAGTCATCACCAAACCCAAGTTCACCTACATTTTCTCCAGTGTTAGATTTTAAAAGTCGTAGAGTTTTAGATCTTACATTTAGGTCTGTGATCTTGAACTTTTGTGAAAGATGTAAGCTCTGTGTGTAGATCCTTTTTTTTTTTTTTTTGCATGTGTATGCCCTGCTGTTCCAGCACCATTTGTTACAAAGATGATCCTTTCTCCATTGAGTCCCCTTTGCTGCTTTGTCAAAGATCAGTTGACTGTATTTATATGGGTCTATTTCTGGGCTTTCTGTTCTGTTCCACTGATCTGTTTGTCTTTTCCTTCACCAATACCACCCTGTCTTGATCACTGTAGGTTTATAGTAAGTTTTGAAGTTGGGTAGTGTCAGTCTTCCAACTCTATCCTTCCATATCGTGTTGGCCAGTCTCAGTCTTTTACCTTTCAATTTAAACTTTAGAATCAATTTGTCAATATCCACAAAATAACTTGCTGGGACTTTGATTGGGGTTGCAGAGATCTATAGATCAGGTTGGGAAGAACTGACATTTGAATAATATTGAGTCTTCCTATCCGTGAACATGGAACATCTCTCCATGTATTACATCTTTAACTCTGATACATTTTGAAAGTTGAAGTAACAGTTCTGGCCGTTTGGGCCTGGGGTATGAGAGGAAGAAACTTGACGGTAGCTTGCAGGGTTTTGGCCTGAGAACTGGTCCTGGGATAGGGCAGTCTGGCAGGTGACCCTGGTCCTAGTGGACACTGGTGCCATGCCCTGGGGGAGCCTTTGGCCCTACAGAGCCCAGTGGAGGACAAGTGGGAGGATGGGCACATGGGAGTCCCATCAGGACTGGTACCACTCTTCCTCTCCACTGAGGGTCTGGGTGACATTACCAAGGAGGAGAGTGTAGCTGGAGAGCAGAACCATCCTCATTCAGGGACTGAGAGATGAAAATCTGGTAAAGAAGGCCACGGGCACTGGTGAGGCAGGGCTGGGGCCCAAAGGATAGGTGTTTCCAGGAGGGGGTGGTGGGGAGTGGGGCGAAAGTGCTGGATGGGGGCCAGAGGAGGACTGGGCACTGGGCTTGGCCTTCCTTTGTTCTTGCCTTAGTGGAGTTGGGGCCAAGAGAGCATGGGGGGAAGGGGAGAGATGGACCCCTCCATGAAGGAGCAGAGCCCCCAGGAGTGCTGTCAGAGGGGCACGGGAACAGGCCTTTTCAAGATGCATTTGTTTTCTGTGGAGTGAAAACAGTGGGGTGGGGCTGCTGTGGTGATGACCTTGGGCAGAAAGGGCTTGTGGTGATGACCTTGGGCAGAAAGACCTTGGCTGGAAGCACAGGCAGAGTCAAGGTGGGTAAGGCCTGAAATTCTCTTCAGATGGCCCTGTTTGTTGTGACATCTGAAGTCCTCCACCCACAGCGACTGTTGAGGGTCCTTGGAAATAGCAGAGAAGGGGCCAGCGCTGCTCTGAACCCACAGGGTCTGTCTTTCCTGTGGCAACCTGGGCCAGGCACTGGGGCCAGTTGCTTCTAAACCACATTCCCTTTCGTCCCCGTCTGTCCTTCAATCCACTATCTCACGGAGGGGACACTGTGGCCTAAGGCCACCAGTTCTGGCAGATTGGGTGAACTTGAAGGGCCAGCAAAGCTCTATGAGGATAGCCTGGGGGCATAGGGTGGGGCAGGTGGGGTCCCTGCACATGGCCATTTGGCCTGGTACATTGAGTGAGGACCTAGGCTCAGCTGACCTCCATGGCCCCACAGCTGCACTCTCTGGGACCTCTTCTTAGGCCATGTCCACCTGTCCAGGCTCCTCAGTCCCAGAGCCTGGCTCCCCATTCTCACTTGGTGTGACCTCCTGCAGGGGCTGCTCCTGACCCTCCTTAGCCCAGCCTTGGCCTGCGCTTGCCAATGTTCCCTGCCTTCTGCTCCAGCCAGGCTGACCCAGCCCAAGTCTCCTGGATTCCTCATTCTGCAAGTCTAGGGGACTGCCTGGCAGGCTGGTGGACACCCAGGATGAGGGAAAAGTGAGTGGAGGGTCTACAGGACCCCCCAGTCTGCCGAAAGTGAGGGAGCTCAGCGGCTGCTGGTGGAAGACAGGGTGAGCCTTGTGGGTTTATTTCGGTGCTACAAGGGCCTCAGGGCTTCAAGTACACCGTTTTGTGATCTAATCCACATTTTAGCTGGAGTGAGGGAGGCTCCTGAGGAATCCTGCGATAGGGAAAGGTGGTTCCCACCAGGCTGGGATGGGGGTGGGGGGTTGGGATAACAAGGAGGTGGGAGGGGCGGAGAGGGGATCAGGTGAGGGGGAGATGACACTATCAAATGTGAAGGGGTGTGGGGAGCCGTTGGGGGTGAGGCAAGGATCCTGCCGGCAGCGCTCCCGAGCCCCCTCTTTCTGTGCCCCTCCATCTGCTGTCCCGTCTGCCCACCGCCGCTCCCGGGAGGTTATGGGGCGGCTCTCGCCCACTGTACAGCTGAGGGGAACACGTGGGCGCACCGGCATTCCAGACGGTCCGCCCTCCGCCGGCTCGTCAAGGTGTGTGCAGGTGTGCCGGCACCGACAGGGCAGGTGTGGCTGGGGGCCCCTGCCCACAGCGCCTGCGCGCACGAGTGGAGGTTCTGGGGCGCGCGCCCCTCCCCCAGCCGGTCCCCTCCAATCCGGCCTGTCGCAGGGCACCCCCGCTGTCCTCCAGGACGCAGTCCGGGCTCGTCGGTCCATGGGGCGGGGAGGCGGCGTGCGCCCCGGACACCAAGCGGCCAAGGTGCCCTTGAACCAGGCCGCGGGGGTGGAGCCTCGGGCCCAGGGCCCTGGCCGGCGTCCTGGGGCAAGTCGCGGCGCGCAGTGAGGCTGGGGCAGGCCGGGCTGACGTAACCCGCGGGGCGGACTCCGGCATCGGTCCTGCGGGATAGGAGGGGGCGGGCCCGCTTCCACAGCCCCAGGCCCCTACTCGAGCTCAGGGCGCGCAGCCGAGAGACCACCAGCGACCCGGAGCAACAGGCCAGGTGGGCTCTCCCGGAGCGGAGGGGCCTGCCGCCCTCCGTGGCAAGCCCCCCACTTCGCTGCACCCCTCGGTCGTCTGCGCGGCCCCGCCCCTGGGGGGTGAAGGTGGATTTAAGTAGGAACAGGCTATCCCACCTGCGGCCCCCCTCTCCGCCCTCCAGCCTCCTCCTGCTAGAAGCACCCAGGGCCCTAGCCCGAGAGATTCCAGGGGCCCAGCGGCGCCTCCACTTTGGGAAGGCCTGCTTGGGCGCTGGGTTTCCGTCCAGGTGGGTTTCGGTAATGAGTGCGCCCCCCAACCTGCCCAGCTCTGGCTCCGCCCAGAGTCGCACCCGAGGGTCTCTCCTCCTGGACTTGAAGCCCGCCCGCCCCCCATCCTCTCCATACTTTTCCTTTCCCCACCCAGCCCTGCCCGGAGGGGCGGAGTCTCTGCTCAGAGGTCAGTTCCCCCCACCTGTGGCTGACCCAGGCCGCCCCACCCCCTTGTCTGTCCAGTTCTCCCAGAGCTACCCGCGGAGGAGTTGTTCCTGGACGCCAGCTCCATCCTCATGGGCAGCCCGGAGGGGCGCTTCCATTTCTCCATTGACCGAGGGGGCACCTTCACCGATGTGTTCGCCCAGTGCCCAGGTGGGCACGTGCGGGTCTTGAAGCTGCTTTCAGAGGACCCTGCCAATTATGGAGATGCACCCACCGAGGGGATCCGACGAATCCTGGAGCAGGTGGGCCACAGTTGGGGGCTGGGGAGGAGGGGGTTGGGCCGGAGGGCTGACTCTGACCTCCGCCCCCAGGAGGGGGGTGTGCTATTGCCCCGGGACCGGCCGCTGGACACTAGCCGTATTGCCAGCATCCGCATGGGCACCACGGTAGCCACCAACGCACTGCTGGAGCGGCGGGGGGAGAGGGTGGCATTGCTGGTAACACACGGCTTCCGAGACCTGCTGCACATTGGCACCCAGGCCCGCCAGGATCTCTTTGACCTGGTGAGTCCCGTGACGCCAAGGTGGGTTGTGTGGCTTACACCACCCCGCACATGCTATGGCTCCTGGGAGAGCTGTCTTAGGGAGGGTCAGTGTCAGCCCAAAGCCACCAGCTGATGGGCAGAGTAGAGGTTGTGGTCACTTTTCGTGAGATCCTACATGCTCCAAGCCCTCGGGGGTAGACACGTGAGACCCTGTTATTTTCTACTACCACATCCTGTCCTGGATTTTGGTTGTGGGGTGGCCCCATCCGCCCACTCCCACTCTCCACACGGGTTCCAGGAAGGAGCTGCTCTTGTGGGGCAGGGCAATGAGATGCCCTTTCTGGGTGGGCCTCCCTGGAGCTCACCTGCCCTTCTGTCTCCTGGTCTTGGCCATGGACCTGTTGGGACACAGCTCCAGGGTTGTACTGCCCCAGCCACCAGGACCCCACCACAGACCCCAGGCCTGGCCTCTCTCAGCCTCTGCTCCCTCCCCGGGCCTGGCCTGCCCTCAGCCTCTGCCCCCCTACCCCAGGCTGTGCCCATGCCTGAGGTACTGTACGAGGAGGTGCTGGAGGTAGACGAACGCGTGGTGCTGTATCACCGGGAGCCAGGCGCCGGCACACCTGTCAAAGGTGGGGGCTGGCCAACATTGGGGTGGGCATGGGCACCAGGCCATGACTGCCTCTAACTGTCACGGACTTGTTGCAGGTCGCACAGGGGATCTGTTGGAGGTGCAGCAGCCTGTGGACCTGGGTGGCCTGCGTGGGAAGCTGGAGGGGCTCCTGGCCCGCGGCATCCGCAGCCTGGCCGTGGTGCTCATGCACTCGTACACGTGAGTGAGGGCGGTTGGCACGTGTGCTCAGTGGGCAGTGGGTGGCCATGCGTGTGCAGTGGGCAGTGGGTAGGTGGTAGGCAGTAGGTACATTGCTACAGGTGCCTCATCCTAGGTGGGCCCAGCATGAGCAGCAGGTGGGTGCGCTGGCCCGGGAGCTGGGTTTCACGCACGTCTCACTGTCCTCGGAGGCCATGCCGATGGTACGCATCGTGCCAAGGGGCCACACTGCCTGCGCCGATGCCTACCTCACGCCCACCATCCAGCGCTACGTGCAGGGCTTCCGCCACGGCTTCCAGGGTCAGCTCAAGGTGAGGCCTGCCCACCCACCCACCTGGCCCCCTGCACCTGGCCTGGCCCCTCACTGCTCACCCACCCTGGGTCCCTCACTGCCCTCCCACCCTGGGCCCTCAATGTCTACCCACCCTGGGTCCAGCCCAGCCCCTCACTGCCCACCCACCCTGGGCCTGGCCCCTCACTGCCCACCCGCCCACCTGGCCCGCTGCACCTGGCCTTGCCCCTCACTGCCCACCTGGCCCCTGCACCTGGCCTAGCCCCTCACTGCCGACCCACCCACCTGCACCTGGCCTGGCCCCTCACTACCCACCCGCCCACGTGGCCCCCTGCACCTGGTCTGGCCCCTCACTGCCCACCCGCCCATCACCACCAGGACGTACAGGTTCTGTTTATGCGCTCCGATGGTGGACTGGCGCCCATGGACACCTTCAGCGGCTCTCGTGCTGTGCTCTCGGGCCCTGCAGGAGGTGTGGTTGGCTACTCAGCCACTACCTATCGGGCAGAGGGTGGCCAGCCAGTCATCGGCTTTGACATGGGAGGTATGAGGACCACAGGCTGGGGTCATGGGAGGCTGGGCATCGGGGCTGCGGGTAACCCCCACCCCTTCTCCACCAGGCACGTCCACTGATGTGAGCCGCTATGCTGGAGAGTTTGAACATGTCTTTGAGGCTAGCACAGCTGGCATCACCCTCCAGGCCCCCCAGCTGGACATCAACACGGTGGCAGCTGGTGGGGGCTCCCGCCTCTTTTTCAGGTCAGCCCTCCCACCACCTGGCTGGAATCCCTCGCCCCTCCCTTTCCCCACCTCCAATCCCAGTTCCCTCTTCTTCCAAGGTCGGGCCTCTTTGTGGTTGGGCCTGAGTCTGCTGGAGCCCACCCCGGCCCTGCCTGCTACCGAAAAGGTAAGAGCTGATATCTGCTTTACTAGGCTCCACCCTGTCCATGCTGCCCCGGGCCTGTGGGCACCCACCCTTTAGCCCCTGCCCTGCTGCCCACCCCCACCTCCAGCCCCCAAGTTCACCCCATGCCCACCTCCAGGGGGCCCTGTGACAGTGACGGATGCCAACCTGGTCCTGGGTCGCCTGCTGCCCGCCTCCTTCCCCTGCATCTTTGGACCAGGAGAGAACCAACCACTGTCCCCCGAGGCCTCCCGCAAGGCCCTGGAGGCTGTGGCCACCGAGATCAACAGCTTCCTGGCAAATGGGCCCTGCCCAGCCTCTCCACTGAGCCTGGAAGAGGTGGCCATGGGGTTCGTGCGCGTGGCCAATGAGGCCATGTGCCGGCCTATCCGTGCGCTCACACAGGTACTCCTCTCGCTCCACTGGGGCAGTCTGATGGGCGAGGGGCTGGGGGGCCAGCCACATGGGGTAGCAGAGGCCACTAACCCCTTTTGGCCTGCAGGCTCGAGGCCACGACCCCTCAGCTCACGTGCTGGCCTGCTTCGGGGGAGCTGGTGGGCAGCATGCCTGTGCTATAGCCCGGGCCCTGGGCATGGACACCGTGCACATCCACAGGTGTGCCTGGGAGTGCGCATGGATTCTGGGGTGGGAGCAGCCATAGGATCCTGCCTGTCGTCGTGGTGACCCCCCTCTCCACAGGCACAGCGGGCTGCTGTCGGCGCTAGGGCTGGCCCTGGCAGATGTGGTACACGAGGCCCAGGAGCCCTGCTCCCTGCCGTATGCCCCCGAGACTTTCGTGCAGCTGGACCAGAGGCTGAGCCGCCTGGAGGAGCAGTGTGTGGACGTCCTGCGGGCCCAGGGCTTCCCCAGGTGGGCACAGCGGTCAGGGTCTCAGAGGCCGGGCTGGCCGAGGGCTCATACCTCCCCAGCTGCCCCCCAGGTGGGTTTACCCACCCCCTTCACAGGTAGGGAAGCAGGTAGCATTGAAGGAGGCAGGGCCCCGGGCAGGGTCAGGGAGCAGGGGCTCCCTGCGTGAGCGCTCTGCCAGCCTGCCCACCCACAGGTCCCAGATCAGCACTGAGAACTTCCTACACCTGCGCTACCAGGGCACTGACTGTGCCCTGATGGTCTCTGCCCACCAGCACCCGGCCACTGTCCGTTCTCCCTGCTCTGGCGATTTTGGGGCAGCCTTTGTTGAGAGGTATGTGGGCTCCGTGTCCTGGGGAGCATGGCAGGGTGGCCTGCAGGCCCCTGGCAGCCTGCCCTGACCCTCCCTTGGCACTGGTGGTCCTGCAGGTACATGAGGGAATTCGGCTTCGTCATCCCTGAGCGGCCCGTTGTGGTGGATGACGTGCGAGTGAGGGGCACCGGCCGCAGTGGCCTTCGTCTTGAGGACAACCCCAAAGCCCAGACCGGGCCTCCCCGAGTGGACAAGGTTGGTGGTCCTGTCCAGGGCACAGGGATAGGTGTGGACAGGGAGAGCGAGCCCTGTTGAGAGACTCGAGGGAGGGTGCCGAGCCTAGGAGCCATGCTCACCCCACATTCTCCACAGATGACCCAGTGCTACTTTGAGGGGGGCTACCAGGAGACCCCTGTGTACCTGTTGGGAGAGCTGGGCTATGGGCACAAGCTCCAGGGGCCCTGCCTCATCATCGACAGCAACAGGTGGGCTGAGGCTTGGCCAGGTGGAGGCCGTGGAGGGGAGGTCTGGGGCCAAAGCTACTGGGGGTGGATGAGCTGTGGGGCCGTGGCAGGCGGCTCTCTGGCCCAAGGCTTCAGGGCTGAGGGCCTCTGGGGAGGGGGGTCCCATAGTTGGGTGTCCCTTAGCCTGGGGCTGTGGGGCCCATGGTTGGGGGGTAGTCTGGCCTGGCCCTTTCAGCCCCTCTATGTCCCCCTATCCCCAGCACTATCCTGGTAGAGCCAGGCTGCCAGGCAGAGGTGACAGAGACAGGGGACATCCGGATTTCCGTCGGGGCTGAGGCCCCCAGCACAGTGGGTGCCCGGCTCGACCCTATCCAGCTGTCCATCTTCTCACACCGCTTCATGAGCATCGCGGGTGAGTGTCCCCACCACAGCCCTGGCTCTGGGGGCAGAGCCAGTTCTCCTTGAGGCGCGGGAGCACAGGGTGGGCCGTGGTCGGTATGTCAGGCAGAGGTGGGCGCTGGCTCCAGTCACATGGGGTGGGTTAGCAGGAGTGTGCACAGCAAGAGTGACTGAGAATCCACCTGGCGACAGGGCAGGCAGCGTGGCCCTGGGGTGGCCTCGGGGAGGCTGGGTGTCCTCCTCTTACCAGCAGCCTTGCAATTTGGGGATGGCCATCCCTCCCTACAAGGAGCGTTGGTGGTGCAGTGGTTAGCCACTCAGGCACTAACCAAAAGTTCTGCGGTTCGAACCCATAGCAGCCCCTTGGGAGAAAAATGTGGCAGTCTGCTTCTATAAAGATTACAGCCTGGGAAACCCCGTGGGGCAGTTTTGCTTTGTACTATAGGGTCACCATGAATCAGCATCAACTCGACAGCAATGGGTTTGGTTTTTGGTTTGGTTTATCCCTCCCTACCCTTATGGGAACTAGGCTCAGTGAGCTCACCTGTGCAGAGTAGAGGGTAGGAGGGGCTTGGTGCCTTGGATCCAGGTTCTTCTGGGAGCTCAGGGTAGGGTGTGTGGGGGGAGGAGTTGATGTACTTGGGCAGAGGTGTTTGGTCTGGGCCAGAGCATAACTAGGGTTGGCAGGTACGGCAGGTACTACACCAGACCCTGGACGTGTGGGGCCACTGGGCAGTTTTTTTTTAACCTGGTACTTACCTACAGAAAATGGCGCCTATGGCAAACACTGAGATTGTGTCTCTGTCCAAACATCTGACACTCTTCTTAGATAACGTCACCGTAATATCAGCTCAAAAATACTACTGAAGCTTGTTAACCTTTTAATTAAAATGTTACCGCGCTTGAGGAAGGATGTTGGGCAGTACCGGGTTAACAGAAACTGCTCAGAGGTGCCACATGCCCAGTGTCAGAGAAATACCCTAGAGATGCCAACAGTAAGGTCTTTAAAAAATTTTTTATTGTCCCTTAGGTGAAAGTTTACAGAACAAATTAGATTTCTGTTTGATAGTTCGTACATAAATATTTCATGGCTTTGGCTTCATTCCCCACAATGTGTCAGCACTCTCCCCGTTTCTACCCTGGGTTCCCTGTTTTCTTTTTTCCTGATTTTCTACCCCTCCCTGCTTTCTCATCTTTGCTTTTGGGGAAATATTGCCTTTTTGATCTCGTAATACTGGTTGTTCTAAGGAGCGGGTTCCTCTTGGGTGTTATTGTTTATCTTATGGGCGTGTTTGTTGTTTGGCTGGAAGGTGGTCTCTGAGAATGGCTTCAGTTCCAGATCAGAAGAGTTATAGTCTTAGGGGTTTTTCCAGTCTCTGTCAGACTTTTTTTTTTTCTTGTCAGACTAGTAAGTCTGATCTTTTTTGCAACTTTGATTTTTTGCTTTATATTTTTCTCCTGCTCTGTCTGGGATCCTCCGTTGTGATTCCAGTCAGAGCAGTCGGTAGTGGTAGCTGGGCACCATCTAGTTTTTCTGGCCTCAGGGTCTGGGTGAGGTCTTGTGGGGCCTACTGGGAGGTGTCCAGGTGACAGTGAGCATGAAGAGGTGACATGGGGCCATCAGGCTGGGGGCGGGCTGGCTCCAGGGGTCCCAAGTCCCACCTCCAGCACATCCCAGGGGCCACCACATCTAGGGCCGCACCTCACAGCGGTCAGGTGGACACACCCGCTGCCTCGTGCACCAGTGTACGGAAATGCTGCTGGGTTCTGCTCCTCAGGGTCGTGGCCTGTGGTGGGGTGGGGGCCGGTGGGCATCTGGTCCCTCTGTGCCCCCAGAGCAGATGGGCCGCATCCTGCAGCGCACGGCCATCTCCACCAACATCAAGGAGCGGCTGGACTTCTCCTGTGCTCTCTTCGGGCCCGACGGGGGGTTGGTCTCCAACGCCCCCCACATCCCAGTGCACCTGGGTGCCATGCAGGAGACTGTGCAGTTCCAGGTTTGGCGGCCTCCCCCTTCCCCTCCTGCCCCCTCCCCTGCCAGCTGGCTCCCCCGTCTTTCTGCTCCATCCTGTCTTCTGGTTTCAGATCCAGCACTTGGGGACTGACCTCCACCCTGGAGACGTGCTGCTGAGCAACCACCCCAGTGCAGGGGGCAGCCACCTGCCAGACCTGACCGTCATCACACCGGTGAGAGCCCATCCAGCCATCTGGGGGCTGGGGCCGCCAATGCAGCTAAACATCCTCTCCACCCACCAGGTGTTCTGGCCAGGCCAGACACGGCCTGTGTTCTACGTGGCCAGCCGCGGGCACCATGCAGACATCGGAGGCATCACACCAGGCTCCATGCCCCCCCACTCCACCATGCTGCAGCAGGAGGGTGCTGTCTTCTTATCTTTCAAACTCGTCCAGGGGGGCGTCTTCCAGGAGGAGGGTGAGTGGGAGGGGCTGCGAGTGGGGCAGGCCAGGTGGACAGATGCTGGGATGCACCCATCAGCCTAGGCCTGCCCTCGAGGGGGCAGAGACAGGCTGTGACCCCACAGTGCGGTGAGATGGATGGCCCAGGAAACTTGGAGTAGGGTGCAGAAGGGGGTGCGGGTAGTGCTCCTGGTACCTGTGCCCTAAACTGGGGGCTGCAGAGGAGCAGTGGGGAGATGAAGGGCTGCAGGCCCCAGAGAGCTTTCCTGGCCCAGGCCCGAGCCCTCTTGTGGTGGGGCAGCTATAAAGCTGAAGCAGGACATACTGTGGTGTGTCCAGGCACCGGGAAGAACCCCTGCCTGCCATGAGGGTGGCCTAGAGGCTGGGCGGGGATAGTGGGATGGGGTGGCTGCAGTCACCCTGGATGGTGCTGAGCCTTGAACAGGGCAGCAGTTGGGGGGTAGCTGGTATGGAGGCTGCAGGTGATATTTGACGGGACTTGGGGGAGAGGGGGAGGGGTTGGGTTGGGCTGTTGGGAAATGGAGGTCTGGCACTGATGGGGCACAGAGCAGGCTTCAGGGAAGTTGGCAGTTCAGTGGCAGTGGGGTGGGGGCAGCAGGAACTACTGAGCTGGGCTGAGGCCACAGGGGACCAGGAGCCCAGGGAGTCATCCCTGAGTGGGCAGGGGTAGCCAAGCCATGGGCTGTCTGGGTGTCAAGGATACAAATGGGGCAAATCAGGCCTGGCCACTGCCTTGTCCCACGTGCTCTGTGCCTGTCTCCTGGGCTGGATGTTGTCAGAGATGCATGCAGGCACATGCCAGGGAGGCTTGGAGAGGACCTGCCCCAGTCTTGAGCTTTCCCAGGGCAGTGATCTTCTGGGGTCGGGGAAGCTGTGCCCGTTTGCCAGGGATGGAGACCTTGTCCCCAGCCTTTTTTTGGAGGGGGGGCCTGGGAAACTTCCTAGGAGTGGAGAGGTGGGCGGGGTAGTAGAGACAACCCTGTTGATGCCATTGTCAAAACGGAAGGGCTGAGGGGAGAGTTGAAGAGGAGAGGGAGGCCCAGAGAGGGCAAGAAGAGTTGGGCCAAGTGGGAGGGAAGCAGGAGGGATGGAAGGGGGGAGGGGAGTTTGCGGAGGAACTAGCCCACCCCCTTCTAGGCCTCTGGCTCCTGTAAAGTCAGAGGTGGAGCTGCCTGCCCAGGCCTAGGGCACATGGGTGCTGGGGGATGGGAGGGAGAAGGTATAGCAGAGGGTTGAGGTGGAGGCTGGGGGTTGAAGGGGCACAGAGGGGGGCAGCAGGGAACCAGTAAAGGGCCAAGATGGGGGCACAGTGCCCCGGTACGGTGCAGGGGCAGGGAACAAGGCATCAGGTGGCCTGGGGGTGCTAGAGGGTGGCTCAGTGGCGACTCCTTGTCCACCCAGCGGTGACTGAGGCACTGCGGGCACCAGGAAAGATCCCAGGCTGCAGTGGGACCCGGAACCTCCATGACAACCTATCGGATCTCCGCGCCCAGGTGGCAGCCAACCAGAAGGGCATTCAGCTGGTGGGGGAGCTCATTGGGCAGTATGGGCTGGACGTGGTGCAGGCCTACATGGGCCACATCCAGGTGGGTCCCTGGGGCAGGGGTGGGGGCGTGGGGGGGTGCCTGGCCCTCACTGGAGGTGGCATTCTGGCCTGGGCCCTCTCCCTGCCAGGCAAATGCTGAGCTGGCAGTGCGGGACATGCTTCGGGCCTTTGGGACCTCCAGGCAGGCCCGGGGTCTGCCCCTGGAGGTGTCTGCTGAGGACCACATGGACGACGGCTCCCCCATCCGGCTCCGGGTGCAGATTAATTTGGGCCAGGTCAGGCCACAGGGAGGCGCCCACACAGGGCCATTGGGCGTGGGTTCCAGCTGCTCACTGTCCCCATCCTCACAGGGCAGCGCGGTGTTTGACTTCAGCGGTACAGGGCCCGAGGTGTTTGGCAACCTCAACGCTCCACGGGCCATCACGCTGTCAGCCCTCATCTACTGTTTGCGCTGTCTGGTGGGCCGAGACATCCCGCTTAACCAGGTACGTGTGTCACCCAGGGTGCATGGGTACGGGGGTTGGGGGTGGGGCCATCCCAGCCGGAGACTGACCCCAGGGTGCTGGGGGGCATGTCTTTCTTAACTCTGAGATTGGGGCCACCCCGCTCGCCCCTAAGTGCGGTGCTCCCCAGGGCTGCCTGGCGCCAGTGCGCCTAGTGATTCCGCGAGGGTCCATTCTGGACCCGTCCCCAGAGGCAGCTGTGGTTGGTGGCAACGTACTCACTTCGCAGCGCGTGGTGGATGTCATACTGGGGGCCTTTGGGGCCTGCGCCGCCTCACAGGTGTGACGGGGCGGGGCCTTCTGAGGCTGGGCTCCCCCCCGGGGGGCGGGGCCTGCTGGGGGGCTGCGGTCTGGGGGCAGGACGTCTTGGGTGGGGCTGTGACCGGGGCGGGGCCTGCTGGGCGGGGCTGTGGTCTGGGGATGAGGCCTGCTGGGCGGGGCTGCGGTCTGGGGGCAGGGCCTGCTGGGCGGGGCCGCGGTCTGGGGGCAGGACCTGTTGGGTGGGACTGCCGGGCGGGGCCGTGGTCTGGGGGCGGGCCTGCTGGGCGGGGCTGCGAGCGAGGAGGGGCCTGCTGGGTGGAGCCGGGGGCGTGGCCTGCTGGGCGTGACCGTGGTCTGGGGGCGGGGCCTGCTGGTGGGCAGGGCTGCCCACCAGCCAGCCCGCAGCTCCTTGCCTGTCCCAGGGCTGCATGAACAACGTGACGTTGGGCAATGCCCACATGGGCTACTACGAGACTGTGGCAGGCGGCGCAGGCGCGGGCCCCGGCTGGCATGGGCGCAGCGGCGTGCACAGCCACATGACCAACACGCGCATCACAGACCCCGAGATCCTGGAGAGCCGGTGAGGGCCCGGGGGCGGGGCAGGGCGGGGCCTGCGCCCGGGGTGGGGTTGCGCTCAGCCCCGCCCCGCCTGCGCGGCGCTCCGCTCAGCGTCCCCGCCCGCGCAGGTACCCGGTCATCTTGCGCCGCTTCGAGCTGAGGCCTGGCTCCGGGGGCCGCGGCCGCTTCCGGGGCGGCGACGGCGTCATCCGTGAGCTGCTTTTCCGCGAGGAGGCGCTGCTGTCGGTGCTGACCGAGCGCCGCGCCTTCCGGCCCTACGGCCTCCACGGTGAGCAGCGCCGCGTCCCGCCAGGTCTCCCGCCCCCGGCCCGGCCCCTTCCCACCCCGCTGGACTTCTGCTGCTCTGCCTCAGCCCGCCCTGATGCCCCCACCCTGCAGCCCAACCGCCCCCACATGTCTCTCCCTGCAGGAGGCGAGCCGGGAGCCTGCGGCCTCAACCTGCTGATTCGCAAGGATGGCCGCACCGTGAACTTGGGCGGGAAGACGTCGGTGTCGGTGAACCCTGGGGTAAGTGCTCCGGTCCGCCAGCTCCCTCCCCATGGAAAGCCAACAGAGTTACAAAAATTACCAAAGCTCGAGTTTCTTTTGGCTTCAGAGGAAAAGGGCCCCGGGCCCCGGGCTGAGGTCCAGGCAGCTGGGGAGGTGGGTGCAGCTGGAGGCGGTGGAGTAGGCGCCGTGCTGAGCTGCCCCTTTGCTTCACAGGACGTGTTCTGCCTCCATACCCCTGGCGGGGGTGGCTATGGAGACCCCGAGGACCCTCCCCCGGCCCCGGGATCGCCCCCGCAGGCCCTGGCCTTCCCCGAGCGCGGCAGCGTGTACGAGTACCGCCGGGCCCAAGAGGCCGTGTGAGGCCCCCAATAAAGATCTCTGGAGCCGCCCATCCTGAGGGGCAGAGGCCCCTGATAGGCTTAAGCGTCAATTTTTGCAACCCCGCGCGACTGTCGGTCTGTACGTTCCCGGGTCACAAGGGTGCTGACACTCGGAGTCGCAGGCCGACGACCAAGTGGTCTGTTAGTCCCGCCAGGGCAGTGCTGAAGGTTACCTGTTCCACCTCCTGGGGAGGGAGTGAGGTTGAAGAGAACGCCCCTCCGCTGGTTTGTCCCCCTCTCCCCCCAGTTCTGGGACTCACCGGGCTCAGCGGGGCCCCAGGTACTCCGCGGTACAAGATATAGTCCAGGCGCCGGCCCCGCCAGGGCTCAGCGGGGCAGCTTACGCGGGGATGGCCAGCCAAGTACAGGCGGCGCCCCTCTTCCTGCTCCAGGACTCTGGGGGAGGGACGGTGTTACCAAGGCCAGAGTGCCCCCCCCCCGCCCCCCGCCGGTGGTATCTGGCCCCCGGCCTGCCATTTACCTGCGAAGCATCTCCGGGGAGCTAGCTTCTGACTGGTGGAGCACCGGGGTGCTCAGCAATGTCCCTAGAGGCAAAAGAGGGAGGCTCCTTTCAGCACGAGCCAGGCCTTTGGCTCCTCCCCAGGCCCGCCGCCTTCCAGGGTCGTACCCAGGGCCCAGGGCTGCTCCCGGCGCACGCCCAGCCGGCAGGGATCCTGGAAACGGCTGAAGAGCTGGTGCTTCTGCTCACGGGAGTCCCCTGCAGACAGGTGGGCTCTCAGTGAGCCGCCGGGTTGGCCCCCATCTAGTCCCGCCCTTCCCCTCCCCCTCCCCTTCCCCCTCCCCTACCTTGCGAGCAGTTGTCGAAGTTCAGGTCTCCTAGGAGCACGCTGAAGGCCACCTCCTCACCACCCTGTCGGCTCTCGGTCTCAAACTGCTCAGCCCAGTCCAGCAGCAGCCCCAGCTGCTTGCAGCGCACGGGCCCATCATCTGCCGGGAGAGAGGGCTTAGCCCCGGGTATGGATCCACATCGTGGACGCCTCTCCCGGCCGGGTCCTGGACCGTGGACCCACCCAGGCACTCTTCGGGACTTGCAGCGCCTTGGGTGGTGAACCAACGGGAAGGGGTTGCGGAGGTGCAGGTCAGCGTTGGGACCCGCAGCCGCCACGGAGTGGGAGTGGGCCGGCTCACCGCTCGGCGCGTGCAAGTGCGTACAATGCAGGAAGCCCACGATGCGGCGCCCGTCCAGGTTGCCCAGCTGCGCCTGCAACACCACGGACATCCCAGCTCCCCTCATCCGTCTGACCCCACACTCGCCACCTCCCCCGCCAGGGCCCGCGGCAGCCCGGAGGTCCTGTACCTGTGCCGACAGCAGCCCTTTGGAGGCCAGCGCATCCTCGCGGCGCCCATTGGGGAAGGAGCGGAAGGCGGCGCGCAGCAGCGGGAAGCGCGAGGCCAGCAGCAGCCCGCTGCCCAGAAGCTTGAGATGCGGCCCCATCCGTAGGCCGAGCGCGCCCACATCGTACAACACTGGGCCCAGGTTGGGCGCCAGGCGGCGCACGAGGCGGCGTGCAGCTCGCAGGTCAAACACCTCCTGCAGGCACACGAAGTCCAGGCCTGCAGGTACCGCGGCCGCCAGCACACCACGCGGCGTGCCGGATGGCGGCGGGCTGCAGTCCGTGGCTCCGTAGCGCGAGGACCTCAGGCCGGCGAGCAGCGCGGCGCCCACGGCCTGGGCTCGCCGCTGGCTGTGCGGCAGGTTGCTGAAGCGCGCCAGCCCGTCGGGCAGAAGGCAGAGGTTGGCGCTGAGGAAGCCGAAGCAGCGCGCCGGCTCAAAGTGCGGGCGCCAGGGCGCTGGTGGCGCCCAGGACTGCGGGGGAGGCTGGTAGCAGAAGGGGCGGCGCCAGGCCTGTAGCGGCAGCCAGAGCAGCAGACCCGGCAGCGCCAGGGGCAGGCTGATGAGAAACAGGAGCAGCGCCGCCCCCGCGCCAGCCGCCGCGCTCAGCCTCCCCAGGGCGCCGGAGCGTGTCGCCGGCGCCCAGTAGCCCAGCAGCTGGTCCAGGGCCCAGTAGGCTGGGAACAGCAGCGCGCGGGCCAGGCCGTGGAGGGCGTGCAGCATGGGGTGCGGGAAGGGCGAGGGCCGTAGAGCGCCGGGCGCCGGGGGCCAGTCGGGCGGGGATTGCATGGCGCGCGGGCCACAGGGCACCCCGGCAGCTCATTCGCTTCTAGCGTACGAGTCGATTTGTCCGTGCGTCTGTGGGAGCTGCAGGGGAGCCACTGAAGTTAAGGCCATATTGCGCGGCCGGTGCGTGGGGCTGAGATGCTGTGTTGCGCGAGCCTGGAGGCTCGGGCTCAGGGGGAAAAGGGCGCGTCTGGAAGGCGTCCTCTCATGAACGCGGAAGTTCGGCGGCTCTGGTGGAAAACGAAAGGGACCCTGGGCTCAGGGCCCCGCCCCGGCCCTTCTCGCCCCGCCTAGTCCTCTCCCGAAGCCGCAGGGGAACCCCGCAGAGGGCGACCATTTGGTAGTGCTGCGTCCCGCTCGCCCTCTCCCTGCCGCCAGTCTGCGTGGAATCGGTGGGCTCTCCGGCTTCCCAGACAGTGGGGTACACCCCGCTACCAACACAGTTTCTCTCAGGGTCGTTGTATCTGGAGCCTGAGTTCAAGGCACGACCCTCGAAGGGAGGTTGGGCTGGGAGTGTCCTGGCCGGCCTCCCGCCCAGCGCGGAGCAGAGCCCCCAAAAGGCCGCACTCAGAGTTGGCTGCCCTGTAACCATACCCCAAGGAACTCCCAGTCCGGGTGGAGGGACCGTTGATTTCGTCTGCCCTGCCGCTCTCCCGGGGCCACGCGAGCCAGAGGGCGCCAGCGCCCCTTCCGCGGCGGCCTTTCGCGCGCGCTCGGGTGGTTCCAGGACCGCAGCACCGCGCTCCCCGTCAGCTCGGTACCTTGGCCTGTCCTTAGTTGCCGGGGAGTCAACTCCTAGCGACTCTATGTACATCGGAAGGAAACACTGCCGGGTCCTGCGCCGTCTTCACAATCGTTGTTATGCTTAAGCCCATTGTTGCAGCCATTGTGTCAATCCATCTTCTCGAGGGTCTTCCTCTTTTTCGCTGCCCCTCTACCTGTATAATGTCCTTCTTCAGGGACTGGTCCCTCATGATAACATGTCTAAAGTATGTGAAACAAAGTCTTGCTATCCTTGCTTCTAAGGAGCACTCTGGCTGTATTTCTTCCAAGACAGGTTTGTTCTTTAGTCTGGCAGTCCATGGTATATTCAATATCTTCTCCAGTACCATAATTCAAAGGCATCAATTCTTCCTCAGTCTTCCTTGTTCGTTGTCCAGCTTTCCCACGCATATGAGGTGATTGAAAACACTGTGGTTTGGGTCAAGCACACCTTAGTCCTCAAGGTGACATCTTTGCTTTTTAACACTTTAAAGAAGTCTTTTGCAGATTTGCCCAATGCAATGTGTCTTTTGATTTCTTGATGGCTGCTTCCATGGGTATTGATCGTGGATTCAAGTAAAATGAAACCCGCAACAACCTCAATCTTTTCTCCGTTTATTCTGATATTGCTTATTGATCCAGTTGTAAGGATTTTTATGTTGAGATGCAACCTCTACTGAAGGCTGTGGTCTTTGATCTTCATCAGTAAGTGCTTCAGGTCCTCTTCACTCTCAGCAAGCAAAGTTGTGTCATCTGCATATCACAGGTTGTTAATAAGTCTTCTTCCAATCCTGATGCCCTGTTCTTCTTCATATAGTCCTGCTTCTCGGATTATCTGTTTAGTCCACAGATTGAACAAGTATGGTAAATAGATACAGCTCTGATGCGCCCCTTTTCTGACTTTAAACCACGCAGTATCCCCTTGTTCTGTTCAAATGGCTGCCTCTTGGTCTAAGTACAGGTTCCTCATGAGTACAAGTATGTGTTCTGGAATTCTCATTCTTCACAATGTTATCCATAATTTGTTATGGTCCACACAGTCGATTGCCTTTGCATAGTCAATAAAACACAGGTAAACATCCTGGTAGTCTATGCTTTCAGCCAGGATCCATCTGACATCAGCAATGACATCCCTTCTTCCATATCCTCTTCTGAATCCGGCCTGAATTTCTGGCAGTTCCCTGTCAAAGTACAGCTGCAACTGATTTTGAATGACCTTCAGCAAAATTTTACTGGTGTGTGATATTAACGATATTGTTTGATAATTTCTGCATTCTGCTGGATCACCTTTCTTTGAAACAGGCGTAAATATGGAATAGCAGTGGAACCTGGGCCTAGGGCCCCCTTTCTTCTGCGGGCTATGAACCAGCTCCAGCCCCAAAGGAGTGTGTGCGAACAGGTGTCTCTTAATAGGCCAGGAGGCTTGGGTCAGGCCTGCCCTTCAGCCTGGTTGGTGGGGAGACGGGGGAGCCTCTGGGCTCTGAGGCTAGCACCGCAGTTCGGGGCTGCTGCAAAGGGTGTCCTCTGAGCCAGTCATCCTTCTCTGCCCTTCAAAGGGGCTGAGCAAGAGGCACAGTATTCTGGCGGGTTTCTCTGAAGTCACAGGAGGTCTGGGAGTGGGGAGGGCAGAGAGCTGGAGCTTCTGGGGACTAGGCATCCCAGTAGGAGGCCCCAGCACCCCTCTGATCCCTCTGCTGGCTGTCGTGGCTCCTCCTTGGCTGTGGTCCACAAGCCCATCCCTGGCCCATCCCTGGCAGCCTGTGTTGGTCCAGCCTTCTCCCTTCCCCTCCCCTTGGGCAGGTGCTCTCCTTTGCCACTGTGTGGGCCCGAGGCTAACCCGTAGGCTTTCCTGCACTGCCCCCAGGGACACCCCACCCTGGTCAACACACCCTTAGCTCCCTGCACCCTGCACAACCCCTCCTCCATCTGTGTCTACAGGCCAGCTTACTGCATCCCATCCTAACAGTCCTCCACTCTTTCTCTCCTACCCTGCTTTTCCCTCCCGCCCACCCTCCTCAGCCCCTGCAGCAGGTGGTGTCCATCCTCACAGCTCTGAGTCCCCATCTGGGATCTGCAGGCAGCATCGGGAGTTAGCCCCCTCTTCTGGGACCTCAGATGCCTTGGCAAGGGGCCCCACCTCCCTGGGTTGCCCCACACCTAGGTTCGGTGTAACTGCTTTCTCCTTGTTATCCCTCTCACCTCTTCCTTCTGCCCCCTCTTTGGGAGTCCTGTCCCTGCCTATAGGGGGGAGGGCCTCCCACACCCACATCCTGGTCCTGCTCCCCGAGGTCTCAGCTCTGCACCCCAGCAGGTGCTGCAGGTGGGCACAGAGCCGTGGGCCACAGCCCTTTGCTGCCAGCTCCTCCCGGCCTCCTACTTGGCTCTTATGAGGCTCGGGTGCACTCTGTGCCCACCACCAGGCGACAGGAGGAAGCCTTGGGGTGAACCTGAGTTTCAAGGCTCTCGTGGAGGGAGCCCAGGGTGGGCATGGACCCCAAGGGAGGCAGGACCAATGGGCGCTGGGGAGCAATGGCGAGCTCCCCAGAGGAAGCAGCACCATCAGAGTGCCGGCGAGGGCCCAGAGGCCAGCGGCCAGTGGCCGTGGGAGCTTTACTGGCTGCACCCGGGGCACGGGGCAGGTGGGGCCGGCCACGTGCCAGCGTCACCAGATGAACATGGGCTTGCCGTCATCATGTGACAGCTGGCTAAGGCAGGAGAGCAGCAGCAGTGCGTCAGTGAGCATGCTGGGGGGCACGGTCTCCACCAGCACACGCTGCAGGAAGTCCACAGTGTAAGAGCCGCCCTCTGAGGCGGCCAGCTCGGGCCGCTCGCGCAGGATGCCATAGGTGTTCACCAGCTGCTCGGTCAGTGCCGGGTGCACCCGCCCGTTGTAGCCCAGGCTCTGCAGCCGGTTCATGATGCTCACGTAGCGCTGTGTGAGTGTCTGGCACAGCTCTTCATCCAGCTTGTGGTCGTTGGGGTTCATGGAAGCCTGTGGGGACACAGCCATCAGGGCCCCTCCTGCCCACATGGACTATGGAGGGGGAAGGTGCTGAGGGGGAGCCCACTGGGTGGGCTGGGCCTGAGTGGGAGGGCCCACAGCTGCCCAGCGGAGTCTCAGTCCAGGGGATGAGGGGACGCCCCCTCCCTGTCCTTTCCCCCCCACCACCAGGGATTTGGGGCTGAGCTGAGGGCAGGGGAGCAGAACAGGGATCATGGGTGGGAGTCCAGAGGTGAAGGAAAGACAGTGGGGGTGGCAGGGACCCACAGTGCCTCCCAGTGCCCCCAGGTTGCCTGACCCCGGAGACACCCCTGGAATCTCCCTGACCTCCTGCTCTCCACTCTACCCCTCAGCCTCTTCTCCAGGTCCCTTTTCCATCACACCGGGCTCCATCATCAGCTCCTCTGACTTCCCTTCCTCCCCAATACACACACTGAACTGCTGACTCCAGGCCCAGAGCCTGGGGAGGGAGCTCCCTCTGGCTTTCCACCGCCTCTACCCTGCCCGCTTGGGGTCCTGCCCTGTGGGTTCCTACCCTCTTCTTCACTGCTTGTGTCCCCCAGCCAGACAGTGACCTCTTGGTCCTCCCTTCCATCAGCGTCCCTGACTGCCACCAGCCAGTCACATGGGCCACTATCAGAAGGTTCCTCTCTTGGCTCAGTGCTCTGCTGCTGCATCTTGAATTCTTAGTAATTTTTGAACAAGATCCCCCCATTTTCATATGCACTGAGCTCTGCAAATGATGTAGCCTGTAGTCTATGGAGGTGGCTCCAGCCTCCAGACTGCCTCTCTGCGTGGCTGGGAGAGCAATGGGTCTGAAGTCCTCCTTGGATGGGCCTCTCCCAGTCTGACCCCTGCTATACTTCCCCATTGCCCAACTCTCAGGCCAGGACTGGCCTGCAGGCTGTCCCCGATCCGGCCCCTCCAATGTGCCACACTATCCCCCATATGCCCCCAATGCTGGTTCCCTCCCTGCTGGGAACGTGCTTCCCCACACTCTGTCGCCCAAGTTCTTCAGCGGCACCTTCTTGGGATGACTCCCCTGCCCCCTCCCCGGGTGTTCGCTGAGCAATATGGGCAGAGCAGGCTCCTCCATGGTGTTCCAGTGCCCTGTTCTCGCTGCTGCTGCTGCTTGGCCAGCCACCTGGGCACATGCCAGCTCCCCAGCTCTGGGCTTCTCGTGGCCCTGAGATTTCTCCCTCTATCCCCTATTCCTAGGCCCTGGCTGGACAGACCACAGGCGCTCAGCACACGTGTGGGTGGTGGGTGAGCTTGCAGCCAGTGATCCCCTGATGCACTAAGTAGAGTGGGACGGCATCTTTAAGCCCCAACCCCTGTGAGGAGTGGGGGCCCACTGCCAGCGCACCCCTGTACAATGGAATGTTATGCAGCCATAACAAGGAACGGAGTTTCGACACATGCTGCAACGTCGATGAACCTTGAAATCATTGTGCTCACTGACACAAGCCAAACACAAAAAGGACAAATATTGTGTGGTCTCACTTACCTGCTGGCAAGGTGTAGAGACAGGAAGTGGATTAGAGGCTACCAGGAGGTGGTGGGAGCGGGGAACGACATTACTGTTTGAGGAGCACAGAGTTTCTGTTTGGGATGAAGTGAAAGGCCTGGAAATAGTGGTGATTAAGTACATCCACACCACCCTGTTACTGTACCTAATGCCACCTGGACGTACACTGAAATTTTCTTATGCGTATTTTACCACAATAAAAAAAATTATGGGGGGGAAATGGAGCCAAATGCCCCTCAGGTGATAGGCTCTTAAATCCTAATTGGAAACCCTGGTGGCGTAGTGGTTAAGTGCTACAGCTGCTAACCAAAGGGTCGGCAGTTCAAATCCTCCAGGCGCTCCTTAGAAACTCAATGGGGCAGTTCTACTCTATCCTATAGGGTTGCTATGAGTCGGAATCGACTCGACGGCACTGGGGGTTAATGGACTTATGCGTTAAAGAGGAAATCAAATGCGGCCGACCAACATTTGGACCTGAGCCAGGCACAAGCCTTCCTGTGTAGCCTGTGGGACGCAGGGCAGGCTGGTCACTCAGCAAGCATGCACGGGGCACATATGGGGCACACGTGGGGGGCTGCAGTGTCTCGGAACCAGCGGGAGATAGTAGCCGACTCGGCTGCCACATCTTCTCCTAGGCCAGTGTCCGCTCTGCCTGGTGCGCATGTTGTACCAGGTGTTAAACATTTTGAGTATCTCCCTCATTAGAGAGTACTTCGTTGCCCTACGCGTATTTATTTAAAAACAAATGTGTAAAAAAAAAGAGTTAGGTGTTCAACTTGAGAAAGTAGATTAACAGTAAATCTCCAAAAATAACAAAGTAAATCTTAAGGAAACAGAAAGAAGGACATCGGGAAACAGGCTCTAAAGACTCAGTGGAGAGGATCAGCGGGATGAAGCCGGACAAAGCAGACGCGTCTCACTTGAGAGTTAGGCAGCCACAGAGCCCCAGGCAGTTCTCCCGCCTGCCTCCCGTCTCCTTCTCCGCATCCTTGGTGAGGTCGGAGCCAACGGGCTGAGACTATGGCTGTGAGCTCTGCCCCCTGGGGAACCAAGCTCCGCCCCCGGGGCTGAGTTGCCCAGGAGGTGGGGAGAGGGAGACCAGGGCCCTGAATGTCCCTGTGGAGAAATTAAAAGCCGAAACCAAACCCGTTATGGAGTCCATTCTGACTCATGGGGACCCCACGTTTCAGAGCAGAACTGTACTCTGTAGGTTTTCAATGGCTGTAATCTTACAGAGGTAGATTGCCAGGCCTTTCTTCCACAGCAAACTGGATGGATTCAAACTGTCAACTTTTTGGTTAGTAGCATAGAGCAAACAGTATGTGTCACCCAGAGACCTAACTCCTGGCTTCCTGAAGCAGCACCTCTAACTAGCAAAGGAAAGCTACAACTGAGCCTCTGTCATGGATTGAATTGTGTCCCCCCAGAATTGTGTCAGCTTGGTTAGGCCCTGATTCCCAGTATTGTGTGGTTGTCCTCCATTTTGTGACTGTAATTTTATGTTAAAGATGATTAGGATAGGATAGGATTGTAACACCCTTACCCAGGTTACATCCCCGATCCAATGTAAAGAGAGTTTCCCTGGCATGCGGCCTGCACCACCTTTTATCTCTCAAGAGATAAAAAGGAAAGGGAAGTGAGCAAAGAGGGGGGAATCTCATACCACCAAGTAAGCAGTGCCAGGAGCAGAGCCCATCCTTTGGACCTGGGGTCTCTGTGTGGAGAGGCTCTTAGTCCAGGGGAAGACTGATGAGAGGGCCGACAGAGAGAGAAAGCCTTCCCTTGAGGCTGACACCCTGAATTTGGACCTTTACCCTACTTTACTGTGAAGAAATAAATTTCTCTTTGTTAAAGCCATCCCCTTGTGGTATTTCTGTTACAGCAGCACTAGGTGACTAAGACAGCCTACCAGTGCAGGAAAAACAATTCATTGTGTCTAAGCAAGGTTTATACCAGTGACTGCTGTGGTTTACCATCAGTCTTCTAATGTAACGGCTTTACAGGTTAGAAGATAAAAGGAGGGGAAAAAACGTGATCATCTCAATGAAAGAATGAAAAAGCATTTCACAGAATTTGACATTCTTTCTAGATAAAAACTCAGCAATGAGGAACAGAAAGAAAACTTCCTAATCTGATGTGGCAGTTGCTGCAATTGGCTCACCCAGCATGTGTTCGAGTGCCTTCTGTTGCCTTCCTGAACTACATGAAGCTGGAAGCTAAAATCACCTTTTAAGACTCCCCTGCAGCTATAGCTACCCCCTGACCCGGGTTTCCAACGAGCACAGGCACGTGGGTGGAACTGGTAGGTGGAAGTGAGCATCTTGAGGAGGTGGCCCAGGCAGAGAGAGCAGGTTTTCTGGGAGCAGAAGGACCACAGTCCTGGGTCTTCAGGGAGAGCTGTACCAAATGTCTCTGGGGCAGTGGTGGTAATGGTGTGCCCGATAGAAAAGTCCTTTGGTGTGCTGGCATTTCTCCTGGCCATATAGCAAATACCCCTGATTCTGTGTCCTTCCTGGTGATTCTCCAACCGCCTAAACATTTGTAATAAACCCCTTTCTGCTAAAATCAGCTGGTGTGAATTTTGTTGTTTGCAACAAAGAATCTGGTTGATCCGTCTCCTAAAGATGATCCGTCAAAAAGCCTGGAACACACATCATACATAATGGTGAAACTGGGTGGGTGAGGTTACCCATATCAGATCTACTCCTGTTAGATACCGTACCTGGGAATTTAGATGTTATAAGGTATGACGATAAATCTTATGAAGTGAATTATGTCCCCGAAAAATGTGTGTCATCTTGGCTAAGCGGTGCTTCCCAGTACTGTATAATTGTCCACCATTTTGTCACCTGATGTGATTTTCCTATGTGTTCTAAATCCTGTCTCTGTGGTGCTAGTGAGGCAGGATTAGAAGCAGTTATGTTAATGAGGCCGGACTCTATCTACGGGATTATGTTGTATCTCAAATCAATCTGTTTCGAGACATAAAAGATAGCAGTGAGCAGAGGAGAGAGGGAACTCATGTGATGAAGAAAGAAGCATCAGGGGTGGAGCATGTCTTTTGGACTCGGGGTCCCTGCACTGAGACCTCCTAGACCAGGGGAAGATTGATGACAAGGACCTTCCCCAAGAACTGACAAAAAAGGAAAGCCTTCCCTGGGAGCTGACACCCTGAATTTGGACTTCTACCCTCCTAGACTGTGAGAGAATAAATTTTTGTTTGATAAAGCCATCCAGTTGTGGCAGCTCCTGTTTGGAGGGGAGAAGAGAGGGCAGAGGGGATCAGAAGCTGGCCGAATGGACATGAAAATAGAGAGTGGAGGGAAGGAGTATGCTGTCTCGTTGCAGGGAGAGCAACTAGGAGTATAAAGCAAGGTGCAAATAAATTTTTGTACGAGAGACTGACTTGATTTGTAAGCTTTCACTTAAAGCACAATAAGAAGAAAAAAAAATGCCATCCACTTGTGGTACTTCTATTATAGCGGCACTAGATAACTAAGACAATAAAGAAAGTAGATTGGAGAATTAGAAGAGAGTTGCAACTGTCCTTATCTGTAGGCAATATGTTTGTCTGTACAGAAAAACCAAGACAATATGCAAGCTATTATTGTTGTTGTTAGGTGCCATTGAGTCGGTTCCGACTCATAGTGACCCCATGCACAACAGAATGAAACACTGCCCGGTCCTGCGCCATCCTTACAATTGTTATTATGCTTGAGCTCATTGTTGCAGCCACTGTGTCAATCCATCTCGTTGAGGGTCTTCCTCTTTTCCACTGACTCTCTACTTTGCCAAGCACGATGTCCTCCTCCAGGGATGGATCCCCCCTGACAACATGTCCAAAGTATGTAAGACGCAGTCTCGCCATCCTTGCTTCTAAGGAGCATTCCGGTTGTACTTCTTCCAAGACAGATTGGTTCATTCTTCTGGAAGTCCATGGTATATTCAAAATTCTTTGCCAATTCAAAGGAGTCAATTCTTCAGTCTTCCTTATTCATTGTCCAGCTTTCACATGCATAATTTGAGGTGATTGAAAACACCATGGCTTGGGTCAGGTGAACCTTTGTCCTCAAAGTGACAGCTTTGTTTTTAACACTTTAAAGAGGTCTTTTGAAGCAGATTTGCCCAACGTGATGTGTCGTTTGATTTCCTGACTGCTGCTTCCATGAGTGTTGACTACAGATCCAAGTAAAATTAAATCCTTGACAACTGCAATCTTTTCTCCATTTATCATGCTGCTGCTCATTGGTCCAGTTGTGAGGACCAACGTTGTTTTCTTGATGCTGAGGTGTGATCCATACTGAAGGCCGTGGTCTTTGATCCTCATCAGTAAGGGCCTCACGTCTTCTTTCAACAAGCAAGGCCGTGTCATCTGCATATCGCAGGTTGCTGATGAGTCTTCCTCCAGTCCTGATGCCCCGTTCTTCTTTGTACAGTCCAGCTTCTCGGATTATGTGCTCATCATACAGATTGAATAAGTATGGTGAAGGGAAACAGCCCTGACGCACACCTTCCCTGATTTTAAACCATGCGGTATCCCCTTGTTCTGTTCAAATGATTGCCTCTTGGTCCATGTACAGTTTCCTCATGAGCACAATTAAGTGTCTAGAATTCTCATTCTTTGCAATGTTATCCATAATTTGTTATGATCCACGCAGTCGAATGTCTCTGCATAGTCAATAAAACACAGGTAAACCCTCTGGTATTCTCTGCTTTCAGCCGAGATCTGACATCAGCAATGATATCCCTGGTTCCATGTCCTCTTCTGAATGCAGCTTGAACTTCTGGCAGTTTCCTGTCGATGTACTGCTGCAACCACTTTTGAATAATCTTCAGCAAAACTTTATAGTTGGGCTTAAAAGATGGCATAATTGTCTGTGAAGTCATAAAAAAGATAAGTTCAATGAAGAAAATCAACGAGTGCTCATTGAGTAATGGGACTATGTTATCCCTTTCAGCCTTGTGATATAAAGCTACACAGTGCTCATGGAGCCAATGACCCAAATCTGGATATCACCAGGTGTCATGGGTTGATCTGTGTCCACCTAATTTGTGGCTTTTTTATGGCAGCCCTAGGAAATGAATACGATTTTCTTGCCTCCTCCCTAAAGAGTTGCATCTAGTGCTGTGACTGTTAACTCTATGGTGTGACCAGTAACTCGCATGCCAAGTAAAAGGGAATTCTGTGAGAGGCAGTAGAGCTCTTGCACAGCCAATTCCTGCATTAAAGATCGATGCATTTTTATAATCTCCTATTTGAACTGCCTTTTTTTTTTTTTTTACACAATAGCAAACTTCTTTTTACAGCGCGATATCTAATTTCTATGTGGACTGCTAGAGTCACACTGTAATTAAGTGTCGTCTTTGCCAAAGGAACATCAGATGCTGCATTTTAGAGACATAAATAGCCGTGTTTCTACAACATTGGTTGTGATTTTTAAATAGCCGTCAGCAGGATGCATTTGGGAAGAGCTGCAGAGGCAGCACTCCTGGACGCCATCAAGAGTCATCAACCAGAAGCAAGTCCAGGAGAGGCCCCCTGGAAGGAGCAACAGAAGTGATGCTGAGGAATAACCAGCACTGCAAAGGTTAATCTAGAAACCAGTGCACAACTACCCAAAATGGAAACTGGGATTTCCCTGGAACTTGACGGACTGACCCTAGAGTCCATATTGGAGAGCAGAGTGTCCAGAATTGCCAAGAGAAGTTGAAAGAGGAGCAAGGTGGGAGGGCTGGCCCTAAGAGGCCCGGAGCTCCTCCACCCTCCAGTGTTGCAGACAGTGTGGAACTGATGCAGGACAGAGCAGCAGACCAGAGCCACACAGACTCAGAACCGTAGATGTGCCCAGGGGCCTTACTGAGCAGTGGGGCTGGGCCGCTTCCCTTTGCCCCCACCTTGCTCCACCCTTCCCTGCCTGCACTGAGCTTTGGGGGGCTGATTCAAAGGACCACACCTGTGGACTCTCATGTCCTCCAGCTTCTGGTTGAACTCAGTCACGGGGGGCCCATGAGGAGGTGGGAGGATGGGCTCCCTCCCTATGGGGTCACCTGGGCCAGCTCTGCCCCTTGAAGGAAGGTCTCAGCTCCTTCCGGCGGGGGCCCTGTCCACCCAGCCCTTTTTGCCTCTGGTCTTGGCCACCCCTCCTTGCCCACTCAGTCTACCCGCCACGGCTGCTCTGTCCCTGGTAGGGTCCTTCCATGCTGCCCTGTAGTAACTCTGTTCCCTCGGTCCTAGTTGAGTGGGCCACCTGTGTCCTTGCTGGCCTCTGGTGCTAGGGCTGGGGTGTCCATACATGGGGCGAAGCTGTTCTTCACCTTACATCATCCACAGTTATCATATAGTGAATTAACGATGCAGCAGTGTAAAAACTAAACTTTATACCGTTAGAAGAAAGTACATAATTATTTAGAAAATAGAAACTATAGAGTATCTTTAGGATCTTTGGAGAGGGAGGAGCCCTGGTGGCATAGTGGTTAAGAGCTGGGCTGCTAACCAAAAGGTCAGCAGTTTGAATCCACCAGCTGCTCCTTGGGAACCCTATGGAGCAGTTCTACTCTGTCCTATAGGGTCACTATGAGTTAGAATCGACTCAACGGCTTTGTTTTTGGTTCTGAGAGGGAAGGATTTCTTAAGATAGGAAGAGCACAAATAGAAGAAAAGACGGATAATCTTGACCACGTGGAAATGGAAATCCTACAACAAAGGACACCTCTCCAAAAGGAAGAGGTGCTTCACACCTGGCTCGATAATCATTTCTCGGACCCATAAGTAACTCGTATTCCAGCCACCGACCTTTCGGTTAGCAGCCCAGTCAGTGCTTAAGCACTGTGCCATCAGGGTTCCTTCTATATTATACACAGAGGGTCTCAAATCCAGAATAAAAACCACCTAAGAGAGAAAGGGAAACCCTGGTGGTGTAGTGGTTAAGTGCTACGGCTGCTAATCAAAAGGTTGGCAGTTCAAATCCACCAGGCACTCCTTGGAAACTCTATGGGGCAGTTCTGCTCTGTCCTATGGGGTCGCTATGAGTCGGAATCCACTCGACGGGCGGTGGGTTTGGTTTTTTTTTTTTTTTTTTTTTGGTTTAAGAGAGAAAGAGGAGGGGAATACAGAGAAGCTGCTTTCCAAGAGGATAGGCTGGGTCACTGCCCACCCACGCTGCCTCCCAAGGGGGGTCCCACCCCCTGTCTGTGCGGAGGAGGAGGGAGCAACCCTCTGTAGGCTGCGCTGTGGCGGCCACGGTCCCTAGGGGAAGCTTCCTCTCTCCATGCCCCTCCACAGGCGCAGGAGGACGTGGATGGCGTCCTGGGAGTACACTGAATGAGCCCTGGCCTGAGGTCCCTGGAGACGAGGCAGCCAGCTGCTTGAGGGCTCAGGGACCTGCGTCCCCTGAAGCCCCAGTGACCCTCGCAGGGACCCACAGGGCCAGGGAGAGGCCTTTGGCTGTGCAGGTTCGGGTGGAGGAGGGCGACTGTGCACTATGGGCTGTGCAGCCTTGGATCGAGGGCGTAGGATCCTGAGGTTGCCTGGCCACCCCAAGGCTACCCCAAGGCCGTTCAATGACCCTGAGGCTGTCCAGCCACCCTAAGGCCACCAAAGGAGGCAAACGGGGAGAGTGGCCTGTGGTACCCTGCATCCTCCCCTCCCCTCCCCTTCTCTGGCTTGGGCATGGGCTGCTCCTGCTGCAGGACTAGTTGGGACACTCTCTGGCCCCTTGGACTACGAACTGTGCTTCCATCATCCTAGGGACCCTTCAGATTCCAACTCGCTTGGCCTTGGTAGGGCCTCCAAAGACCCCTTGAGGGCCCGCACACCCCATCCCTGCAGGCGGCCACCAACCTGGATGATCTTCTCGGGAATGTTGGAGACAGTGAAGCCATAAAGACGCACGCGCTCTGGGAAGATGCTGGACAGGATCCTGCGGTCCAGCTGGAAGGCAATCTCCCCCACCAGCCGCTCCCAGGCCAGCTGCTTTGACTCTGAGGGTGAGACAGGTGTCGTCAGAGGAGCCACCCTGCGGGCACAGTCGGAGGAGCCACAGCAGCCCCAGTCACTCACCTCGGGGGCTGTCAGGGAACTTGCTGGCCTTGCGGTGGGCCAGCTTTCGCTCCAGATCCAGGATGCTTTTCCGTGATGTTTCTGAGGTTCGAGACCCCCGGGCGTCGTTGACTGAAGCTGGGGAGGACGATGTGGGAGTTGGGGAGTTGAGGGTGAGCAAAGCCCGTGTGGGGGAGTGGGTGGTGGCGTGGGCGATGTGGGTCGTGCTTGAGGAAGTGTGGTTGGCAGCAGCAGCTTGGGGGGCAGGAGTAGGGGTGGTGGAGCAGGCACTTGAGGAGTCACAGACAGGGCCAGGGACTACCTGCCCCTGGGGGGCACTGGGCTGGGTCTGGGGGTCCGAGACGCCATAGGAGAAGGCCATGGTGGGGCCGATGGGGGTGGATGTCTGGATAGGTGCCCCCACAAATGTCACGCTGTGGGTCTGCAGGTCTTGGGACGGCCGGGGGTGCTCAGCAGACATCAGGACTAGGGACGTGGTGGGGGGGTGAGAGGAGGAGGGTCAGAGCCAAGCGGACTGGGACTTGCCCCACTGCGTCTCCCCAGGGCACCCTGCCATCCCTTCCTTCCCACACCTGTTACCTTTTGAAGGAGCGGCAGGCCCTGAGCCTGCTGAGGGGTGGCGCCCAGAGGAGCACCTTCGCGTGGGCTCCGACAGCACCAGGTTGCCCATGGGGTTGGCCAGCAGGTTCTGAGGTACAGCCAGAGGGACCGTCGTGGGGGCAAGCAGGGGGCTGCTTGGAGTCAGGGGGCCAGTGGAAGTCAGACCCAGGGAGCTGGTCAGTGTGCCAGCTGGGGGCACTGCCACGGGGCTGCTTGGAGTCAGGGGGCCAGTCGAAGTCAGCCCAAAGGAGGTTGTCAGCGTGCCCGCTGGAGGCACCGCCATAGGGCTGCTTGGAGTCAGGGGGCCAGTGGATGTCAGACCCAGGGAGCTGGTCAGCGTGCCTGCTGGGGGCACTGCCACTGTGCTGGTCAGGTGGCTGCTCAAGGGGCTGGTCGAAGGCAGGCCCAGGGAGCTGGCCAATGTGCTAGCCGGGGGCACTGCCATTGGGCTACCCAGGAGGCTGCTGAGCTGGTTATTCTGTGACATGGGCACGGAGCCGGACAGCAGCGCGCTGAACTGGCCTGTCAGGGGGTTCACGATGGAGCCCATTGCAGGGCTGGGCTGCGGGCTGCTCAACATGTCAGCCAGGGGTGCCAGGGCTACCATCCCGACATCTTCCAGGCCTGGCTGGTTGGCTGCTGCCGAGGATGGGGGCAGAAAGACATCTGGGGAGACACAGAGAGAGTGCTGACACTCAGGCAGCCCCCTTCATGGGAGGGCAGGGATGGGCTGTCCCCAACTAGATGGGTGCCCTTAGGGACCAGTTTACCTCTGTGACCTTGGGTCTTGGGTGGGCCAGAGTCATGTCCAAGGGCATCTACCCAGCCCCCCTCCTCTCTGTCCTGCAGGGCTCCCCAGCTCCGTTCCCCTTGTTCTCTGCTGGGCCTCCCCGCCTCTGCCCTCTGTGGGCACCCCTCCCCTCTGTCCTTTGCGAGAGACCCCCTCCTTTCCATCCTCTGTGGGCTCCTTGGTCCCTCCTTAGCTCAAGTCGCCCTTCAGTCCCAGGCACACATCTCTCATCACCGGCTCTCCCAGCCATGGGGATGCCCCCCAAATTTGCCCACTGCTCTGAGCTGCTGGTGCCTTCCGTGTCCCCACAAGGAGGGTGTCACCCGGCACGACTCTCAGGTCACCAAGTTGGCCCCACTGTTCCCTTCAGGGAGGAGTGGGGTTGGGCCTCCTGACCACCATCTCTGGGGGGAGAAGCTCAACTCACAAGGTAGGGGCCCCTCAGGGAGGCCAGAGCTAGAACAGGTGTGGGGGGTTAGCTCCTGCTGGGTGTGCTCAGGGTCTGCTTGGTGACAGGGAGTGCAGGCGCAGCTGAGAGGAGTAGCCCCTATGACACCTACTTCATAGGCTTCACCCTTCTGGACCCCTGGGTGGGTTTCCGGGGAGAACCCACTCACCACTGTTTGGGTAGGATTGAGGGAAGACTCCTTGGAGGCACAGCAGCTTGTGGGGGACGAGGAAGCAGCAAGTGCAAGGAAGTTTTGGAGGGTGTGCAATTTAATTGAAATCCTCCCCATTCACTTTGTATTGTGATAAAAGCAGTAATGTTCATTATAGGGAAAAATGGGAATACAGACAGGTCAAAGTCAGCACCGCAGCTGGTCCAGTCACCGCAAGGTAAGGATCTGTCCTGTCTTGACTTTCTTCATGTGTTTGCACAGCACAGGGGTCAGGAAACCTTCTTTGTAAAGGGCTGTCCCTGTTGCCTTCGAGTAAATTCCAACTCATAGCGACCCTATAGGACAGAGTAGAACTGCCCCATAGTTTCCAAGGAGTGCCTGGCGGATCTGAACTGCCGACCTTTTGGTTAACAGCCGCAGCACTTAACCACTATGCCACCAGCGTTTCCTTGTAAAGGACCAGATGGCAGATATTTCTGGCCTCTTTGTGGGTCATGTGTTCTCTGTCACAAACACTCAACTCTGCTGTCAAATCCAGAATTCACCTCAGAGAGGATGCAAATGAGTGGGCATGGCTGTGTTTCACGGACTGACTGTCAGTGAAAGGCCGAGTTCAGTCCTGGCTGTGTGTGAACAGGTGGGGGTCGGCGGTCTTTTGAATTCAGCTTCTCCGCTCTGGGTGCACCTCACTGCTTCCAGCAGGGTCCCTCCTTGGAAACAGCTGGTATTGTGGCAGCTGAGACTCCCCTTGTGAATGTGCCGTTGTTCATGGAGCCTTTTCCGATTGTTGGGCATTTAAATGGATTCCAGTTTCCCCCACCAACAAGCAATACTACTACACAAATATTTATTATTGATTTTTCTGGAAATGGACATTTCAGAGGCTCAAGGCCAAACCTCCTTTTTTTAGAACCTCCCAGAAATATTCCGACATGCACCTGGAAGTGTCTGACATGTTACTTAACTCTCTGCTGGTCCTCACCCAGCGCATGTTGTAAGGTGTCCCGCTGCTTCATTTGCCTTTTGAGTTCTAAATTTTCTTTTTTCAAATGAATAAATTTAAATTACATAATTGCAGTGCAATGAATCACTTGCTTTCGTGTGGCCTTTCTTGCCATGGTCTTGTAACTCCCACCCATGTGATTGAATGGGCTGTGCAGATAGAGTAATTGTGGCCCACCGAGGGGATTGGTCAGTTTCGCCATCCTGCTGGGCTTGAAATGAGTCATTCCAGAGGCAAGAAGGAAGGGGTCCAACTGACACCAAGGAAGAACAGCCAGGAGCCAGCACGCCCTTGGACGCTGGATCCCTGTGCTGAGAAGCTCCTAGAAGCAGGAGACAGAGAGAGAGCAACCTGTAACCCTGAAGACTGTGAGAAGCGGTGGCAGGAGAGACCTGGCAGCAGGAGACGGCTCTGCGGGCTTCCTGGCCCACGGGGGGAGAAAGCTGAGTGCTTTTGGGGAGAGGCCTAGGGCCGGGGAGAGGCGTGCCTGCGAACATGGCTGAGAACAGGCTGTCCTGATGGAAGAACTGTATCCTGAGCATTCCTGAACCTGAATTGTAAGTCTTCCTTCCCTAATAAACCCCATGATTGTGAGTATAGTCTGGAAGTCCTGTGTGGCTATTGGAATGAATTATCAAACCCAGCACAGAAGTAGAAAGTGCTGTAGAAGGGATGGCTGGTGTCAGAATTGGTAACGATGGCAGAGAGAGGAGGCATGTCTGACCTCCGCCTCACAGGAATCAGCCTTGGGCTGTTGATTTTGAGTCTTCTTCCCCTTCTGAAGTTAGAGGTGGCCAGACACTGCCACTTTGTCATTTTTACAATAATCAAATCAACTACTCTTTTCCTTTATAAGTTTAGTTTTGATTTCATGGACATTTTTTATTTAGGAGTAAGGAGACGATAATGTTTGTGGGCCAAAGAGAGGCAGCCCATGGAGAGGAAGAATCTGAAAGAGAGGAAACAACCAGGGCCAAATGTGGGGAAGAACTCAAGGAGCCTCGAGCCTCGGTGGGAAGGAGAACCACTGCTGCAATGAATTATCAAACCCAGCAGGGAAGTAGAGAGTGCTCTGTGAAGGACGGTTGGTGTTAGAATTAGTAAAGACGGTGGAGAAAGGAGGCTTGTTTGGCCTCCACCCCAAAGGAGTCAGCCTTGTGCTGCTGATCTTGGTTCTCCCTCCCCCTTGTGGCCCCCAAGCTGTTTTTACAGAGCAGAACAGAAGATTTTAACAGGCAGCTCATGAAGACAAAGTAAAGTATTATAATGAAATGTGCAAAGACCTGGAGTTAGATACCAAAAGGGAAAAATACCCTTGGCATTTCTCAAGCTGCAAGAACTGAAGAAAAAAATTCAAGCCTCAAATTGCAATTTTAGAGGACTCCATGGGCAAAATATTGAATGATGTGGGAAACATCAAAAGAACATGGAAGTCTTGATGGAAGAACTGTACCCTGAGCATTCCTGAACCTGAATTGTAACTGTTACTGCCCTAATAAACATCATAACTGTGAGTATGATCTGTGAAAAAAAAAAAAAAAGAACATGGAAGGAATACACAGCTACTGTAACAAAAAGAACTGGTTAATGTTCAACCATTTCAGGAGGCAGCATATAATCAAGAACCAATGGTATTGAAGGAAGAAGTCCAAGCTGCACTGAAGGCACTGGTGAAAAAGAAGGCTGTAGGTATTGATGGAATACCAATTGAGATGTTTCAACACATGGATGCAGCACGAGAAGCACCCACTGTCTATGCCCAGAAATTTGGAAGAAAGCTACCTGGCCAACTGACTTGAAGAGATCCGTATTCCCATTCCAAAGAAAGGTGATCCAACAGAACGCAGAAATTATTGAACAATATCGAAATCACACGCAACTAAAATTTTCCTGAAGATAACTAAAAAACGGTTGCAGCAGTATGTTGACAGGGAAATTCAAGACAGATTCAGAAGAGAATGTGGCACGAGGGATATCATTGCTGATGTCAGATGGATCATGGCTGAAAGCAGAGAATACTAGAAAGATGTTTGCCTGTGTTTTTTGAATAGGCAGAAGCATTCGACTGTGTGTGTCATAACAAATTATGGATAATATTGCAAAGAATGGGAATTCCAGGGCTTTTTTTTAACAACCTGCATTACGCAGATGACACAACGTTGCTTGCTGAAAGCAAAGAGGACTTGAAGCACTTACTGATGAAGGTCAAAGACCACAGCCTTCAGTATGGATTACAGCTGAACATAAAGAAAACAAAAATTTTCACAACAGACCAATAAGCTACATTATTATAAATGGAGAAAAGTTTGTAATTGTCAAGGATTTCATTTTGCTTGAATATACAATCAATGGCCATGGAAACCGCAGTCAAGAAATCAAAGGACGTATTGCGTTGGGCCAATTTGCAGGAAAAGACTTCTTTAAAGTGTTCAAAAGCAAAGATGTCACTTTGAGGACTAAGGTGTGCCTGACCTTATTTTCAGTTGCCTCAAGAAAATTTCAACATGCACGTGAAAGCTTGACAGCGAACAAGGAAGACTGGAGAACTGACGCCTCTGAATTACGCCTCTGAATTACGGTGTTGGCTAAGAGTACAGAACACACACACCATGGACTGCCAGAAGGAACCAATCTGTCGTGGGAGATCTACAACCAGCATGCTCCTCAGACGGGAGGCCGAGTCCCACAGCCTTGTAATCTGACGTAAAACGTACAAGCGAGCACTTCTTCTAACTTTAACAGATTTGTAAGTGATTTAGATTTGTGGGTTGGAAATCTTCCAAGGTTGAGGTACAGCACTAGAATATTGAAGAGAACTCGAGAATCTCTGCATTTATACACTTTATGTGGAAGATGAAATTATTGCGGGTCCAGAAAGGTTTGTTCCGTCAGACAACTGGAGTTAAGAAGAAAAGCCAAGGTCTTAAATTCACCAGCGCCTTCAACTGTTGAAGGAGCTCCCGCTTTCCACCCGACCTGCGCGCCGGCTCTTCCCCGTCACTTCGGAGCCCGCCGGGACGCGCCGGTCTCCACAGCCGCTCGGTCGGGAGCCGCCTCCGCCCACACGGCCATCGGGCCTCCGCGTCTCCGCGGACCGACAACGTCCCCGCCCGCCGCACGCAACCCCCGCGGAGGCCGGAGGCCCCGGCCCGTCCCGGTTTTCCAAGGCTCCACGGGCGGGACGGCGCCCGGAGACCCCGGCCCACGCGCGGAGACGGAGGCCGCCCGGGATCTGAGGCGCCGGGGGCCGCCGGCCGGAGGGCCGAGAGGACGCGGGTCGGGCGGCGGGCGGCGGGCGGCGGGCGGCGGGCGGCGGGCGGCGGGCGGCGGGCGGCGGGCGGCGGGCGGCGGGCGGCGGGCGGCGGGCGGCGGGCGGCGGGCGGCGGGCGGTGCCTGACGCCAGGGGCGGGGCCTGACACCGGGGGCGGGGCCTGAGCGTCGGGCGAGGCCCGGGCCGGAGACGGGGCTAGGGGCGGGGCCGGGCGTTTGGGCGGGAAGCTGAGGCCCGGACTGGTGAGGTCCTGGAGAAGAGACCGACTGAGGGCGACTGGTAGGCTGGTGAGCCAGGGCGGCTATGGGCGCGATTCCGAAAGGGGTGGAGGTGTGGCGGGCTGGAGAGAGAGACAGAGGTGTGGGCGGAGGGAAAGCAGGGCCGAGGGGAGGAATGGGCCCTGAAGAGGAGATGGCCCTGAAGGGAGGGGACGGGGCTTAAGACGGGAGGAAACCTGAGGTGAAGATGAGACCTAAGGGGACAGGACCTGAGGTGAGGATGGGACCTGAGGGCGGACAGGGCCTGAGATGAGTTCAAGACCTGAGGCTGGCGAACAGCCTTGAGTGGGAGGATGGGGTCTTGAGAGGGGTGGTAAAGTCTCTGAGGGAGGTGGACGGGACCTGAGGAGGGGTCGGGCCCTGAGGGGAAGGTGGGGCCTGGGGGGGGGCAGGACCCTGCCGGAAGGTAAGGGGGGAAGGATGAGGGTAGGGACAGCCCCTGAGAGGTGTGGGGGACAGGACAGAGGGGTGGATGGGGTGGAAAGGAGTGGTAAAGAACCCTACTGAAAAAAGGAGGCAGGCTGCCCCCTGCCCAGGAAGCCCCCACCAGCCTGCACCCCCAAAAGAGGACAATGGGGGGCTGGGGAGGCAGGTGGGCTTAGTCGAGGGAGAAGTGGGGAGGGCATGCCAGGTGGAAAAAGCAGAGATAAAGGCCCGGTTTTGACCACCTGCCTGTCCTGTCCTGACCACCTGTCCCCTCCTGACCACTTCCCCTGTCCTGACCACCTGTTCCCTTCTGACTGGCTGTCCTGTCCTGACTGCATGTCCCCTCCTGACCACCTGTCCTTTCCTGACTCATTCTACCATCCTGACTGCCTGTTCTCTTCTGACCATCTGTCTCATCCTCTTGACTCCCTGCTCCTCTCCAGCTATTGCTTTTTCTCCTCCCCCTCATGGCCAAACTTCCTGGACTAATGTCACCATCTGTTATCTCCATTTCCTCCTTCAGTCTTCACCTCACTCTAGTCTGCCTTTCCCACCTATCTCGGCATCCCTCTAACCAAGGTCATTAATGGTTCCAGTCATTAGACTGTGGACATTTTCAGTATTCTTCTTGCTTGACCTCTTGGCAGACTTTGAAGCTGTCTCTTGACTTCCCTTCCCTTACATTCTGAAGTTCCCATTGCCTTTTCTGCCAGCTCCTCCTCTGCCTGTCCTCACTCGAGACTTGTCCTGTAGCCTTCTTTTCCTCTTCCTGTATACTCTTCCCAGACAGTCTCACCCGTCCTGTGGCTTCACTTATCACCAACTCTTGAATCTCTTCTCTAGCCCTGATCTCTCCTCTGAGCTTCAGGCTCATACAGCCACCGCTTCGTAGACACTCTACGCAGATGTTACATGGAAGTCTTAAAGTCAACTTGTCCAAAATACAGCTTGTTCTCTTCCTCCAAAGCTCCATTTCCTCCTCCCAGGAGCACCCCTAACATTTGCAGGACCTGGGCAAGAGCACAAATGGAGGCCCACATACCATATGTCGAAATATTTTAAAGTTTTCGTTAGAACTGTTATGTTATGCCCTATCTTCTTACCCTGACAAATAATCCTTTGTAACACCCTGGAAGGTCAGGTTTGAACTTAGAATTCCTGGAATTCCTTCCCAGGCTGAGAGCCAGCCCCAGCCCTGACCCTCATCCTGTGCCCTCCTCTTCCAGACCTGGGCTCAGTCCTGAACTGTGAGGGGCATGGGGCACATGCTGTGAGCCCCCGCAGCCCATGCGTCCATGCTATGACCACATCTCTCAAGCTGCCTTTACTCCTGTGTCCCTCCTGAGTGAGATGGGCCCAAGCTCTGGACCAGGGAACTTAGGAGACAGGACTGTGTACAAGAGCACAAGGGAGAAGAGTGGGCCCAGAGTGAGGGGAACTGAAGGTCAGGTTCAATACTCAGAGAAAACGGAGAATAAGAGGCTGACCCCAAGAGGAGGGGCAGTCATAGGGAATGGGCGGGGGAATATCCAGGATGAGGAAGTAGCCCAGTGGCATCACTAGGGTTGTGTCACCCAGTGCAGTAACTCATGGTGTCACCCCCCCCATACTTCCTCCGATACCAGACCACACAGAATCTTTAGTAAATTTTTTGTACCAGTGTTTCTTGTAAATAGCAATTCCTGTATATCAGTCCCTTTCCCTTAATTACTACTTTATCCTCAAAAAAGTTATTGATATGGGTTCACAAATATTAATTACCCAATATCGTAGTTTAAAACACGGAAAAATTTGACAAAATCAGCAACTGTAAAAACACCGGCAGCAATGAAAACAGTGCGTGCTTGTAGTGTGTAAAGATGAAACCACGTGATTCGAAGCTCATTGTAATTGAGTAATAACGACAGCTCTGACCAGAGCGCTTTAGAAGGTTCAAAAAGTAAATTAACATAGAGTTTTAGCCTTGTCGGTATATTAATACATGTAAGCTGGTCTTATGAAAAATGTTTTTGTTGTTATAGCTAACTACAGGAATATTTTTATAGACAGTCATTTTAGTGTCACCCCCTCTGACAGTGTCACCCAGTGCAATAGGACCCCCCCACTCCCCCAATGACGCCACTGAAGTGTCCAGAGGAAGAGGCACTGTACAGGAATTCACTTTTGCTGGAGATGGGGATGGTGTGTTCTACAGTCTCAGATGTGTCACCACTAGTCGCCCAGTTACCCCATCAGGCAGCAGACACCCTGGAAGCTTCCTCTTCATCTCTCACTCCCCAGCAGTTAGGGTGTCTGCTTTTCCTACTGAATAACCTAACTCAGTGTGTCTCCACCATCTAGTTCATGCCACCATCATCTTCTACTGAGATGGACCGCAACAGCCTCAGTGTAACTGGCCTCCCTACCTCGCCCTGGTCTCCTTCAAGTCCATCTCTTCCACGGCAGCTGGAATGGTCTTTTGGGGCACAAACATGACTACTTTCTGCTTGAAACCACCAGTGTCTGTTTATCGCTTTTAGGATCAAGTCCAAGCTCCTTAGCATGTCATTCACAGTCCTTGGGACCCCTGCTGACCTCTCTAGCTTTGTCACTCACGACTCACCGGGTCCAGCACACACTCACATACAATCACATGCACACCACACACCATGCTGACTCACACACACACACACACCACACAACTCACACCATACACTACACACAACCCCCACACTAATACACACTCACATACCACATACACTCACACACATGCTGACACACACGTTCACATATCCACACACACACGTAGCACACTCCTAAACACACACATAGTACACAAACACACACATCACACCTTCTCACACCGATACACACTCAACGCACTCGCAACCACACATTCATGCACACCACAAACCCATATGCCACACACACACTTAACACACTCAACACACTCAAACTCACCATCACCTGAAGCACACACTCAAGCACATATACTCACACATACCACAACACAAACACCATATACTCACTCACAGACACTCCACACTCACACATGAATGCAATTACACGTCTTCCACATACACTCACACACCATACTTACATTCACCACACACATTTGTGCATACCACACACTCACACATTCACACAGTCACACAAACGTGCAAACACACTCATACACTTCACAGCCACCCACACGTATACTCACACTCAGAAACACACTCACTGCACTCCACACAAATACACATTCCACACACACACTTCACACACATTCACACTCATACACTCATGCAAATGTGCTCTCACATGCCCCATTCACACACACACACAGCATACAACTTACACACTTAACACACATTCACACATTCAGTCACACAAAGCACACTCAGACACACTCAAACACCCATACACTCACACACATTCCACTTTCACAAACCCATACGCATACCCCCACACATCTCATCATACAGTTACACATATCACAAACACACAACACACAGACTTACACAAACACGCTCACGCACCACACTCCCGCACACCTCACACACACACTTTGTGCACATACACATGCCACACGTACTCCACACATATCACACTCACACACACTCACTTATCATGTGCACGCGCACAGACACGTACACACACAGAGCCTAGACTTTAACCACACTAATCTGCTTGTCATTCCTGTAACTCCCAAGTTCCAGGCTTTGCCTAAGCGTGTCCTCTGTTTGCAACGCCCTTTCCCACCTCACCACCACTGGCTGCGATTCCCCTTCTCCAGAACCTGGCCTAAGCCGTGTCCTTGGCCCCCAGGGCATTTCAAGATCTGAAGTGGTTCAAAGATTCCGTTAAGAATCAAAACAAGAGGAGAAGGCCTACTTGGTTAGCATGGAGTCAGAACCCAGAGTCTAGTTTCCTAGCTTTCTTGACTGTTTTCCTCCCCTATGTGTGTTCTTTTGGTTCCCTATCTGTCATCTTAGAGTACTTGGTGGTATAAACTTTAAAAGGGGCAGGACTTGTGTGCTTGTAATTGGGATCAGTAAGGGGGAGCTGGGTGGAGGTGGCTGTCAGGAGTGAGAGAAAAAGGCTTTGAGCCTGAACAAGAGGAGAGGAGGGGGTGAGAACAGACTCCAGGGGCTTGAGTGTCCCAGTGGAAAGGCTCAAATGCTCTGTCAGAAACACATCTAGTTTGGAGCCAGCTAAGTTGCAGGCAGAAATCCTGGTGGCGTGGTGGGTAAGAAGTAAGGCTGCTAACCAAAAGGTGGGCAGTTCAAATCCACCAGGCGCTCCTTGGAAACCCTATGGGGGCAGTTCTACTCTGTTCTATAGGTTTGCTATGAGTCTGAATGGACTCCAAGGTGATGAGTTTTTTTTTGTTTTTTTTTTTATGTTGTAGGCACTCATTGGCCATAGGCCCTCTCACAGGGGAGCTGGCCACTTGATGAGCGCTGAGCCACACATGCTGTGCTGGCTGTGGGTGGAGGGGCAGGGGCTGAACCTAGAGCTGGGAGCTGAGCTGGGGGTGGGTGTGTGGCATGTTTAGAGAGAGGGGTGGGAAGAAGGGGCAATCGATCCCAATGCAAAGCAGAGGCTGAGAAGGATGTGGCACCTAGGAGGCCACTGGGACCCTTTCGGAGTCTGCTGCCAGCTGTAGAGGCTCGGATGGGCAGAGACCAGGAAGGGCAGAAAGGAGGGAGCTTCATAGCCTGACTGAGGACAGGGGTGTGGGCCCAGCACAGTGGAGAGGTGGGGGGCATGTGGTGGAGGCACATCATTGGGGGTTCCCGAGGGTGCATGGAGACGTTCCGTTTCAAGAGGACAGGAGGGTGGCTGTAAGGGGGGTGTGCACGAACAACTGCGGTATCTACTCCCCACTCGCCCTTGGTGGGCTCCCCCAGCACGCCATCTCAGCACTGACGCCCGAGGCCACACCTGCGCCTCGTGGCCCCAGTCGTTCTCTCTTTGATACCTCCAGGGCAAACCACTCTATGCCCACCCTTCCTGCCCACCCTGCTCTGTACCCCTTCTCCATCGCGCATGTGGTACCCAGACCTGGGTCTTCAGTCCTGACTTTTTTCCTAGCTTCCAGGCCCGTATTGTCAGTGCCCCTGGCTGTCTCCAACTGGGCAGTAATGGAAGAGGGTGGAAATGGACTGAGGCTGAGGTATGGGGGCGCTAAGGGATGGGGGAGGGAAGACTGAGGATAGGAAGGGGTGGGGAGGCTGAGGGTCAGCAACACATTGGGCTCAGCAGAGCTGGGAAATGCCCCCGTCTGTGAGCTTCTGGGAAGTTTAGCCGAGAGCTATGATAGGGGCAGTCCCCACAGTAGGTGAATGGGATTGGGGTCTAGCTTTGCCCTGTTGTCCTGATGGCCGTGTGTTCTCATCCTCCCTCTCCTGGGGGGGCCACCACCTGTCAGCTGTCAGCTTGCTCCTCTCTCATGGCGCTCCCAACCCCTGCCCACCGCAGGCCCCTTCTGGGCCCAGCCTCATCCCTCCCTCCCGCTCTCCTTGCACGCAGGCCTCTTACAGTTGCCCTGGCGTGGCGCCGGGTTGGCGGCCGCCTCTCCGAGCCCACTGCTGAACCCGCTGATCCCCAGACCGCCTGCCTGGGTCTTGATGGCTGACTTGAGCTCGTGGTTCTCCCGAATGAGCCGTACCAACTTCTTCAGTTCCTCATTTTCCCGCACCAGCCTCTCAATCTGATGCCGCAGCCCCTCGTAATTGGTGAGCAGAGACATGCCCCAGGGTGGCGGGAAGGTGCGGCCTGCAGGAGGGCACTGCACCTGGAGGCTGCCCAGGGCCCCGGGCGAGGCCCGGGCTGGAGCGGGCGCAGAGTTTGCAAGGCCAGCCCAGTGGGCCGGTATTGTGAGGTCAGAGGCTGCCAGGCCCAGCTGCCTATGCCTCTAGACTTGTGCACGGCCTGGCCTCTGCCTGGAATGTCTGACCCTGCTCTGCCTAGCCATCCCTGCTCTCAAGATGCTCCTCCCTGAAGCTGCCTCACGCCCCTGGATGCTGCTCGCTGCCTACAAGGTACCAGCGGGTGCTAGGTCCCAGCTGGTGGTCCCTCCCCGTTGGAGCCCTTACCACAGGTCTCTGCGGTGCTCTCTGTTGCTGTTCCTTTCATTTTACTGTGCGGGCAGGGACCCCCAGCATCCAGCGATGTGCCTAAGGCCAGTGTGGTAGGTAGTTGAGATGTTTGTTGAGTATAGAATGAAAACTCACCACCTACTTCCTGGCCAGGCGCCCCTCTCCTTCAATCTTGGGCCTGCCTGATGAGTCTTTTGGTGTCCTCTGGGGACGCTCTGGCTGGGACACCTGCCTGTGGTTTCTTCTGATCCCAGGCCTTCAGGGTCTTGCTAGGCCTGCATTGTTGGCCCTGAGCCCCCTGTATGAGCACCTGGCTTCCTGCAACTCAGCTTGCCCATGTCTGATGATGAAGGACCCTCTAGGTCCAGATCCTCTGGTGGCAGCAGCCCCTCCAAATCTTCCTGACTTTAGGCCTTCAAGAACCCAAGACTGCATCCCTCTTCTGGTTTCAAGAGCTCAAGGTCTCCCCTTCCAGACGCTCAGTCTGCATCGCGCTCCTCTCTCTCAGCGCTGTCTGTGCAGAGAGCTCAGTGGGACTGGCTGGGGGGCTGAGGAATGCCATGTCCTTGTGACCTCCCCAGGTTCTGCGGGTGGCAGCTCTCAGGCCTTTTTGGGGGCCAGGAGGCTGGGAAAGTCCAGGGATAGATCAGAGCAGAATTCTGGTGGGCCAAAAGGGGGAGAAACCGGCCTAGGCTGGGGCAACCTGAGTTGAGCATTCCACTGGACCTCATAATGGGGGGCCAGCCCCCACCCGCCCTGATGCCCGAGACTGTGATCCTGCTGAGCCACTGCAGATCCTGGACCAGGCCATCACCCTCTTCAGTGGGACAGGCCCCCACACCCTCTGTTCAGGGGTGCACCCCAGTATAACATTCCCATTGTCCCCTCAGCTCTCTCCCTGTTGTCCTGACCCTATTGTCTGCCTTCTCCTCCGGTTGGTGCCACCTTTGCTGTCTGCTTCCCGTCATAGTGGTGCTTTTTTCCTCCACATATGCACTGAGAGCTGGCTGTGTGGCAGCACTGTGATAGGAGATGAGGTTCAGTGCTGCTCAAACTCAGGCATTTTCCCTGCCTAGTAGGCCCTACTGTATAGTCGGCAAGCAGGAACTCATCGAATAGCCACATGGAAAGTCACATTGCAGCTGGGCCATGTGGGGAGAAACGCGGTGCTTGGATTAGACCCCACAGAGAAGTTGGCCGTCCCTGCGGAAGTGATGGCTGACATTATGAAGTGAAGGGCAGAGTGGGGACAAGCTCTCCGACAGAGTGACAGCCTGTGCATTGGCCATGGGGGGTGCACTGCACAGGGGGAACTGAGAGAAGGCGTGTGGGGGACCACAGAGAGTGCAGGGAGTGGATGTGTGTGCTGGGAGGGCAGAGGGGTTAGGTCTGTGGCTGTGCACTGACGTGGATCTTCAACCTGAGAGCCTCGGGAAGTCCTTGAATGGTTCCAAAGAAAGGGGTGTGGGGATAGATCAGAGGGAAAGACTGCTGTGCGGAGCAGACTAAGGCGGCCGCTATGGTCATCCAAGAGGTGAGGGTGGCAGTGGGGAGAAGTGGACAGATCTGAGAACTGTTTAGCAGGCATGGATAGGTCTTTGTGAGGTTGAAGGAGGGGTGAAGGAAAAAGACCAGTTTGGAAGGAAGTTTACCAAGAGCCGGGTTTGACTGTGCTTGCTAAGAGCGAGACGCCCTTGAGGCAGCCGAGAAGCTCTGTCCAGGAGGCAGCAGGCATATGGCTCTTCTGAGACTTTCTGGCCACCAGAGGTAGTGAACGGATTCTCCCTTCTCTTCCCCCTTCTCCTCTCAGAGCCTGGCACCAGGCCAGATACAGCCCCCGACCCGGCCATGGCTAAGGCCCCCGCCACCATGGGTCTTCTGGGAGCTGCAGGGTGTAGGAGATGTCCTCAGAAGACCCCCCGGCTCCCAGAGCATTCCCTTCAGCCTCCTGCTCCTTTCTCTGCACGCCCCTCCTCTGGGCCTCATTGCTTCTCTCTACTCTTATTTTCTCCTCATCCCAATTTGCTTGCCGTGTTTTGGGCTATGTTGTTTATACACAAGTGTCCTTTGGCATCCAGATCTGTCGAGTTTGAGTTTTGAGTTTGGGATTGAGCAAAAGTTTGGAGAGCAAGGGTGAAAAATTTATTCACACCAGTTGGGACTGTGTGTTTGGGGGTGAGTCTGGGCCGTGGGAGACATTGGGTCTCTATGCTGCCTTTGGTCCAGCTGTCTGAACCCCTTGAGGACATTGCTTTGGGGCAGCACACTTCAGGGCAGCATGGGACACCCAACCGCAGGGATCAGCCCCGCAGGGGGGTGATTGGACCCAGCGTCTCCCAGTGTCCATGCAGCTGAGGTCCAGCTGGTGTCTCCCTTCGCACACTCATTTGGAATCCGATGCACACCTCCTTGAGTGTCTTCCCATCAGTGTGTGCTGAGTCAGAGCCCTCCCTCTGTTCCTGGGCCGGTGGCTTCTGCACAGTTTGTCCCCTTTTGGATTTGCCTCATTAGATTCAGCTGATTGTTCCAGTTTGGTGAGGCTGTAAGGGATCTTTGCTCCCTGAGCCTCTTGGCTTTGGATTCTTGGCAGGTTTAACAAGCTTCCTTCTAAAACTGTCTTTCAAGGCAGACAATTGCTGAAGGACAGTGTCTCTCCTCCTAGAGCTGCAGTGCCCAGAGTGGGCAGTTCTAAAGAACAGAACTTACTCTCTTGCAGTTCTAGAGGCTAGGAGTCTGAATTCATGGAGCCCACAGGCCCTTGCTTTCTCTTGGCTTTAGGTTCTGATCCTTCCTCATCTCTCTCAGCTTCTGGCAGCCTGGGCATTTCTTGGCATTCCTTGATTTGTCCACGGATCCTAACATGCTTCTTCCTCTGTGCATGTCTCTTTTTCCGTGTCTGTCCTCTTTTGTGGAGCCTGGTGGCATAGTGGTTAAGAGCTTGGCTGCTAGCCAACAGATCAGCAGTTCGAATTCACCAGCTGCTCCTTGGAAACCGTATGGGGTTCTACTCTGTCCTTTAGGGTTGCTATGAGTTGGAATCGACTCCATGGCAATGGGTTACAGGTCCTTTTTTATAAAATGCCACTCAGAAGGGATTAGGGTCAGGACCCACTCTACTCTAGTATGACTTCGTTAACTGATTACATCTGTAAAGAAAATTCCCATTTCCCTAAACAAGGTCACATTCACAGGTACAGAGGTTAGGACTTCAGTATGTCTTCTTTGGGGAGCACAATTCAATCCGTGACAGCCAGGGGTCTCTCATCTAGAGCCTCCTGCCCGAGTCCAGCCCCATCTTACCTCTGTCCACCAGGACCATCTGTGCCATGCTATCTGGGCAAGTGACCCCCATCCTGCCTGCTGCTCAGGCTGACCAGCCTGAGGTCACAGCCTGCTGCTGGCCAGGAGCTCTAGGGGGGACCCTCAGTGGAGCCCCCTCCTTCTCTCTGTCTCCACCTCACACAGTGAAAGGGCCACTGTGACATTTGGTGAGTGTCTGCTGTATGCCAGGCTTTGCTGTAATAGACAGAGGAAGGAACCAGCACGGCTGTGCCTGCCATTCCCCCACACTCTCAGCTGTTGGGGTCAGGGCACAGCTGGGCATGCTAACTGCTCACTCTCTCTTCGCACTGCAGCCTCACCCCTCTGCTTCAGCCTCTGTCTACACAGCTATGAGGGAGGGATGTCAGGCAACGTCCTGGGGGAGGACAGGGCCACACACACCCTGTTTTGTATCCCAGAGCCCAGCACAGGCCCTGCACATAGTGGGGGCTCAATAAATGCATGAGTGCATTTTCATTTGACCTTTTTTCTTTTTTCTAAGAGAATCCCCCTTGAAGCTGGAAAAGGTGTGGTGTGGACCAGCAGTAGAAACACATAAGGTGCTAAGTGGCCTTCTGTGTGTCTGGGACAGACGTGCCCCTAGATTCCTTGGGAACCAGTCATCCCCAGACTGGTCTGGAGGGGGAGGGAAGGCAGGTGCTCTGAGCGTAGGAACCTGCTTCTCTCTCCAGGCCCTGCCCATCTGGATCTGGGCAGAGGGGCAGAGGAAAGGCCCTTGAGGTCGAGGCTGGAGGCAGAGTCTGTTGGGAGTGTGGCACTTGGCCACCAACACAGAGGTCTGCCTTTTCCCTGCCCCCACCCCATGCTGCTGCCAGCTTCACTGCCCCAGCCATGCCCTCAGTTAATCCCCATGCCTCCTTCAGACCTCAGCTCACGGGCTACCCCTTAGGGACCCTGCCCCATCACACTAGCTGCTCCTTAGGAAGCAGTCTCACAGGGCAGTTACAAGCCCAGCATCCCTTCAGTCCCACTGTCGGCTAGGGCAGGCCCCTGACCCTCTGTGTCTCTGTTTCTTCATCTGTCCAGTGGGGACAGTTAAGTTCCTTCCTCATACTGCTGTGTGAGGGTTCATGTAATGTGTGTAAAACAGGGAGCTGTCACTACATTTTCTTTTCAGCCCCTGGACCTTGGAAGCCCTCTAAGTGCCAGACACCCTCATGGGTCCTAGAGGACACAGCTGTACAGCCCAGACATGGCAGAGCCTCTGCTTTCTCTCTGGCCACTGTTTATATGGCTGGGAGCTACCTGGCACTTGGCCAGCTGGAAGCTGTTGGGGGATGGCATTCACTGGGGCTCCCCAGCCTTGTCCCCTGCCCAGAGGGAGTTCACAGGTCTGGGCATAGGAGACAGTGGGCAGAGAGGTTACCGGGCCTGGGGTCTGACAGACCTGAGTGAGGGTCCGTGCTCTGCTTGTTACCACTGGGTAACTTTTATGCCTCACTTTGCTCGTTTGGGACTGTTTTTGGGCTATTCACTCTGCAGCAGGCCTCGAACCCCTTCTCTCACTGGCGGGGAGCCGGAGAAGCCTTGCGGCTGCGGAGGTAGTGTTGTATCAGGGACAACAGGCAATACACAGATAGATGGACGATGGGCCTTGAGGAGATGGGCACCACAAGGAGAAAGAAGAGTGACGGGGGGGAGGTGCTTGACCTCTGACCAGGTGACGTGTGGGAAGACACCTGAAAGAAGTGAAGAAAAGGAACAAAGATGTTAGGGGATGACACCTTCTGGACTGCAGAACAGCCAGTGCAGAGGCCCTGAGGCATCTGGGTGTGATGCTGAGGGCATCAGGGAGGCTGTGTGGTGGGGTGGGACTGGCCAGGGACAGAGTGGGGAGCTGAGTCAGGGGTCCAGATAGGGTCCTGCCGGTTGTCATGGGGACTTTGATTTTATACCCAGTGCAGCAGAAAGGCTGGGAGTGTATAGAGCATGGCAAGGAGCTATTCTCAGTGTGTAAAGTGGTAGTAGTAGCAGTGGCGTGGGAGCGTGTCCAACTTGAGGGGGAATAATGTCAATCAACATCAGCCTGAGGCCGATTCCTGTGAGGTGGAGATCAGACATACCTCTATTCACCAAACTTTTTAGCAATTCTGACACCAGCTGTCCTCCCCACAGCACTCTGTCCTTCTCTGCTGGGTTCATAATCCGTTGCAATGGCCACACATAACTCACAAACCATACTTACAGTTAAGTGGTTTATTAAGGAAGTAATAGGGTACAACTTAGGATTGGGATCAACAAGCTACAACTGGAATCAGGATCAGGAGGCGTTTAGACATTCTGGAACACTCCCTGGAAGACAGCACATTCCTCGCTTCTTCAGTGCAGAACTGCTCTCTCAGCCATGCAAAAAAGCAGTCCCTTCTGTCTGGCGTGCATGTCCCCTCTCAGCTGTGCAGGATTCATCTCACCCCTTCAGGACAGGCTGCCTCTTGGCCCCCTCCGGACAGGCCTCTCTGCCTTTGGTCTCCCTGCTGTCATTCTGCCACAGGGCCCCTTCTGGACCTTTTGCCATCTTCAGTGTTACAACCCTTGACCTGTGTTACAGCTATTTTAGGAGGTTCCTTGCTTCCTCTCTCACTGCTTCTTCTTTCTTCTCTCCTCTTTCTTCCTTCTGCTTCCATCTGCTTCCTGTCTGAAAAACCTCTGTGGGGTTGGTTGCATATATACACACACACACACAAAAAATACACAAAGTCCTTGTCAATTTCAAGACATGGCCCTCCCACCAGGGCCACAAAATGACCAATCCCTTCTCAGTAGGCCACAGATGCTTCGTTTGCATAATAGGCTATAGTCACTTCATTTGCATGGTATGTACTCACTTCGTTTGCATGGTGTATTGAGCAATCCCATTTGAAAGTGAGTTGTCCATTGTGTTAATGAGGCATGATTAGGTTATGTTAATGAGGATTAGGGTGGAATGCACCGTTCTTTCTTGAGTCACACCTTTTATCGTAAAAGAGATATAAAGGAGAGAGAAGCGAGCAGAGAAGAGTGATCTACTGCCATCAAGAAAGAATAGCTGGGAGCAGAGTGCATCCTTTGGACCCAGGGTCCCTGCACTGAGAACCTACTAGACCCAGGGAAAGATTGATGCCAACATACGTAGAGATCTCCAAGGAACGCCAGGCCCACAGATGTTGAATGGAGACAAGGACCTTCCCCCAGAGCCGACAGAAAGAAAGCCTTCCCCTAGAGCTTGTACCCTGGATTTGGACTGCTAGCCTCCTAAACTGTGAGAGAATAAATTTCGGTTTGTTAAAACCATCCGCTTGTGGTATTTCTGTTATAGCAGCACTAGATAACTACGACATGCCCCAACTCCATTTGTTCATAAGTCTTTTGGGTTTTATCACACAGTTTTGCATAAAGCAGTGGTTGTTAAATCATGTATGTTCCCATCACAGAACTGGCAGTATACTTATTTATATTCTAGTTTAATTAGAGCCTAGGAACATGCATTCACTCACTGACATTTTGATGAAGGATCAAGTCTGTTTTCTTTGGTGTGTGGGTTGGTTGTCTGGAGTTCCCTGTCATTACTTACTGTTTACAGTGTGATTTCTTTGAAGTTGAGCAAACTAATCTGAGTATGGAATCCTTTTAAATTTATATATATATTTCCCAATCTTTTCTGTCAAAAAGTAGTCTTGGAGGTGTGGCCAGATGGTGGAGTGGTAAGATGCTTCCTGTGGTCCCTTTTATAACAAGACTCAAAAAAACAAGTGAATTGATTATATATGACAATCCAAGAGCCCTGAACATGAAAGACAAAGTTGAGGAATTGGACTGAGCAGCAAGGGGAGGGAGAGACAGTTCAGAAGCAGTGAGGAGTTGCCAGACCTGGTCAGTACTGGCACCCTATAGGCTGGATCAGCTAGCACAAGTGATGAGGCAAGCAGTGGTGCTCAGGATGAGTTTTCCACATCAGGAGAGGCCAAGTGGCAAAGAGTCTGCACAAACCTCCAGGACCAGCAAGAAACAGTGTTCAGTCAGCAAAAGATAAGTACAAGTGTCTAATCTACTGCACAGATAAAAAAAAAAAACCCTTTTGATAAGTATCTCCTCTCTCCCATTTATCTGCCCCCTTCTCTGCTCTGCTCTGGGTCACAGTCTGCCTTAGCAAATGCTTGCTCCCTGGGCCAGAAGTAGGACCCATTGCGTGTCCTGAGCCATTCTCCTGGCTTTGGAGAGGGAACAAATTAACAAACAGGAAGAAATAATCTGCCAGCTCCCCTAAGCCAGGAACTCAGGGCAGACACAGCCGCTTTGCCTAGGCACAGGCATAAGGGGTCCACAGACTTTGAACGCGTTTCACCCCTGCGTAGACTCGTATAGGCCTATTTCAAAAGTGTATGCCCACATTAGCACAGTATAACAGGGTATATACCTGAAGCCTATTTTCATCTGTATCTGCTATAAGGGAGAGTGGCAGATTTGTGATATTTGACACCACCCTGCCCGTTAAGCAGTGTCCCCACCTACCCACATCAGGGGCCTAAGGACTGGTGGCTGTACCCACTCCACTGAACCACCTGAGACAGGGGTCCAAGAATAAGTGGTGACTTCCAGTCCTTACAGCAACAGCATTGGGTACCCATAGTCTGACTGCGAAACCCACCTACTACATGCTGCAGGGAACAGGGACATGCCTTCCACCCAGACACTCAGGGGCAGCAGTCAGCCCCCTGCCTTGATCAGCGCATGACCGCCTACTGGAGCCAGATACCTGTGCCTACTCCAATCACCCCTGCTCATCTAGGACTAGGTGAGAGCCTGCACCACACACTCAGTGACTGACGACCTGAACACCTGAGCTGAATCCACACAAGGAAAGTAAACAGACTACTGGGCTCACATACCTAGTAACAGCTCTAGCCACCTGGAGACAGGACATGAGAGCTTCAAAGACACCAATAATCAAACTAGGTCACACGACCAGCCTATTTGGGCATATCAAAACAAAACAAGAAGCTAGGACACAGTAAACAAACATAAATATAATAACTTATTGATGGCTCAGAGACAACAGTCAATACCAAGTCATATAAAGAGGCAGACCATGATGGCTTCAGCAAGCTCCCAAAACAAAGAATCAAGAAATCTTCCTGATGAAGAGAACTTCCTAGAATTACCAGAGGTGGAATACAAAAGATTTATATACAGAACTCTTCAAGAGATTACGAAGGAGATCAAGCAAAATGCAGAACAAGCCAAGGAACACACAGACAAAGCATTAGAGGAACTTAAGAAGATTAGACAAGAGCATAATGACAAATTTAATAGGCTGCAAGAATCCACAGACAGCAAACAGAAATCCAGAAGATTAACAACAAAATTCCAGAATTAGACAACTCAATAGAAAGTCATAGGAGCAGAATTGAGGCAATGAATTCAGAATTAGTGAGACTGAAGATAAAGCACTCGACACCAACATATTTGAGGGAAAACCAAATAAAATAATTAAAAAAAATAAAGAAACCCTAAGAATTATGTGGGACTCTATCAATAAAGAGGAATAACGTATAAGTGACTGGAGTACCAGAACGGGGGGGATAACAGAAAATACAGAGAGAATTGTTGAAGATTTGATGGCAGAAAACTTCCCAGATATTGTGAAAGATAAGAAGATATCTATCCCAGATGCTCATTGAACCCCATGCAAGGTAGATCCCAAATGAAAGTCACCAAGACATGTTATAATCAAACTTGCCAAAACCAAAGACAAAGAGAATTTTAACACTGGCTAGGGATAAATGGGAAACCCTAGTGGTGTATTGGTTAGGAACTATGGCTGCTAACCAAAAGGTCAGCAGTTTGAATCCACCAGGTGCTCCTTGGAAATCATGTGGGGCAGTTCTACTCTGTCCTATCAGGTCGCTATGAGTTGAAATTGACTTGATGGCAATGGGTCAATGGGTTAGGGATAAATGAAGTCACCAACAAAGGAGAGTCAATAAGACTAAGCTCAGACTACTCAGCAGAAACCATGCAGACAAGAAGGTGATGGGATGACATATATAAAACCTTGAAGGAAAAAAATTGCCAGCCAAGAGTTATATATCCAGCAAGACTGTCTCAAATATGATGGTGAAATTAGGGCATTTCCAGATAAACAGAAGTTTAAGGAATATGTAAAAACCAAACCAGAATTACAAGAAATATTAAAGGGAGTCCTCTGGTTAGAAAATCAGTAACATCAGATAATAACCCAAGACTAGAACATGAGACAGAGCAACAAGATACCAACCCAGATAGGGAAGTGACAAAAATAAATCAAAGCTAAAACACTGAAAACAGGGAAACAGAGACATCAATGTGTAAAAGACAACAACATTAAAACAAAAAAGAGGGACTAAAAAATGTAGTCATAGATCTTTCATATGGAGAGGAAATCAAGGCAATATGAAGAATTAAAAGATTGGTTTAAACTTAGAAAAATAGGGGTAAATATTAAGGTAACCACAAAGGAAACTAACAATCCTACACATCAAAATAAAAAGCAAGAAAAATATAAAGACTCAGCAAATACAAAATCAGCAACAATGAAAAAGATGAAAAGAAAATGCACAAAGAAAAATGACTCGGCACAGAAAATTAAGTGGAACAAAGAAACTGTGAACAACACACACAAAAAAAGACATCAAAATGACAGCACCAAACTCATATTTATCAATAATTACGCTGACTGTAAGTGGACTAAATGCACCAATAAAGAGACAGAGAGTGGCAGAATGGATGAAAAAAACATGATCTGTCTGTATGCTGCCTACAAGAGACACGCCTTAGACTTAAAGGCACAAACTAAAACTCAAAGGATGGAAAAAATGTATCAAGGAAACAACAGTCAGAAAAGAGCAGGAGTGGCAATATTATCCTCTGACGAAATAGACTTTAAAGCAAAATCCACCACAAAGGATAAGGAAGGACACTATGTAATGATTAAAGGGTCAATACACCAGGAGGACACAACCATAATGCATAAAACAAACTAACAGCATTGAAAAGAGAAATAGACAGCTCCACAATAATAGTAGGAGACTTCAACACACTATTTTCAGTGAAGGACAGAACACCCAGAAAGAAGCACAATGAAGACGTAGAAGAACTAAATGTCACAGTCAACTAGCTTGATCTCATAGACATATACAGAACACTCTAAACAGCAGCCAAGTATACTTTCTTTTCCAACACACATGGAACATTCTCCAGAACAGACCACATAGTAGGCCACAAAGCAAGCCTTAACAGAATCCAAAACATCAAAATATTACAAAGTATCTTCTCTGACCATAAAGCCATAAAAGTAGAAATCAATAACACAAACAGCAAGGAAAAAAAAAAATACATGGAACTGAACAACGCCTTGCCCATTAAGGATGGAAAAAAGAAATTCACAGACTCAAATGAGAAAGAAAACACATCCTACCAGAACATTTAGAACACAGCAAAAGCAGTGCTCAGAACTCAATTTATAGCAATAAATGCACGCATTCAAAAAGAAGAAAGGGCCAGAATTAAAACATTAACCCTACACCTTGAACGAGTAGAAAAAGAGCAGCAAAAGCAGCTCTTGGTCACCAGAAGAAAGGAAATAATAAAAATTAGGGCAGAATTAAATGAAACAGAATAGAAAAAGAATTGAAAAGGCTAACAAGGCCAAAAGCTGGTTCTTTGAAAAGATCAACAAAATTGATAAATCATTTGCCAAATGGACAAAAGAAAAACAGGAGAGGAGGCAAATAACCTGAATAAGAAATGAGATGGGTGATATCACAACAGATCCAACTGAAATTAAAAGAATCATAACAGGTCCTGGAGCTGCTGCTGCCGAGTCAGGATTTCACCTCCCCGCGCGGCCGACGCCCTCCCTACGTGCAGTCCCGGTTCCTTCCTCTTCCAAAACCAGTATGGCAACTCTCAAGGATCAGCTGATTCACAATCTTCTTAAGGAAGAACAGGCCCCCCAGAATAAGATTACAGTTGTTGGGGTTGGTGCTGTTGGCATGGCCTGTGCTGTCAGTATCTTAATGAGGGACTTGGCCGATGAACTCGCTCTTGTGGATGTCATAGAAGACAAACTGAAGGGAGAGATGATGGATCTCCAACACGGCAGCCTTTTCCTTAGAACACCAAAAATTGTCTTTAGCAAAGACTATAACGTAACTGCACATTCCAAGCTGGTTATTATCACAGCTGGAGCACGTCAGCAAGAGGGAGAGAGCCGTCTTAATTTGGTCCAGCGTAACGTGAATATCTTTAAATTCATCATTCCTAACGTTGTAAAATACAGCCCGAACTGCAAGTTGCTTATTGTTTCTAATCCAGTGGATATCCTTACCTATGTGGCTTGGAAGATCAGTGGCTTTCCGAAAAACCGTGTTATCGGAAGTGGTTGTAATCTGGATTCAGCACGGTTCCGTTACCTAATGGGGGAGAGGCTGGGAGTTCACCCATTGAGCTGTCATGGTTGGGTCCTTGGGGAGCACGGAGACTCTAGTGTGCCTGTTTGGAGTGGAGTGAATGTTGCTGGTGTCTCCCTGAAACACCTACACCCTGAATTAGGCACTGATGCAGATAAGGAACAGTGGAAAGAGGTTCACAAACAGGTGGTTGAAAGTGCTTATGAGGTGATCAAACTGAAGGGCTATACCTCCTGGGCCATTGGACTGTCTGTGGCAGATTTGGCAGAAAGTATAATGAAGAATCTTAGGCGGGTACATCCCATTTCCACCATGATTAAGGGTCTCTATGGAATTAAAGATGACGTCTTCCTTAGCGTTCCTTGTATCTTGGGACAGAATGGAATCTCAGACGTTGTGAAGGTGACTCTGACCCCTGAAGAAGAGTCCCGTTTGAAGAAGAGTGCAGATACACTCTGGGGGATCCAAAAAGAGCTGCAGTTTTAAGTCTTCTCTTGTACCATTTCACTGTCTAGGCTATAAAAGGATTTTAGTTGGGGGCTTCCGTGTTGTCCTTTTTACCTGGTCTATGATTAAAGCAGTAAAATTGTGACTTAGGGAAAATATCCAGTTTCCTAAAGTTAGACATAAGAATGGTACATAAAACCTTACATCTGTATCCTGATGGTGGGTAATACTTAATCTTGTGTAGTTCTCCATAGTTGGTATAAAATACTTCACCACCTCTGAGACATCGCTGCCAGTGTTGCGCATGCTGCAACTGCCCTTCCAACCAGAAGAATGTGTTTACTGTGTGTTACTGGTTCCTTCACCCAACATGCCCAGTTTTTTTTCCCACTCGGTCACATCCTGGGCTCCAAATTGTAAATCCAATATTGCATGTCTTGTGCATAATTGTTCTAAAGGATTTTATTTTGTGTGCTATTTCAGAGTAGTGTACATTGCCGTGTAATGTAAAAAGATCTACAGATAAACAATGCTGTCATACCAACTAAAACACCAAATAAACCATGAACAGTGAAAAAAAAAAAAAAAAAAGAATCATAACAGAATACTATGAAAAATTGTATTCCAATGAATTTGAAAACCTACAGGAAATGGACAAATTTCTGAAACACCCTACCTACCTAAACTAACACAAACAGAGGTAGAACAATTAAAGAAGAGATTGAAAAGGTAATTAAAAACTCCCAACAAGCAAAGGCCCTGGCCCTGACTTCTTCACTGGAGAATTCTACCAAACTTTCAGAGAAGAGTTAATACCACTACTACTAAAGGTATTTCAGAGCATAGAAAAGAATGGAATACTCCCAAACTCATTCTATGAAGCCAGCATAAGCCTGATACCAAAGCCAGGTAAAGACACCACAAAAAGATTACAGACCAATATCCCTCAGGAACATAGATGCAGAAATCCTTAACAAAATTCTAGCTAATGGAATTCAACAACATATCAAAAAATAATTCACCACAACCAAGTGGGATTCATACTAGGTATGCAGGGATTTTTTTTTTTTTTAATATAGGGATGTTCAACATTAGAAAAACAATTAATATAACCCATCACATCAATAAAACAAAAGACAGGAACCACATGATCTTATCAATTGATGCAGAAAAGGCATTTGGCAAAGTCCAACACCCATTCATGATAAAAACTTTCAGCAAAATAGGAATAGAAATTTTTCAATGTAATAAAGGGCATTTATTTATTTTTTATACAAAAGCCAACATCATCCCAAATGGAGAGTCTGAAAGCATTTCCCCTGGGAACAGGAACCAGACAAGGATGTCCTTTATCACCACTCTTATTCAATTTTGTGCTGAAGGTCCTAGCCAGAGCAATTAGGCTAGAAAAGGAAATAAAGGGCATCCAAATTGGTAAGAAAGGAGTAAAAGTACCTCTATTTGCAGATGATATGATCTTATATGCAAAAAACCCCAAAGAATTCACAAGAAAACTATTGGAATTAATACAAGATTTCAGCCAAGTACCAGGATACAAGATAAACATACAAAAACCAGTTGGATTCCTCTACACCAACAAAGAGAACTTCGAAGAGGAAATCATCAAATCAATATCATTTACAATAGCCCCCAAGAAGGTAATTTACTTAGGAATAAATCTAACCAGAGACATAAAAGACCTATACAAAGAAAACTACAAGACAGTACTGCAAGAAACCAAAAGAGACCTACATAACTGGAGAAACATACCTTGCTCATGGATAGGAAGGCTCAACATTGTGAAAATGTCAGTTCTACCCAAAGCAATCTACAGACACAATGCAATTCCCATCCAAATTCCAACGACACTTTTAAATGAGATGGAGAAACAAATCACCAACTTAATTTCGAAAGGGAAGAGGCCCCAGATAAGTAAAGCATTGACAAAAAGAAGAGGCCTCACACTGCCTGATTTTAGAACCTTTTATACCACCATGGTAGTCAAAACAGCCTGGTACTGGTACAACAGACACATAGACCAATGGAACAGAATTGAGAATCCAGATGTAAATTCATCTACCTATGAGCAGCTGATATTTGACAGAGGCCCAAAGTCCATTAAATGGGGAAAACACAGTCTCTTTAACAAATGGTGCTGGCATAACTGGATATCCATTGGCAAAAAAATGAAACAAGACCCATACCTCACACCATGCACAAAAACTAACTCAAAATGGATCAAAGACCTAAATGTAAAATCTAAAATGATAAAAATTATGTAAATAAAAATAGGGACAATGCCAGGAGCCCTAGTATATGGTGTAAACAGTATACAAAACATTACTAACAATGCACAAACACAGAAGAGAAACTAGATAACCGGAAGCTTCTAAAAATCAAACACGCCATCAAAAGACTTCACCAAAAGAGTAAAAACACAACGTACAGACTGGGAAAAAATGTTTGGCTACGACATCTGATCAGGGCCTAATCTCTAAAACCTAAAATATACTGCAAAATTTCAACACAAAAAGGCAAATAACCCAATTTAAAAGTGGCAAAGCATATGAACAGACACTTCACCAAAGAAGACATTCAGGTGGCTAACAGATACATGAGGAAATGCTTACGATCATTGGCCAGACAAAGAATAGACTGGGCTAAAAAAAAAAGAAGACATAAAATGATACTTGTGAAGAGTGTGCCTCTTAGTTCAAGTAGATACATGAGGCAAGATGGGCAGCTCCTGTCCAGGGGCGAGATGAGAAGGAAGAAGGGGATAGAAGCTGCTTGAACGGACACTGGAAATCTGGGGTGGAAGGGAGGAGTGTGCCATCGCATTACAGGATGGCAGCCAGGGTCACATAACAATGTGTGTATAAATTTTTGTATGAGAAATTAACTTCAGCTGTAAACTTTCATCTAAAGCACAATTAAAAAAAAAAAAGTAGTCTCCTGTACTCATAGTTCAACATAAAATTTTTTTTGCAACATTATTATTTCTTTTACTTTGTAGTGTTTTTCTGATCACAAGAGTTATACATTGTAAAAATGGCACGGGGGCGGTGCCTGGCCTTTAATTTCACAAAAGGGAAGGAGAATCAAGATCAGCAGCCCAAGATTGATTCCTGTGAGGTGGAGATCAGACATCCCTTCTGTCTCTACCATTTTTGCCAATTCTGACACCAACTGTCCCTCCCACAGCACTCTCTACTTTTCTGCTGGGTTTGATAATTCATTGCAGTGGCCACACCTAACTCACAGACAATACTCTGTGGAATTTATTAGGGAAGTAACAGGTTACAATTCTGGTTGAGGACCACTCAGGATATAGTTCTTCCATCAGGACAGCTTCTTCCCAGCTGTGTCCACAGGCATGCCTCTCTCTGGCCCCTCAGCCTCTGCCCTGATTAGGCAAGTGTTACAAAGCTCTTTTAGCTCTGCCAATAAGTGCCCAAAGGCACCCCACTCCACCAGCAAGCCTCAGCCCAAAGGTGCTCAGCTCTAGCTCTGTGGGTGGCAAACCTAGCTCCCCCAAATGCCCTGAGACACCCCACTCCTCCAGCAAGCCTCCCGCCTAAAGGCACTCAGCCTTCTCACTCCATGGACTCGGAAGCCCACTGTGCGGTTTCCTGCCGATTTCTCCTGCCAGTCTCTCCTGCCACTGTTTTTCTGCCTCCAAGTCTCGCCGTCTTCACTGTTACGGCTGTCTGTCTCCTGGGTCCAGGAGCTTCTCAGCGCAGGGGTCCCAGGTCCAAAGGAGGCGCCCTCCACTCCTGATTACTCTTCCTTGGTGGTGGTGAGATCTTCTTCTGCTCTAGAATTGGCTCTCTCTTAAGGCAAAACTGACCAGTCCCCTTGGTGGGCCAGAATTACCTTAATTGCACAGTCCCATCAGATCACTTGGGTGGGAGTTACTTGTCTAGAAGGGCCACATTAAGTAATTCATTGCCCTGCAAACGCAGAAATTATAAAATTGTGAATTATAATGTTTACTTAGTTAGACTCTCCATAATTACGCTACAATGAGGAAGTCATTTTTCACAAACATGTTCACATACAAACATGCACGTATATTTCAAACCTTTAACATGTCTACCTCTTGGAAGTGGGATTATGAGGACTTTTATTTTCAATAAGTCTTGAAAACCTGAAAATTATCTATTCCTATTTATTTTTAAGGGCGCTCAGCAACTTTTTATTGTTTTTAAAGCATTCAACTTAGTTATCATAGAAGCAACAATTTTTTTCTTTTATTTTTTGTTTGTAGTTTTAAATTATAATAAGTCCAACTGGCATATAAGGGTTTGGGATAGAACTCTGGCCTATCCCACAGCCCAGGTGGGGAAAGCAGAGATGCAAGAGGGTCCCAGAGCCTGTGGCTGTAGGCAGGTAATGCCGCCTCGCAGTCAGCCGCCGACCCGGTCCCGTGCCGCCTCGCGGTCAGCCCCCGACCCGGTCCCGTGCCGCCTCGCGGTCAGCCCCCGACCCGGTCCCGTGCCGCCTCGCGGTCAGCCGCCGACCCGGTCCCGTGCCGCCTCGCGGTCAGCCGCCGACCCGGTCCCGTGCCGCCTCGCGGTCAGCCCCCGACCCGGTCCCGTGCCGCCTCGTGGTCAGTTGCAGATAGGACGGTTGTGATCCACAGGGTTTCACTGGCTGCCCTTCTGTAGTAGAGACTGCCAGGCCTTTCTTCCGAGTCCGTCTTAATCTGGAAGCTCTGTTGAAACCTGTTCGGGGTCACAGTAACACAAAAGCCTTCACTGGTAGGTGGGTGGTGGCTACAAACAAGGTGCATTGGCTGGGAATTGAACGGAGCCTCCAAAAGGGAGGGTGAGAATTCTACCACTGGACCACCGTTGCCCACTTTTATCAGTTGATAGGACTTAATCCAGCAAGCGGGTCAAGTGCGGCTCCGCAGCCCTGCAGTGAAGGAGCTGCAGGAGGGGCGGGAGGAAGAAGGGGCAGCAGCAACAGTGTCCAGTGTCCAGAGACCTTAAAGTAAGAGGGAGGGGACACAAGTATCCCTTGAATGGGAGATTCCTTAGCAAGAGCTGCTCTGGGCAGCGATAGGCCGAAGCCAGTGGAGGGCATGAACAGTGAGCAGAAGCCAGTGTGGCAGCATGGGGAATGGGGAGGATGACGGAGGGGGGAGGGAAGGGGAGGGAAGGGGAAAGCAGGTGTGAGGGACCTGCAGTGAGGGGCAGCCCACTGACTGAACAAGCGAGGAAGCATTGGTGATTGGGGGAGTCCCATTCCCCAAGGAGACAGAAAGCAGCAGGATCCATATCCCAGGTTGGAGGGACTGGCCTTGGATGGGAGGGGGATGGCGCCCTGGGGTGGGAGTCACAAACTGTAAAGGCCAGATAGTAAGTAACTTAAGCTTTACAGCTCCATATGGTCTCTGTTGCTGCTGCTGCCCCTTCCTCCTCCTCCTTATCCTCAGCTGTTTTGGCTGTCACAAGGACTGTGGGATGCTATGGGCATTCATGGCAGAAATGCTAAGCCCTCCTACACTACGTAGGACCAAAAAAACAAAAACAAACCCATTGTCGTGGAGTCGATTCCGACGCATAGCGACCTTATAGGACAGAGTAGAACTGCCTCATAGGGTTTCCAAGGAGCAACTGGTGAATTTGAACTGCCAACATTTTGGTTAGCAGCCAAGCTCTTTAACTACTATGCCACCAGGGCTACACTATGTAGGACAGTTCCACACAATAGAGGATTTGTTCTGCCCAAATACAGAAGCTTCCTTATTGAGAAATACTTCATCTTCGAGGCATAGCCAATGAAGAGTGTTTTAGTTTTCAAATGTATTTATATTACATTATTATTGTTAATTTCTAATTTCATTACCAGAAAACAAGGTCAGCACGATATAAATTATTTGGAAGTTGTAATGGCTGAGGTTATGTGTCACCTTGGCTAGGCCGTGACTCTCAGTGGTTTGGCAGATACTGTGTAATCATCCTTCGTCTTACGATCTGATGTAAGCAGCCAATCAGTTGAAAGAAGAATTTCTCTTGGCGGTGTGGCCTGTATCTAGTATACATGGATGGTCTGGCAAATATCACTCTCTCTCGATCCTGCATCCAACTCATTACCCTTTGACCTCCAGTTCTTGAGATGCGAGTCAGCAGCCTGCCACCTGACCTGCAGACTTGGGGTTCATCAGCCCATCCAACCACATGAGTCAGGAGAAGCCTCCAGCCTAATGCTTGACCCCTGAATTTGGGACTTGCCAGCCCCTACAACTGCATGAGCCATGTCCTTGAAATAAATCTCTCTCTGTATATTTATATATAGGCTTCACTGGTTTTGCTCTTCTAGAGAACCCAGTCTAAGACAGAAGTTGTTAAAAAAATTTGTGGCCCGTTACATAATTAATTTTCATAAATATTCCGTGCATGGGTGGTACTTTTGTATTTGTTGGGGAAATATACCTATACCTACATCTACATGTATACCCAAAACCAAACCAACAAAACCAAAAAATGTGTACATATAATTGCTTTGTATGTCTACTTATCCATCCATTACCTGTTTCTGAGAGAGGTATGTCAGGATCTCCTACAACTGTGAATTTGTCATTACAAGATAGAGAGGTAGTTAATGATAAAATAACAGCTCGTCAAGAAGATAAATCAATTCTGAACCTGTATATGTCTGTAACAATATAGCTCTAATATTTAATGAAACAAAAATTAACATAACTGTAAGAGGAAATACACAAATCCACAGTTGTAGGAGATTGAGACACAGTGCTCTCAGAAACAAGTAGATCAAGAAGACAGACAGACAGATAGATAGACAGATAGACAGATAGATAGATGAAACAATTATCTATAGATGTAGATATAGGCGCCAATGGTTAAGTGCTCAGCTACTAACAGAAGTGTTGTCAGTTTGAAGTCACCCAGTGGCTCAATGGGAGAAAGACCTGTGATCTGCTACCATGAAGATCACAGTCTAGAAAATCCTATGGGGCAGTCTACTCTGTCACATGGGTTGGTATGAGTTGGAATGGACTTGATGGCACCCAACTACAACGAATAATTTTTTAAAGGACATTGCTACGTATAGATTTTGGGACTTCTGTTTTTGTTCTGTGTAGTGTTGCTCAGGTTCACCCACACTGCTTCACACAGCTGTCATCTTTCATTCCGATTGTTGTACCTTCTTCCATTGTGTAAGAGTACCACGGTTTATATGTCCATAGTCTTTTCTCTGGGCATTCAGGTTGTTTGTAAGTTTTTGCTAATGTAAGCAATTTCACTGTGAACACTCTGATACATGCCTCTGTCATACATATATAAGAATTTACCTTGGGCATACCTAGGGAGTAGAATTCTGGGTTGTAGGAAAGTGAGTTTTCATCTTTACAAGATAATGTCAAATTGGTTTTCCAAAGTGATTTACTAATTTCCATGCCTACCAGCAATGTGTAAAGTGATCATGTTGATATGTATCTTCTCCAACACTCGGTATTGATATCATCAGACTTCTTAATTTTTCTCATTTGAATTAATGTTAATCTCATCAAGTCATTCCGCAAATACTTATCGAGTGTTTACTCTGTGCCAGGCATTGCTGTAGAACTGGATTTGCACTCCATTGATAACTTAAGAGGTGGGACATCTCTTCCTGTGTTTACTGGCGATTCGCATTTACTCTTCTGTGAAACACCCATTGCAGGGTCTGCCGGGGTTTTAACTCTAGCAAGCATCCAGACTCACAAAAACACATGCGAAGCTATACTTGGCACCAGTCTATTTGGAAGAGTACAGGCCAGGAAGTGCTGGCAAGCAGCGGAGTGCTGGGCATTTCTTTTCTGCAGGAAGCCATGGAGCAGTTTCTGTAGCCAGAAGGACTTTCTTTTTTGGATCCCTAGGCAACAGCTCAGGATAGTTGTTGGAGCAGATAAAGGGGCTACTACGTGGTTTAAAGTCAGGAAAGGTGTGCTTCAAGGTTGTATATTTTCACTATACCTATTCAATCTGTGGATGTATGAAGTATGAATCTAGGAAAATTGGAAATCACCAAAAATGAAATGGAACGCATAAAGATCAATATCCTAGGTGTTAGTGAGCTGAAATGGACGGGTATTGGCCATTTTAAATCAGACAGTCATATGGTCTACTATGCCGGGAATGACAACTTGAAGAGGAATGGCATTGCATTCCTTGTCAAAAAGAACATTTCAAGATCTATCCTGAAGTACAGCGTTGTCAGTGATAGACTAATTACCCATACGCCTACAAGGAAAAGCAGTTAATACGACCATTGTTCAAATATATGCACCAACCCCTAAGGCCAAAGATGAAGAAATTGAAGATTTTTACCAGCTTCTGCAGTCTGAAAGTGATCAAACATGCAATCAGGATGCACTGATAATTACTGGTGATTGGAATGCAACAACTGGAAACAAAGAAGGATCGGTAGTTGGAAAATATGGCCTTGGTGATAGAAATGATGCTGTAGATCGCCTGATAGAGTTTTGCAAGACCAACCACTTCATTGCAAATACCTTTTTTCACCAACACAAACCGTGACTGTACACATGGACCTCACCATATGGAATACACAGGAATCAAATCGACTACATCATCAGTCAGAACAACGCCAGCGGCTGACCGTGGAGCAGACCATCAATTGCTCCTTTGCAAGTTCAAGTCGATACTGAAGAAAATTAGAACAACTCAATGAGAGGCAAAGTACAACCTTGAGTATATCCCACCTGAATTTAGAGACCATTTCAAGAGTGGATTTGACGCGCTGAACGCCAATGACCGAAGACCAGACGTGCTGTGGAGTGATATCAAGGACATCATATGTGAAGAAATCAAGGGGTCGTTAAAAAAGACAGGAAAGAAGGAAAAGACCAAAATGGATGTCAGAAGAGACTCTTAAACTTGCTCTTGAACGTAGAGCAGCTAAAGCAAAAGGAAGAAATGATGAAGTAAAAGAATTGAACAAAAGATTTCAAAGGGCAGCTCGAGAAGACAAAGTAAAGTATTATAACGACATGTGCAAAGACCTGGAGATAGAAAACCAAAAGGGAGGAATACACTCAGCATTTCTCAAGCTGAAAGAACTGAAGAAAAACTCCAAGCCTTGAGTTGCAATAGTGATGGATTTTATGAGGAAAATACTAAACGACACAGGAAGCATCAAAAGAAGATGGAAGAAATACACAGAGTCATTATACCAAAAAGAATTGGTTTATGTTCAGCCATTTCAAGAGGTAGCAGATGACCAGGAACCGATGGTACCGAAGGAAGAAGTCCAAGCTGCACTGGAGGCATTGGTGAAAAACAAGCCTCCAGGAATTGACAGATTATCAGTTAAGGTGTTTCAACAAACAGATGCAGCGCTGGAAGTGTACACTTGTCTATGCCAAGAAATCTGGAAGACAGCTACCTGGCCAACCGACTGGAAGACATCCGTATTTATGCCTAGTCCCAAGAAAGGTGATCCAACTGAATGTGGAAATTATCAAACAATATCATTAATATTACAGGAAAGTAAAATTTTGTTGAAGATCATTCAAAAGCGGCTGCAGCAGTATATTGACACGGAACTGCCAGAAATTCAGGCTGGTTTCAGAAGAGGATATGGAACCAGGGATATCGTTGCTGATGTCAGAGGGGTCCCGCCTGAAAGCAGAGAATACCAAAAGGATGTTTACCTGTGTTTTATTGACTATGCAAAGGCATTTGATTGTGTGAATCATAACAAATTATGGATAACATTGCGGAGAATGGGAATTCCAGAACACTTAATTGTGCTCATGAGGAACCTTTACACACAGATCAAGAGGCAGTTATTTGGACAGAACAAGGGGATACTGATTGGTTTAAAGTCAGGAAAGGTGTGCGTTGGCGTTGTATCCTTTCACCGTACCTATTCAACCTGTATGCTGAGCAAATAATCTGAGAAGCTGGATTAAATGAAGAAGAACGGGGCATCAGAATTGGAGGAAGACTCATTAACAACCTTTTCCCATTGAATTATCTTGGCACCTGTGCTAAAAGCTAATTGACCATTTGTGTGTAGATCCACTTCAGGATTCTCTAGCCTGTTCCCTGTCTCTTTCTGGATTCTCTAGCCTGTTCCCTGTCTCTTTCTGGATTCTCTAGCCTGTTCCCTGTCTCTTTCTGGATTCTCTAGCCTGTTCCCTGTCTCTTTCTGGATTCTCTAGCCTGTTCCCTGTCTACTTCTGGATTCTCTAGCCTGTTCCCTGCCTACTTCTGGATTCTCTAGCCTGTTCCCTGTCTATTTCTGGATTCTCTGGCCTGTTCCCTGTCTATTTCTGGATTCTCTGGCCTGTTCCCTGTCTATTTCAGGATTCTCTGGCCTGTTCCCTGTCTATTTCAGGATTCTCTGGCCTGTTCCCTGTCTATTTCTGGATTCTCTAGCCTGTTCCTTGTCTATTTCTGGATTCTCTGGTTCTACTGGTCTGTATGTACATCTTTATCCCAGTATCACACTATCTTTTTTTCCCCCACAGACTCAGAGAACATTTATTTAACCTGGTCCTAGGCCTCCACACACCATTAGTTCTAGTCCTCAGAGGGTGATTTTCTTTTAAAAGGGTTCTGCTTAGGTCACTTCTCTGCTCAAAACCCTGTAGTGGTTCCCCACTGTCCTCCAAGTACAGTTCCAACTCCCTAGTGTGGAATTCTCAGGCTCCTGTACAAGCTCCCTTTCCTCTTCTGCTCAGAGGCTCCATATAGGTCTCTTCCCCCAGGTTTTTGTTTTTGTTTTTTTCTTAAATATTTTACTGTGTTTTCAGTGAAAGTTTACAAAGCAAACTAGGTTCCCATTTGACAGGTTTTACACAAATTGTTCAGTGACATTAGTTACGTCTTTCACATTGTGTCAACATTGTCTTTAACTGCTTTCTGGTTGTTCCATTTCCAGTAGCTAGTTTCCTTGCCCGTTTACATTCTCATCTTTGATTTAGAGTTATTGTTGACCTTTTGGTCTCATATAGATGGTTTCTTAGTGGAGCACTGTACTCACAGATAATATTCTTTATTTTGTGTGCAATCTGCTATTTCGCTAAAAGATGACCTCGGGATAGTTTCAGTTCAAGGTTTAAAAAGTATCTCAGGGCGATAGTCTCAGGGAGTCCTCTAGTCTCAACTGGTCCCGTAAGTCTGGACTTTTTAAGAATTTGAGTTATATTCTGTGTTTTTCTCCATTTCTATCATGGTCCATGTATTGTGGCCCTGATCAGAATGGTTGGTAGGGGTAGCTGGGCACCATCCAGTTCTTCTGGTCGAAGGGTAGATGAGGCCGTGGTTCGTGTAGGCTGTTAGCTCTGTAGACAGGTTTCTTCCCTAAGGCTTTGGCTTTCACACTGTCCTGATTAACGTAGCTTTAGATTAAATTTTGAAATCAGGTAGTAGCAAAGGTCCTCCAAATTTATCCTTGTGTAGAAAAGAGTTAATAAGGCAGGCCTGAGGCTGCTAGCCTTAGAAAGGACTGCTTGCATGGTTGGCCACTGGCTGTTGTCTGGGAACTTGGATTTTGGGAGGGTTCCCACCCTTTCTAGAAGAGTGAGAATGGCTCACGAGGTCTAAGCTGTGCAAACAGTGCAGTTTATGCTGACCATCTACTTTCCTTCTGGGAGTCTGGGACTCTGGTGAATACTGGAGGAGGGCATCTAAGTGACCGGCCCCCATCATCACGGCCCTGGACACTGAGTCTGTAATCAGCTTCCTTGGTGGACACTTCACACGTGTCGTCACAGCTTGTTGCTGGGGAAACCTGGCATGTCCTATAGGACTCCAGGGGAGAGGACTCTTGGTAGCCTGCGCCTGCTTTCTTCCAGACTGTGGCCCATGTGTCTTTCCTCTTTGCTGATTTTGCTGTGTACCCTTCTGTAACAAACCTCAGCCACGAGTGGACTGTCCGCTGAATCCTCCCCAGCAGACCATCGGATCCAGAGCTGGTCTGGGGACACTGAACAAATCCCTAAGTAGCTCATGTCTTTTTAAATACTATTGTGAGTCACACACACACGTACACATACGTGTTTGCTTGTGTTTTTAATTTGTAATTGTAGCTAGTATACAGTGATATGATTTTTTTTTTATTGGGCTTTAATTTTGTGACCTTGTTAAACTCATTTGTTAGTTCTAGTTTTTTTTGTAGATTTTGCATGGTTTTCGTTTCAGCCTTTTTTACGTGTGCAATTCAGTGACATTAATTATGTTTACCATGTTCTGCAACTGTTACCACTATCGGTTTCCAGTTTTTAATCATCCTTAACAGAGACTCGGTGCCCTTCGAGCAGTAACTCCCCTTTCCCCCACCCTCCTGTTCCCCCCACCCTCCCGTGCTGGTAATCACTAACTTTGCTGTCTGTGCTTTTCCTTATTCTAGATGTTTCAGTGGCTGCAACGATGGGCTCCAACATAACAACGATTGTGAGGATGGCGCAGGACTGGGCAGTGTTTTGGTCTGTTGTGCATAGGGTCGTATGAATTGGAACCGGACTCAACGGCACCTAACAACAACAGATATTTCATGTAAGCAGGATCATACAATATTTGTCCTTCTGTGTGTGATTTATTTCACTCATCGTAATATTTCCAAAGTTCATCATGTTGTAGCATTTATCAGAACTTCATTTCTCTTCATGATTGAATAATATTCCCTTGCATGCATGAACCACATTTTGCATATCAATTTACATGTTGATGGATGCTCGGGCTGTTTCCACCTTCCTGCAGTTGTGAATAGTGCTGTAACGAACATCGGTGCTAACTTCTGGTTAGCAGTCAGCGCTAAACCGCTGCACCACAGATTTTTATACATTGTATTTTTGTAATCATATACTTCAAAATATTTTCCAATTTCCCTTGTGATTTCTTTTTTTTTTTTTTTGACCCATGGATTGTCTAAGTGTGTTGTTTCATTTGCAAACATTTGTTGGTTTTTATGTATATCTATTTTTTTATATATATATAGATATCTTTCTGATAATGATTTCTAATTCAATTTGTTGTGATTTGAGAACATGCTGTATATGACCAGCATATGTTTATTCTTGGTGAACGATCCACGTGCACTTGAAGGTGCATTTGGCTGTTGAGTGAATTGCTCTATGTCAATTAGGTCGAATTGGTTGCTAGTGGTATTTATGTCTTCTATGTACTTTCTAAGGAGCCCTGGTGGCTCAGTGGTTAAGGGCTTGGCTGCTAACCAAAAGGTCAGCAGTTTGAATCTGCCAGCTGCTTCTTGGAAACCCTATGAGGCAGTTCTGCTCTGTCCTATAAGGTCACTATGAGTTGGAATCGACTCAATGGCAACTTTTTTTTTTTTTTTTAATGTACTTTCTAAGGAGCCCTAATGGCACAGTGGATAAGTGCTTGGCTCCTAAGGTAAAGGTCAGCAGTTCAAGCCCACCAGCAGTTCCATGGGAGAAAGATGGGGCAGTCTGCTTCCCTAAAGATCACGGCCTTGGAAACCCTATGGAAACAGCTTACTTCGTCCTATAGGGTTGCCGTGAGTTGGAATCAACTTGACAGCAACGGGTTTGGGTTTTTTTTTGGTTTATGTACTTTCTGATTTTCACCCTTCTCGTTTAATCAGTTACTGAGAACGTAGTGTTTGTTCTTAGTTGCCGCTGAGTCGGCTCTGAGCCGTGGCAACCTTGTGCCCAGCAGAACGTTGCCCCATCCTGCCCCCTCCTCACAATCGCTTGAGCCCGTCGTTGCAGCTTTGTGTCAATCATCTCATGGAGGATTTCCCTCATTTTCACTCACTCTCTACCAAACACGATGTCCTTTTCTAGCCACTGGTCTTTCCTGGAGTTGTGTCCAAAGTATTTAGGACTACTTTAATTTCTCTCAGTAGCACTTTGTGTGTTTGAATGTATAGATTTTACAGATCTTTCATTAGATTTATCCCTAGGTATTAATTCTTAGGATTTATACCTAGGATGCTATTGTAAATGTTAAAGTTTAAAATTTTAGTTTCTATTTATTCTTCGGTAAAAAAAAAAAAAATTTTATTCTTTGGTAGTGTGCAGAAATACAATGGATTTTTTTTACATTGACCTTATATTGAGAGACGTGCTAATTTTACTTAAGTCAAATGGTCTGCCTGCAGATTAGCTCAGATTTTGTATTTCACCATCATGATGTCGTAAATAATGACAATTCCATTTCTTCGAAAAAAAATTTATTTTTTTCAGTCTTGATTTGGTTTTGTTTTTTTCCTTGCCTTGTTGCACTGGCCAGAACCTCCAGAACAATGCTAAGTTGAAGAGGTGATAACAGACACCCAGCTCATTCTCAGCCTCAGGAGGAAAGCTTTCAATCATCATCTTAAGTATGATATTTGCTGTAGAATTTTTATAAGTATTCTTTATTGGATTAAGGAAGTTTTCATCTGTTCCTAATTTGCTAAGAGTTCTCATCATGAATGCGTAGTGGACTTTATGAAATGCTTCTTCTGTGTCTATGAAGATGATCTATGATTTCCCTCTTTCCCCCACTTAGCTTTTTATTTGTATATTCCTTTGTCCCCATTATCAGCAAACCCTGGTGGCATAGTGGTTAAGAGTTTTCGGGCAGTTCTACTCTGTCCTATAGGGTTGCTATGAGTCAGAATCGACTCCACAGTGATGGATTTTGGTTTTGTTATTATCTTATCCTAGAGATTTAAAAAGTGTATCCTTGATTTGTTAAGTAAATACTTTCTGCATTAAATAGTTTTCCCTTCCCAAACGATGCCAGAAACTTAGAGCAGCTTCACTCTCCATTTTTGTATGATTGCTGTCATGTGTTTTACATAGTTTGTAAATTCCACAAGACATTATTGTTATTATGTTTTAAACAGTCAAAACACATTTTTAGTTACTTTTTCTGATGCCTTCATTTCTTCCTGCAGTTTCTGAGAATCTGAGGCTATTTTCCTTTGGGCTTTAAAGAACACCTTTTATTATTCATTTAGTGTAGGCCTCTTGGCTGTGAATTCCTTCAGCTTTTTTTTCTTTTGATAAAGCCTGTAGTTCATCTTCATTTTTGAAGGATATTTTCACTGGATATAGAATTGTAGTTTGACAATTTATCTTTTCAACACTTTAAAGAAATCATTCCATTGTTTCCTGGCTTTCATCATTTTTGTTGAGAAGACAGCTATATTAATGCTGTTTTATTTTGTTTGTTTTTAAGGTAATGTGAATATTTTTTCTGGTTGCTTTAAAATTCCTCTTTTTTTAATAATTTTTATTGTGCTTTAAGTGAAAGTTTACCAATCAAGTCAGTCTCTCACACAAAAACCCATATACACCTTGCTACACACTCCCAATTACTCTCCCCCTAATGAGACAGCCCGCTGTCTCCCTCCACTCTCTCTTTTCGTGTCCATTTCACCAGCTTCTAACCCCCTCCACCCTCTCATCTCCCTTCCAGGCAGGAGATGCCAACGTAGTCTCAAGTGTCCACCTGATCCAAGAAGCTCACTCCTCACCAGCATCCCTCTCCATCCCATTGTCCAGTCCAATCCATGTCTGAAGAGTTGGCTTCGGGAATGGTTCCTGTCCTGGGCCAACAGAAGGTCTGGGGGCCATGACCAGCGGGGTCCTTTTAGTCTCAGTCAGACCATTAAGTCTGGTCTATTTATGAGATAAAATTTCTCTCTTTTTTGACCATTCCCTAAGCCAACTCTTCAGACAAAGATTGTTGTTGTTGTTAGGTGCCGTCGAGTCAGTTTCAACTCATAGCGACCCTATGCACAACAGAACGAAACACTGCCTGGTCCTGCGCCATCCTTACAATCGTTGTTATGCTTGAGCTCGTTGTTGCAGCCACTGTGTCAATCCACCTTGTTGAGGGTCTTCCTCTTTTCCTCTGACCCTGTACTCTGCCAAGCATGATGTCCTTCTCCAGGGACTGATCCCTCCTGACAACATGTCCAAAGTATGTAAGACACAGTCTCGCCATCCTTGCCTCTAAGGAGCATTCTGGCCGCACTTCTTCCAAGACAGATTTGTTCGTTGTTTGGCAGTCCATGGTATATTCAATATTCTTCGCCAACAATTCAAAGGTGTCAACTCTTCTTCGGTCTTCCTTAATTCATTTTCCAGCTTTCACGTGCATACGATGCGATTGAAAATACCATGGCTCGGGTCAGGCACACCTTAGTCTTCAGGATGACATCTTTGCTCTTCAACACTTTGAAGAGGTCCTTTGCAGCAGATTTGCCCAATGCAACGCATCTTTTGATTTCTTGACTGCTGCTTCCATGGGTGTTGATTGTGGATCCAAGTAAAATGATTAGACTGGACTATAAGACAAAAAATGATACTAGTGAAGAGTGTGCCTCTTTGTTCAAGTAGATACACGAGACTAAATGGGCAGCTCCTGTCTGGAGGTGAGATGAGAAGGCAGAAAGGGACAGGAGCTGGTTGAAAGGACACAGGAAACCTGGGGTGGAAAGGAGTGTGCTGTCATGATATGGGATGGCAACTAGGGTCATATAACAATGTGTGTATAAATTTTTGTATGAGAAACTAACTTAACTGTAAACTTTCACCTAAAGCACAATAAACTTCTCTCTTTTTTGAATTTTCATCAGTTTTACTACAAAGTTTAAAGGTGTGGTTTTCTTAAGTATTCTGTTGGGGCTTGCAGGGCTTTCTCTGTGGGTTGGCACTTTACCAGTTGTTCTGGATTGAATTGTATCCCCCCAAAATGTGTGTCAACTTGGCTAGGCCATGATTCCCAGTATTGTGGCCACCATTTTGTCATCTGATGTGATTTTCCTCTGTGTTGTAAATCCTTTCTCTATGCTGTTGACAAGGTGGGATTAGCAGCACTCATGTTAAAGAGGCAGGACTCAATCTACAAGATTAGATTGTATCTTGAGTCAATCTCTTCTGAGATATAAAAATCAGAAGCAAGCCAAGAGACATGGGGGCCTCATACCACCAAGAAACAAGAGCCGGGAGAATAGCACGTCCTTGGGACCCAGGGTCCCTGCACTGAGAAGCTCCTCGACCAGGAAAGTTTGATGACAAGGACTTCCTCCAGAGTCAACAGAGGGAGAAAGCCCTCCCCTGGAGCTGACACCCTGAATTTAGACTTCTGGCCTACTAGACTGTGAGAGAATAAATTTCTCCTTGTTAAAGCCATCCACTAGTGGTATTTCTGTTATGGCAGCACTAGATGACTGAGACGCTAGTTTTAGAAAATTTTCAGTCTTGTTGAGAAGAGGGTGGGGTTCCTGGCCTGGCCCCAGCTGGCTCTCAAACAGGCACTTGTTGAATGTCACACTGGAGGGCAGGGTATAGTGGAGACTCTGATAGTTTGTTTCAAGATGTCTATGTTTTTCAACCCTTAGAAGGCCGGATTTAATTATTACTTAGGTAAATAAACATCTTCAATAGAAAAATTACCATGCCTTCCTTGGCCATGGTATGGTAACCCGTGCCAGTGCCCTGCAGCCGAGGGCCTGCAGGCACTCGCCTGGGGTTGAAGGAGTGAGGTCTGCTCACTGCAGCAAGAGAAGACAATTGTGTGTGCCTGGGGACTCTCCAGAGGGGCTGCTGGGAGGTGCAGTGTTGGTTCTGGGCTTGTTCGAGGTGGTCTGGAGAGGCGCGGTGTTGGCTCTGGGCTCGTTTGAGGTGGTCTGGAGAGGCGCTGGGGCTTTGCTCAGGGTTGGGTGTTGTCAGGAAGCAAGCTCAGTCTACACCCGAGCATCATCCACACACACACATCTCTGGAAGAAGGCAGACAGAGTGAGGCTGGAGCCAGAATTGTAAAGGGGCTGCTGCTACTAGGAGTGGCCAGGATGGGGCTGTCTGCTCCTCCGTGTTTTGGAAGATGATAATGTCTCATCCAGACATGACTACTGTGTGGTCTTATGTATGTCTTCATCCATCACGGTCACAGGATTAAATTGTTTTTATTGTAAACAGAACTCAGAGGCTTATCTGTGAATGCAGGTTAGCACCCAGCAGCCACCAAGCCTATCTGTGAGTGCAGGCTAGCCCCCAGCATAACCAGGCCAGGTTTTGAGTGCCCAGCCCCCTGGTGCTGGGGCTGCCTCTCTTCTCACCTGAAAACTCAAGCTGGTTAACCCCACGGTTGCTCTGGTCTCATTCTGCTTCGTGAATCAACAGAACGACCTTCTATAGACACATCTGCCTATCAGGACCTGAGGGGCTTGGGCCATCTGGCAGCAAGGCCTCTGCTGCCCCTGCCCCACACCTGCAGACTCAGCCCTCGCAGGGAGCTGCCCCCAAAATATAGCTTAGCAAGAGTTTCCACCCACCTTGGACTGTCCTTGCATTTAGGATTATTCATATGCATTCCCTTAACCATATAAATGCTCCGTGGCTTCCCTTTCATTGTGAAATCCTGATGGGCCAGGGTCTGAGTTGAACTGAGGGGTTCCTTCTTCCCCTCATCACCGCCTCGAGTGCCCCCAGGCAGGGCGATGAAGGGCACCTGCTGTGGAAGTTCGGCTGGAAATGGGTGGTGCTGCCGCTGCCAAGGCCTGTGCTAAGGGGTGCTCCGTGTGGGAGGGAAGTGTTAACAGGCAGTGTAACTCCGGTTAGCAGTGCCAAGACAGGCAGCTGCTGTGGAGAGTGTGCGGGACCCAGCATGGGGCCAGGGGTGTCGGGGGGCCAGAATGGTGGACAGCGCTGTAGGGTGGCACCTCCTTGTGGCTCTGGCCCAGCAGGTCAGGCCGGCAGCAGGACTGAAGTTGCGGGCAGATAGCAGGGTCCACACACCAGGTTGAGGATGTGAACTTTATCTGACAGGCAGCCACTGCAGGCTCCAGGGCTGGGAGGGTGGTGGCACATGATCCCGCCCTTTAGAGACGCACTGGTGGCTGGGCAGTGGCAGCAGCATGGAGTGGGCCTGAGGAGCCTGCATTAGACAGAGGAGCTGGGTGCACTGAGGGGTGGGAGGCAGACTGACAGGACGTTGTCACCTCAGGACGAGGATGGCTTGTTCCCTGCCTGGGTTCCTGGGGGTGGGATAGCGGTCACGTAGATAAGAGATGCAGGGCAGCAGGTTTGGGGTGGGCTGCAGTGTCGTTGTCTTCACGTGGGGTCCAGTGTGGCGGCTGGGTGCCAGGCACACAGGCGGAGAGGACACAGTGGCAGGGAGATGGCTGGAGCCTCCGGACAAGCAGTGGAGGAAGGCCTCAGTGGGGTGTCCAGGGCCAAGGCTGTCTCTATCCCAGAGCCTGGGGTGGGTGGTTTAGAGCACAAGGTGGTGGGTCCTCAGGCAGGACAGGGCTCAGGCAGTGGAGGGACCCTCAGTGAACACTGCCCGAGCATCCAGAGGGTGGGCTGGGGAGGAAATGCAGAACCAGCTGAGCTGAGGGTCCTGGAAAGGGGTCTGGTCAGGCCCGCAGGGAGCCGTAAGTGGGCTGGGGCCTGACTGGCCAAGAGCTCTCCAACTTGGGCTCCAGCCTGCAGCTTCCTTGTGGGGAAAATGGAGGAGTGAGGGTGGGGGTCTTTGTGTGAGCCTAGCCCTGTGGCACATCCGAGTGCTCAGTGTGGGACTGTATAGAGACTGGGAGGCCCTAGGCTCCCCACATAAGACAGGCTGGCCATGGGGTAAGCCTGGGGCTCACAGGAGACCCCACCCCATCACTCTGTACCCATCTCCAGAAGCCAGTGTGGTACACAGCCAGGCCCCTCCCCACCGTGTGGCGAGGCAGGGTGCTGTGAGCCTCAGGGTCCCCATTGTCAGAGGGAACGCAGATATATACCTCATGACATGGCCCCCAGGGAGATTGTAGAACAGGAAGTGGAGAGGTGGATGTGTTTAAAGGATTAACTGCTGGCTGCCTCCTCCAGGCCTATCAGACCTTCTTCTAAGTGTGGACACTGCTCTGTTTTCCTCATTGCCCAGGGGTGCCTGGGCTTGCCCCCCGCCCCCCCCACCAGCACCTGGGTGAGAAGAGGGCAGAGATGTTTCCACTTATTGGAACTTTAATGACGGCAGAACAGAGGAAGGTATCCCCCCAACCCTGAAACATCCCCACCCCCTCTGTCCTCGGGGCTCAGCACAGAGATGCAGACCCCCACCCTCCAGCCCGAGAAAGTGGCACTCCAGGGTGGGGAGAAAGAGGGGAGACTATGCCAGGCTGAGGAGCTGGGACAAAAAGGGGGACGTGCACTCTCTTCTCTTAATTCCTCTTCCCTGGGACCTGGTATTGCCCCCAGACCCTGGGTGGGGCTGGCAGGCAGGGCTCATGCAACAGTGAGGGGCGGAAGGTGGCACAGACATCCTGCCCATCACCCCAGGCGGGGGCGGGAGGGCTACAAGAGGCCATGCGTGGCCACGCGGGTCCATACAAAGTATCTGCGGTGTACGTACAGGTTGGAGAGGGCGCCCTCCACCCCAGGCTGCACCCAGGGCCAGAGGGGGGAGGTACAGGTGGCACTGCCATGCCAGGGGCAGGGTCCTGGCCAGCCCGGGGGGGCATGGCGAGCCAGCAGCACGGCCTACTCCTTTGCGCGGCCGATGATGGCGAGGATGTACAAGAAGATGTTGATGATGTCCGTGTACAGATTCAGTGCCGCGAACACGTACTCCTCCGGGCTCAGCGACAGCTGCTTGTTCCCCAGCAGCAGCTGGGTGTCCACCGCCAAGAACTGAGTGACAGTGCCGCCACAGTGAGAGAAGGCTCGGCCCCTCCGGCACAGAAACCTGCCCGCCCGCTGCTGCCCCACTCACGCAGGTGAAGAGCAGGGCGCCCAGCGAGGCGTACACAATCTCCAGGATGCGGTTCCGGATGAAAATGCAAAGGATGGCAAAGATGAACAGCACCACCACGCTGACCAAGAGCACCCCCATGCACGAAGTGAAGTCGTAGCGGGTCTGCGAGGACACAAGGACACGGGCCTGGGTGCTGGGCTCGGAGGCCCCTACCCCGGGGGCTGCAGCCTGCCTCAGGGGCCTCACCTGCATGGAGAAGATGACGACAGTGAAGCAGACGGTCGTGGTGATGCCCACAGCCATGATGACGGCCTCCGTGTCGTAGAAGCTGGCGATCATGCCCACCATGTAGGACAGACTGACGGTCAGGATTGACTGTGGGAAAATGTGAGCGTGCTGAGCCACTCTGCCGCCACTGTGCCCCTCTGCAGACAAAAGGATCCCAGGGTGACCAGGCTCCAGGGAGGGGGACCGTGGGGTTGGAAGGCTGGGCCTGGGGGCCGAGGGCCCGGGGTTACCAGGGCAATGAGGTTCCAGGGGTGCTTTCGCCGGAAGTCCCCACAGCAGCTGAGGACAATGAGGGAAACAAAGAAGACGGCATAGGAAACGTAGTAAGTCCAGACGTTTGCCCGGACAAAGTCCTTCACGCCCCCAACGAACGTGAACACGGCCACAGAAGACAAGGTCACTGAAAGCTGCAGGGTCAGGACCAGGAACACCTGTGAGAGAAAAGGTTCAGACCCTGCCTGCCTGCACCCAGGTGACAGGTGCAAAGTCAGGACCAGGAACACCTGTGAGGGAAGAAGCTGAGAGCCACCTGCCCTGCAGCCAGGTCCCCCCCCCCCCCGCCCCACCCACCTTGCGGATGAAGGCCTGCCGAATGCTTTTGTCTTCCCAGTTGGTAGCGGGGAAGTCCTGGTTGTCATAATAGGACGGGGGCCCTTCCTCATGGTAGTTTCCCCGCAGAGGAGCTGAGGGCAGGGTGGCAGGTTCAGCAACCACAGGCTTCAGCCCAGGCCCACCCCCCTGCCCCCCAAGCCCCTACTCACAGCCTGGGTCCTCGAAGGCCTGCGGTTGTCCATAGGGGTTGGGGGGGAAGGGACTCTGAGGATAGGGCCCTTGTGGGTAGGCTCCTTGGGGATAGGGCCCTTGTGGGTAGCCCCCTTGGGGATAGGGCCCCTGAGGGTAGGGGCCCTGTGGGTATGGGGAGGGGCCCTGGGGGTAGGTGGCAGGGCCCTGGGGGTACCCTGGCTGACCATAGGGTGCAGGCTGGAAAGAGGGCTGAGGGTAAGGGGCCCCAGGGTAGGGAGGCTGCCCATAGGGAGGCACAGGAGGCTGGGGTCCCCCAGGATATCCAGGGTTGGGGGGAGGATAGTTGTCCCCAGACACCAAGAAACTCTTTTCATGGGACATGGCCTCAGCTTCTGTGGCCTCCCCCTGGAGGAGAAAGAGAGAGACGACGTCGACCTGCAGCCTGGAACCCGGCTGTGGCAAGCCGCACCTGCTGCCCCAGCCCAGGGGTTAAGAAAGCCAGGAAGTCTCCGATTTTTGCTCGAGAAGTGGGGCTAGAAAAGGCGGGAGGGGACACGGTGCCAAGCCTGGAGCTTCCGAAGGGGGCTCCAGGCCCATCCCAAGGGTGGGGGAGGGGAGGACGATGGGGCGACGCTATCAGCCCCAGACTCGGCCCCGTTGTTTTGGACAAGGAGCTGGAGGTGCCTTCTGCGCGCTGCCGGTCCCCCGCCCCCAGTGGCAGCGCGGCCGGCCGGGCCGTGTCGGGTGGGGTGGGGTGCGCAGACCCTGCCCTTCGTCTCCCCGCTGTAAGCAGCTTTCAGGGCCGGCGCCGGCGGCTGTTTCTATCCCAGGAAATCCCCAGGCCATCTGCGACGACGGGGGCTGACCCCCCGGCGGACGGGCCCTCCGCGGGAGGGGCAGGCCTGGGTCGGCTGCGGAGCCTGCCGTGGGGTGCGCAGAACGGGGGGTGCGCGGGTGTGGGCGACGGAGGCGACCAGAGGGCGCAGGAACAAAGCCGGCGGGGGCGGGCAGGCGGCAGCCGCGGGGGTCGGAGCCCAGGGCGGGGGTCGGAGCCCAGGGCGGGGGCCGGAGCCCAGGGCGGGGGCCGGAGCCCAGGGCGGGGGTCGGAGCCCAGGGCGGGGGTCGGAGCCCAGGGCGGGGGTCGGTGCCCAGGGCGGGGGCCGGAGCCCAGGGCGGGGGCCGGAGCCCAGGGCGGGGGATACCCGGGCCGCGGTTCTCGCCCCGCCGCAGCGCGCCGCCCCCCGCTCGGCCCGCTGCGCTCCCCGCCCCCGCCGCCCCCGCGGGCCCCGAGCCGGCCCTGCCCGCCGGACCGCTCCCTGCCGGTGGCTGCGTAGGGCCCGCGGGGGCTCTGGCGGCGGGCCCGGGGCTCTGGCGGCCGGACAGGCGCGAGGGGGCGCAGGCCGGTGCTCACCGCTCGCTGGGCGCCGCTGGCCGGTGCGCTCGCGTCCGCTGGGAGGCCGGGCGGTCGACGGGCCGCTCCGCCTACACCGCTCCGCGGCCGGCTCGGCTGGGCCTGCGCCTGCGGCTGGGAGACGCAGGGGCCTTGTGACGGGGCGGGGCCAGCGGCGGGGCGGGGCTTGTGACGGAGATGGGCGGGGCGGGGCTTGTGACGGAGCGGAGCCGGGCCTCCGGGGGCGGGGCTAGGCCTGAGGGCTCGTGATGGGGCGGGGCCGGGGCTTGTGATGGGGCGGGGCTTGTGGCTAGACCCGTCCCCCATGTGCGCAAGGCTAGGTCTGCGGGGCTCCTCCCGCGCAGACCCGACCCCTACTCCCTGCCCAGGACAGAGGTGAGACCAGGCCTGGCAAATTTGGCTCAACGTTCCATTGACGCATGTCCGTCCCTTTCTGCAGCTAAAGTACGTTCACTATTCCTGTTCGTTGGAGTCTCCCAAATCCAGATGCCTAGTGGTTTAATTGCATTACTGTCTCTATCAGTTGAGACTACACCATGTGTGTGTCTAGCACGGTGCCAGACTTGCTATCCTCGCCGTCTTCCTCACATCTCCACAACGAACTGTCAGGGTGGTTAAAGGGTCTGAGGTTTGGAGATGCAGGTTAACTTCCTGGCTGGGCCGTGGACTCAGCAGGTCTCCAGCGCCCATGAGGCCGCCTACTACTGTGCTTCCCCGGCCTGTGGTGGTTCTGGAACGCTCTGTCCTGTGCCAGTAGTTCAATGCTGGACATCTGGCTCTGGTCGGGGAGGCCCTGGTTCTAGCCTTTGTACGTTTGTGCAGTGTATATACTCCCGCGTGGCTGAATTCATGTAACAACAACCAGTTCACAGAAAGTCCAGAAAATGGGACATTCTGGTCCCATAGGAGCTGGCTCCAGCCCAGAACTCCCTACGGCAGGTCCTTTACAACAGCGGCTCGAGTCACATGAGTTATTCAGTGTGTTAGAATGGGATACACTCCATGAAAGGAAAAAAGTGGAGCAGACAGGGATGGATTCAGGCTTGGTAGAACCAAAAGCTTAAACACTTTGAGGGGCCTCTTTCAGAACAATTTAAAATGACAAAGCTTCACGCTGACTTTGGGAGGGCCCACACAGGTCAGAGGCCCTTCAGGGATTTTAAGTTCATGTTAATTCTGCCATTAAGAGCCAAATAGGGGAAGCACAGTTTTTGTGGGTTGTCTGTGAAGAGTAGTTAGGGTGGGCCTCACTGAGCAGATGGTGGGAGAGGCAGGGGGAGGGCTGGCCAGGTGGCTTTGTGGGGACGGGGCGCAGGTAGAGTGAGGGACAGAGGCAGGGGTGAGGTGCAAGTCGCCTGTTGTGCTGGAGGAAGAGCCCAAGGCCAGGAGGCTAGAGCCTACTGCCCACCGCCCACCACCCACCGTCCACTGCCCACCCGGGTGGCTGCTGGAGGGATGAGGCCGACAGGGACTGGAGCTAGGTCAGACGGAGCCTGGACGACCCTCCAAAGGACTTTGGCTTTTACTGTGAGCAACTTGGGGGCGAGGGTGTGCTTAGCCCCTGGAGGGAGTGGGGTGCAGGCTGCATGGACTGAGGGGTGAAGGGAGGTGGAAACACAGAGAGACTTTGGTTTTTACTCTGAGTGACATGGGGGGCCATGGGTATGCTCAGCCCCTGGAGGGAATGGGGTGCAGACTGCATGGGCCAAGCGGTGAAGGGAGGTAGGGACATGGAGACCAGGGACAGTGAGGGTGGGGGGACAAGGGCAGTGGCAGGGAGTGGATTCTGAGACGTAGCCCAGGTGTGAGGCCTGGTGCCACAAGGCCCCTCTGTACCCCATTTCCCTGCACAGCAAGGAAAAGGCAAGTGAGGTGTGTGGACACTCAGCACGGCACTCCTGGTGGGGTTAGCCACAATGACCGTGATGGTGACTGGGCAGCTGGCCAGGTCCAGGAGGTGAGGAGGGGGAAGGAGACTTGGCTGGAGCCCGGCTCTTGTAGGTCAGGGTGGGAGCATTCACCTTCAGTCTTCAGGAAGGCAAAGGGCCCCAGAGCCGCAGATGCTGCTGGAGTGACAGCCAGGCCTGGGAGCCCCTAAGTCTGGGGTCCCTGAGTTGGGGCAGTGACTCAGAGTCCCCTTGGGTGGATTTAGTGGGGCAGGGGTTACTGGTCATTTCGGGGGCCCACAGGGAAAGGCCAGCTGAAGCTGAGGAGTACCAGAGACCACTCACCAACAACTCCTCCCTCTGCCAGGCCTCTCGAGGGGCAAGGCCAGCCAGCACCTCCCGGTGACCCGGGCTCTCTGGGCCCAGTT